>NC_135688.1:21404071-21717821 GCF_964276395.1 Gasterosteus aculeatus | reverse complement strand
TGTCATGAAAATCTTTCTTTAGTCATCTGAATGGGAACGACGGTGAGAAAACGTACTTTTGAATAAAAATCTGAATTTTTTCTAAATCGGAGTCAAAAGACATTCTAATGGCAGCAGTTGACACGGTACAGTGGTGTAGTGGTTAGCACTCTCGCCTCCCAGACAGATGCCTCGGGTTCAACTCCACCCAGTGGCGCCACTGTGTTAGGTGGTGTAGGCTACGCCTGCATGGGGTTCACTCGTTACTTGTAAAAGTAATAGAAAAAACTTTTTTTAAACTGCTAAGTCCGAAAAGAATGCCAAAATATTTGGCAAAATGTCATGAAAATCTATCTTTAGTCATCTGAAGGGGGAGGACGGTTTGAAAACGTACTTTTGAATAAAAATCCGAATTTTTTCTAAATTGGAGTCATAAGACATTCTAACGGCAGCAGTTGACACGGTACAGTGGTGTAGTGGTTGGCACTCTAGCCTCCCAGACAGATGCCTCGGGTTCAACTCCACCCAGTGGCGCCACTGTGTTAGGTGGTGTAGGCTAAGCCTGCATGGGGTTCACTCGTTACTTGTAAAAGTAATGTTAAAAACTTTTTTTAAACTTCCAAGTCTGAAAAGAATGCCAAAATATTTTGCAAAATGTCATGAAAATCTATCTTTAGTCATCTGAAGGGGGAGGACGGTTTGAAAACGTACTTTTGAATAAAAATCCGAATTTTTTCTAAATTGGAGTCATAAGACATTCTAACGGCAGCAGTTGACACGGTACAGTGGTGTAGTGGTTGGCACTCTAGCCTCCCAGACAGATGCCTCGGGTTCAACTCCACCCAGTGGCGCCACTGTGTTAGGCGGTGTAGGCTAAGCCTGCATGGGGTTCACTCGTTACTTGTAAAAGTAATGTTAAAAACTTTTTTTAAACTTCCAAGTCTGAAAAGAATGCCAAAATATTTTGCAAAATGTCATGAAAATCTATCTTTAGTCATCTGAAGGGGGAGGACGGTGAGAAAACGTACTTTTGAATAAAAATCCGATTTTTTTTTTAATTGGAGTCATAAGACATTCTAACGGCAGCAGTTGACACGGTATAGTGGTGTGGTGGTTAGCACTCTCGCCTCCGAGACAGATGCCTCGGGTTCAACTCCACCCAGTGGCGCCACTGTGTTAGGTGGTGTAGGCTAAGCCTGCATGGGGTTCACTCGTTACTTGTAAAAGTAATGGAAAAAACTTTTTTTAAACTTCCAAGTCAGAAAAGAATGCCAAAATATTTTGCAAAAAGTCATTAAATTCTATCCTTAGTCATATGAAGGTGCACGATGGTGAGAAAACCTAGTTTTTAACAAAAATCCGAATTTTTTCTAAATTGGAGTCATAAGACATTCTAACGGCAGCAGTTGACACGGTACAGTGGTGTTGTGGTTAGCACTCTCGCCTCCCAGACAGATGCCTCGGGTTCAACTCCACCCAGTGGCGCCACTGTGTTAGGTGGTGTAGGCTAAGCCTGCATGGGGTTCACTCGTTACTTGTGAACGTAATGGAAAAAACTTTTTTTAAACTTCCAAGTCTGAAACGAATGCCAAAATATTTGGCAAAATGTCATGAAATTCCAACTTTAGTCATTTGAAGGGGGACGACGGTGAGAAAACGTACTTTTGAATGAAAATCTGAATTTTTTTCTAAATTGGAGTCATAAGAAATTCTAACGGCAGCTGTTGACACGGTACAGTGGTGTAGTGGTTAGCACTCTCGCCTCCCAGACAGATGCCTCGGGTTCAACTCCACCCAGTCGCGCCATTGTGTTAGGTGGTGTAGGCCAAGCCTGCATGGGGTTCACTTGTTACTTGGAAGTTTTAAAAAAGTTTTTGCATTACTTTTACAAGTCTGAAAAGAATGCCAAAATATTTGGCAAAATGTCATGAAAATCTTTCTTTAGTCATCTGAATGGGAACGACGGTGAGAAAACGTACTTTTGAATAAAAATCTGAATTTTTTCTAAATCGGAGTCATAAGACATTCTAATGGCAGCAGTTGACAAGGTACAGTGGTGTAGTGGTTAGCACTCTCGCCTCCCAGACAGATGCCTCGGGTTCAACTCCACCCAGTGGCGCTACTGTGTTAGGTGGTGTAGGCTACGCCTGCATGGGGTTCACTCGTTACTTGTAAAAGTAATAGAAAAAACTTTTTTTAAACTGCTAAGTCCGAAAAGAATGCCAAAATATTTGGCAAAATGTCATGAAAATCTATCTTTAGTCATCTGAAGGGGGAGGACGGTTTGAAAACGTACTTTTGAATAAAAATCCGAATTTTTTCTAAATTGGAGTCATAAGACATTCTAACGGCAGCAGTTGACACGGTACAGTGGTGTAGTGGTTGGCACTCTAGCCTCCCAGACAGATGCCTCGGGTTCAACTCCACCCAGTGGCGCCACTGTGTTAGGTGGTGTAGGCTAAGCCTGCATGGGGTTCACTCGTTACTTGTAAAAGTAATGTTAAAAACTTTTTTTAAACTTCCAAGTCTGAAAAGAATGCCAAAATATTTTGCAAAATGTCATGAAAATCTATCTTTAGTCATCTGAAGGGGGAGGACGGTGAGAAAACGTACTTTTGAATAAAAATCCGATTTTTTTTTTAATTGGAGTCAAAAGACATTCTAACGGCAGCAGTTGACACGGTACAGTGGTGTGGTGGTTAGCACTCTCGCCTCCCAGACAGATGCCTCGGGTTCAACTCCACCCAGTGGCGCCACTGTGTTAGGTGGTGTAGGCTAAGCCTGCATGGGGTTCACTCGTTACTTGTAAAAGTAATGGAAAAAACTTTTTTTAAACTTCCAAGTCTGAAAAGAATGCCAAAATATTTGGCAGAATGTCATGAAATTATATCTTTATTCATATGAAGGGGGACGACGGTGAGAAAACGTACTTTTGAATAAAAATCCGAATATTTTCTAAATTGGAGTCATAAGACATTCTAACGGCAGCAGTTGACACGGTAAAGTGGTGTAGTGGTTAGCACTCTCGCCTCCCAGACAGATGCCTCGGGTTCAACTCCACCCAGTCGCGCCATTGTGTTAGGTGGTGTAGGGCAAGCCTGCATGGGGTTCACTCGTTACTTGGAAGTTTAAAAAAAGTTTTTTGCATTACTTTTACAAGTCTGAAAAGAATGCCAAAATATTTGGCAAAATGTCATGAAAATCTTTCTTTAGTCATCTGAATGGGAACGACGGTGAGAAAACGTACTTTTGAATAAAAATCTGAATTTTTTCTAAATCGGAGTCATAAGACATTCTAATGGCAGCAGTTGACACGGTACAGTGGTGTAGTGGTTAGCACTCTCGCCTCCCAGACAGATGCCTCGGGTTCAACTCCACCCAGTGGCGCCACTGTGTTAGGTGGTGTAGGCTAAGCCTGCATGGGGTTCACTCGTTACTTGTAAAAGTAATGGAAAAAACTTTTTTTAAACTTCCAAGTCTGAAAAGAATGCCAAAATATTTGGCAGAATGTCATGAAATTATATCTTTAGTCATATGAAGGGGGACGACGGTGAGAAAACGTACTTTTGAATAAAAATCTGAATTTTTTCTAAATCGGAGTCATAATACATTCTAATGGCAGCAGTTGACACGGTACAGTGGTGTAGTGGTTGGCACTCTAGCCTCCCAGACAGATGCCTCGGGTTCAACTCCACCCAGTGGCGCCACTGTGTTAGGTGGTGTAGGCTAAGCCTGCATGGGGTTCACTCGTTACTTGTAAAAGTAATGTTAAAAACTTTTTTTAAACTTCTAAGTCTGAAAAGAATGCCAAAATATTTGGCAAAATGTCATGAAAATCTATCTTTAGTCATCTGAAGGGGGAGGACGGTGAGAAAACGTACTTTTGAATGAAAATCTGAATTGTTTCTAAATTGGAGTCATAAGACATTCTAACGGCAGCAGTTGACACGGTACAGTGGTGTAGTGGTTAGCACTCTCGCCTCCCAGACAGATGCCTCGGGTTCAACTTCACCCAGTGGCGCCACTGTGTTAGGTGGTGTAGGCTAAGCCTGCATGGGGTTCACTTGTTACTTGTGAACGTAATGGAAAAAACTTTTTTTAAACTTCCAAGTCTGAAACGAATGCCAAAATATTTGGCAAAATGTCATGAAATTCCAACTTTAGTCATTTGAAGGGGGACGACGGTGAGAAAACGTACTTTTGAATAAAAATCAGAATTTTTTCTAAATCTAAGTCATAACACATTCTAATGGTAGCAGTTGACACGGTACAGTGGTGTAGTGGTTAGCACTCTAGCCTCCCAGACAGATGCCTCGGGTTCAACTCCACCCAGTGGCGCCACTGTGTTAGGTGGTGTAGGCTAAGCCTGCATGGGGTTCACTCGTTACTTGTAAAAGTAATGGAAAAAACTTTTTTTAAAGTTCCAAGTCTGAAAAGAATGCCAAAATATTTGGCAAAATGTCATGAAAATCTATCTTTAGTCATCTGAAGGGGGAGGACGGTGAGAAAACGTACTTTTGAATGAAAATCTGAATTTTTTTCTAAATTGGAGTCATAAGAAATTCTAACGGCAGCTGTTGACACGGTACAGTGGTGTAGTGGTTAGCACTCTCGCCTCCCAGACAGATGCCTCGGGTTCAACTCCACCCAGTCGCGCCATTGTGTTAGGTGGTGTAGGCCAAGCCTGCATGGGCTTTACTTGTTACTTGGAAGTTTAAAAAAAGTTTTTGCATTACTTTTACAAGTCTGAAAAGAATGCCAAAATATTTGGCAAAATGTCATGAAAATCTTTCTTTAGTCATCTGAATGGGAACGACGGTGAGAAAACGTACTTTTGAATAAAAATCTGAATTTTTTCTAAATCGGAGTCATAAGACATTCTAATGGCAGCAGTTGACAAGGTACAGTGGTGTAGTGGTTAGCACTCTCGCCTCCCAGACAGATGCCTCGGGTTCAACTCCACCCAGTGGCGCTATTGTGTTAGGTGGTGTAGGCTACGCCTGCATGGGGTTCACTCGTTACTTGTAAAAGTAATAGAAAAAACTTTTTTTAAACTGCTAAGTCCGAAAAGAATGCCAAAATATTTGGCAAAATGTCATGAAAATCTATCTTTAGTCATCTGAAGGGGGAGGACGGTTTGAAAACGTACTTTTGAATAAAAATCTGAATTTTTTCTAAATCGGAGTCATAATACATTCTAATGGCAGCAGTTGACACGGTACAGTGGTGTAGTGGTTAGCACTCTAGCCTCCCAGACAGATGCCTCGGGTTCAACTCCACCCAGTGGCGCCACTGTGTTAGGTGGTGTAGGCTAAGCCTGCATGGGGTTCACTCGGTACTTGTAAAAGTAATGGAAAAAACTTTTTTTAAAGTTCCAAGTCTGAAAAGAATGCCAAAATATTCGGCAAAAAGTCATTAAATTCTATCCTTAGTCATATGAAGGTGCACGATGGTGAGAAAACCTACTTTTGAACAAAAATCCGAATTTTTTCTAAATTGGAGTCATAAGACATTCTAACGGCAGCTGTTGACACGGTATATTGGTGTAGTGGTTAGCACTCTAGCCTCCCAGACAGATGCCTCGGGTTCAACTCCACCCAGTGGCGCCACTGTGTTAGGTGGTGTAGGCTAAGCCTGCATGGGGTTCACTCGTTACTTGTAAAAGTAATGTTAAAAACTTTTTTTAAACTTCTAAGTCTGAAAAGAATGCCAAAATATTTGCCAAAATGTCATGAAAATCTATCTTTAGTCATCTGAAGGGGGAGGACGGTGAGAAAACGTACTTTTGAATAAAAATCCGAATTTATTCTAAATTGGAGTCATAAGACATTCTAACGGCAGCAGTTGACACGGTACAGTGGTGTAGTGGTTAGCACTCTCGCCTCCCAGACAGATGCCTCGGGTTCAACTCCACCCAGTGGCGCCACTGTGTTAGGTGGTGTAGGCTAAGCCTGCATGGGGTTCACTCGTTACTTGTAAAAGTAATGGAAAAAACTTTTTTTAAAGTTCCAAGTCTGAAAAGAATGCCAAAATATTTGGCAAAATGTCATGAAAATCTATCTTTAGTCATCTGAAGGGGGAGGACGGTGAGAAAACGTACTTTTGAATGAAAATCTGAATTGTTTCTAAATTGGAGTCATAAGACATTCTAACGGCAGCAGTTGACACGGTACAGTGGTGTAGTGGTTAGCACTCTCGCCTCCCAGACAGATGCCTCGGGTTCAACTCCACCCAGTGGCGCCACTGTGTTAGGTGGTGTAGGCTAAGGCTGCATGGGGTTCACTCGTTACTTGTGAACGTAATGGAAAAAACTTTTTTTAAACTTCCAAGTCTGAAACGAATGCCAAAATATTTGGCAAAATGTCATGAAATTCCAACTTTAGTCATTTGAAGGGGGACGACGGTGAGAAAACGTACTTTTGAATAAAAATCAGAATTTTTTCTAAATCTAAGTCATAACACATTCTAATGGTAGCAGTTGACACGGTACAGTGGTGTAGTGGTTAGCACTCTAGCCTCCCAGACAGCTGCCTCGGGTTCAACTCCACCCAGTGGCGCCACTGTGTTAGGTGGTGTAGGCTAAGCCTGCATGGGGTTCACTCGTTACTTGTAAAAGTAATGGAAAAAACTTTTTTTAAAGTTCCAAGTCTGAAAAGAATGCCAAAATATTTGGCAAAATGTCATGAAAATCTATCTTTAGTCATCTGAAGGGGGAGGACGGTGAGAAAACGTACTTTTGAATGAAAATCTGAATTTTTTTCTAAATTGGAGTCATAAGAAATTCTAACGGCAGCTGTTGACACGGTACAGTGGTGTAGTGGTTAGCACTCTCGCCTCCCAGACAGATGCCTCGGGTTCAACTCCACCCAGTCGCGCCATTGTGTTAGGTGGTGTAGGCCAAGCCTGCATGGGCTTCACTTGTTACTTGGAAGTTTAAAAAAAGTTTTTGCATTACTTTTACAAGTCTGAAAAGAATGCCAAAATATTTGGCAAAATGTCATGAAAATCTTTCTTTAGTCATCTGAATGGGAACGACGGTGAGAAAACGTACTTTTGAATAAAAATCTGAATTTTTTCTAAATCGGAGTCATAAGACATTCTAATGGCAGCAGTTGACAAGGTACAGTGGTGTAGTGGTTAGCACTCTCGCCTCCCAGACAGATGCCTCGGGTTCAACTCCACCCAGTGGCGCTACTGTGTTAGGTGGTGTAGGCTACGCCTGCATGGGGTTCACTCGTTACTTGTAAAAGTAATAGAAAAAACTTTTTTTAAACTGCTAAGTCCGAAAAGAATGCCAAAATATTTGGCAAAATGTCATGAAAATCTATCTTTAGTCATCTGAAGGGGGAGGACGGTTTGAAAACGTACTTTTGAATAAAAATCCGAATTTTTTCTAAATTGGAGTCATAAGACATTCTAACGGCAGCAGTTGACACGGTACAGTGGTGTAGTGGTTGGCACTCTAGCCTCCCAGACAGATGCCTCGGGTTCAACTCCACCCAGTGGCGCCACTGTGTTAGGTGGTGTAGGCTAAGCCTGCATGGGGTTCACTCGTTACTTGTAAAAGTAATGTTAAAAACTTTTTTTAAACTTCCAAGTCTGAAAAGAATGCCAAAATATTTTGCAAAATGTCATGAAAATCTATCTTTAGTCATCTGAAGGGGGAGGACGGTGAGAAAACGTACTTTTGAATAAAAATCCGATTTTTTTTTTAATTGGAGTCAAAAGACATTCTAACGGCAGCAGTTGACACGGTACAGTGGTGTGGTGGTTAGCACTCTCGCCTCCCAGACAGATGCCTCGGGTTCAACTCCACCCAGTGGCGCCACTGTGTTAGGTGGTGTAGGCTAAGCCTGCATGGGGTTCACTCGTTACTTGTAAAAGTAATGGAAAAAACTTTTTTTAAACTTCCAAGTCTGAAAAGAATGCCAAAATATTTGGCAGAATGTCATGAAATTATATCTTTATTCATATGAAGGGGGACGACGGTGAGAAAACGTACTTTTGAATAAAAATCCGAATTTTTTCTAAATTGGAGTCATAAGACATTCTAACGGCAGCAGTTGACACGGTAAAGTGGTGTAGTGGTTAGCACTCTCGCCTCCCAGACAGATGCCTCGGGTTCAACTCCACCCAGTCGCGCCATTGTGTTAGGTGGTGTAGGGCAAGCCTGCATGGGGTTCACTCGTTACTTGGAAGTTTAAAAAAAGTTTTTTGCATTACTTTTACAAGTCTGAAAAGAATGCCAAAATATTTGGCAAAATGTCATGAAAATCTTTCTTTAGTCATCTGAATGGGAACGACGGTGAGAAAACGTACTTTTGAATAAAAATCTGAATTTTTTCTAAATCGGAGTCATAAGACATTCTAATGACAGCAGTTGACACGGTACAGTGGTGTAGTGGTTAGCACTCTCGCCTCCCAGACAGATGCCTCGGGTTCAACTCCACCCAGTGGCGCCACTGTGTTAGGTGGTGTAGGCTAAGCCTGCATGGGGTTCACTCGTTACTTGTAAAAGTAATGGAAAAAACTTTTTTTAAACTTCCAAGTCTGAAAAGAATGCCAAAATATTTGGCAGAATGTCATGAAATTATATCTTTAGTCATATGAAGGGGGACGACGGTGAGAAAACGTACTTTTGAATAAAAATCTGAATTTTTTCTAAATCGGAGTCATAATACATTCTAATGGCAGCAGTTGACACGGTACAGTGGTGTAGTGGTTGGCACTCTAGCCTCCCAGACAGATGCCTCGGGTTCAACTCCACCCAGTGGCGCCACTGTGTTAGGTGGTGTAGGCTAAGCCTGCATGGGGTTCACTCGTTACTTGTAAAAGTAATGTTAAAAACTTTTTTTAAACTTCTAAGTCTGAAAAGAATGCCAAAATATTTGCCAAAATGTCATGAAAATCTATCTTTAGTCATCTGAAGGGGGAGGACGGTGAGAAAACGTACTTTTGAATAAAAATCCGAATTTATTCTAAATTGGAGTCATAAGACATTCTAACGGCAGCAGTTGACACGGTACAGTGGTGTAGTGGTTAGCACTCTCGCCTCCCAGACAGATGCCTCGGGTTCAACTCCACCCAGTGGCGCCACTGTGTTAGGTGGTGTAGGCTACGCCTGCATGGGGTTCACTCGTTACTTGTAAAAGTAATGGAAAAAACTTTTTTTAAAGTTCCAAGTCTGAAAAGAATGCCAAAATATTTGGCAAAATGTCATGAAAATCTATCTTTAGTCATCTGAAGGGGGAGGACGGTGAGAAAACGTACTTTTGAATGAAAATCTGAATTTTTTCTAAATTGGAGTCATAAGACATTCTAACGGCAGCAGTTGACACGGTACAGTGGTGTAGTGGTTACCACTCTCGCCTCCCAGACAGATGCCTCGGGTTCAACTCCACCCAGTGGCGCCACTGTGTTAGGTGGTGTAGGCTAAGCCTGCATGGGGTTCACTCGTTACTTGTGAACGTAATGGAAAAAACTTTTTTTAAACTTCCAAGTCTGAAACGAATGCCAAAATATTTGGCAAAATGTCATGAAATTCCAACTTTAGTCATTTGAAGGGGGACGACGGTGAGAAAACGTACTTTTGAATAAAAATCAGAATTTTTTCTAAATCTAAGTCATAACACATTCTAATGGTAGCAGTTGACACGGTACAGTGGTGTAGTGGTTAGCACTCTAGCCTCCCAGACAGATGCCTCGGGTTCAACTCCACCCAGTGGCGCCACTGTGTTAGGTGGTGTAGGCTAAGCCTGCATGGGGTTCACTCGTTACTTGTAAAAGTAATGGAAAAAGCTTTTTTTAAAGTTCCAAGTCTGAAAAGAATGCCAAAATATTTGGCAAAATGTCATGAAAATCTATCTTTAGTCATCTGAAGGGGGAGGACGGTGAGAAAACGTACTTTTGAATGAAAATCTGAATTTTTTTCTAAATTGGAGTCATAAGAAATTCTAACGGCAGCTGTTGACACGGTACAGTGGTGTAGTGGTTAGCACTCTCGCCTCCCAGACAGATGCCTCGGGTTCAACTCCACCCAGTCGCGCCATTGTGTTAGGTGGTGTAGGCCAAGCCTGCATGGGGTTCACTTGTTACTTGGAAGTTTAAAAAAAGTTTTTGCATTACTTTTACAAGTCTGAAAAGAATGCCAAAATATTTGGCAAAATGTCATGAAAATCTTTCTTTAGTCATCTGAATGGGAACGACGGTGAGAAAACGTACTTTTGAATAAAAATCTGAATTTTTTCTAAATCGGAGTCATAAGACATTCTAATGGCAGCAGTTGACAAGGTACAGTGGTGTAGTGGTTAGCACTCTCGCCTCCCAGACAGATGCCTCGGGTTCAACTCCACCCAGTGGCGCTACTGTGTTAGGTGGTGTAGGCTACGCCTGCATGGGGTTCACTCGTTACTTGTAATGGAAAAAACTTTTTTTAAAGTTCCAAGTCTGAAAAGAATGCCAAAATATTTGGCAAAATGTCATGACAATCTATCTTTAGTCATCTGAAGGGGGACGACGGTGAGAAAACGTACTTTTGAATAAAAATCTGAATTTTTTCAGATAGCACTCTCGCCTCCCAGACAGATGCCTCGGGTTCAACTCCACCCAGTGGCGCCACTGTGTTAGGTGGTGTAGGCTAAGCCTGCATGGGGTTCACTCGTTACTTGTAAAAGTAATGTTAAAAACTTTTTTTAAACTTCTAAGTCTGAAAAGAATGCCAAAATATTTGCCAAAATGTCATGAAAATCTATCTTTAGTCATCTGAAGGGGGAGGACGGTGAGAAAACGTACTTTTGAATAAAAATCCGAATTTATTCTAAATTGGAGTCATAAGACATTCTAACGGCAGCAGTTGACACGGTACAGTGGTGTAGTGGTTAGCACTCTCGCCTCCCAGACAGATGCCTCGGGTTCAACTCCACCCAGTCGCGCCATTGTGTTAGGTGGTGTAGGCCAAGCCTGCATGGGGTTCACTTGTTACTTGGAAGTTTAAAAAAAGTTTTTGCATTACTTTTACAAGTCTGAAAAGAATGCCAAAATATTTGGCAAAATGTCCTGAAAATCTTTCTTTAGTCATCTGAATGGGAACGACGGTGAGAAAACGTACTTTTGAATAAAAATCTGAATTTTTTCTAAATCGGAGTCATAAGACATTCTAATGGCAGCAGTTGACAAGGTACAGTGGTGTAGTGGTTAGCACTCTCGCCTCCCAGACAGATGCCTCGGGTTCAACTCCACCCAGTGGCGCTACTGTGTTAGGTGGTGTAGGCTACGCCTGCATGGGGTTCACTCGTTACTTGTAATGGAAAAAACTTTTTTTAAAGTTCCAAGTCTGAAAAGAATGCCAAAATATTTGGCAAAATGTCATGACAATCTATCTTTAGTCATCTGAAGGGGGACGACGGTGAGAAAACGTACTTTTGAATAAAAATCTGAATTTTTTCAGATAGCACTCTCGCCTCCCAGACAGATGCCTCGGGTTCAACTCCACCCAGTGGCGCCAATGTGTTAGGTGGTGTAGGCTAAGCCTGCATGGGGTTCACTCGTTACTTGTAAAAGTAATGGAAAAAACTTTTTTTAAACTTCCAAGTCTGAAAAGAATGCTAAAATATTTGGCAAAATGTCATGAAAATCTTTCTTTAGTCATCTGAAGGGGGACGACGGTGAGAAAACGTACTTTTGAACAAAAATCCGAATTTTTTCTAAATTGGAGTCATAAGACATTCTAACGGCAGCTGTTGACACAGTATATTGGTGTAGTGGTTAGCACTCTCGCCTCCCAGACAGATGCCTCGGGTTCAACTCCACCCAGTGGCGCCATTGTGTTAGGTGGTGTAGGCTACGCCTGCATGGGGTTAACTCGTTACTTGGAAGTTTAAAAAAAGTATTTCCCGTTTTTTTTACAAGTCTGAAAAGAATGCCAAAATTTTTGGCAAAATGTCATGAAATTCTATCTTTAGTCATATGAAGGGGGACGACGGTGAGAAAACGTACTTTTGAATAAAAATCTGAATTTTTTCTAAATCGGAGTCACAAGACATTCTAATGGCAGCATTTGACACGGTACAGCGGTGTAGTGGTTAGCACTCTCGCCTCCCAGACAGATGCCTCGGGATCAACTCCACCCAGTGGCGCCACTGTGTTAGGTGGTGTAGGCTAAGCCTGCATGGGGTTCACTCGTTACTTGTAAAAGTAATGGAAAAAACTTTTTTTAAACTTCCAAGTCTGAAAAGAATGCCAAAATATTTGGCAAAATGTCATGAAATTCTATTTTTAGTCGTATGAAGGTGCACGATGGTGAGAAAACCTACTTTTGAACAAAAATCCGAATTTTTTCTAAATTGGAGTCATAAGACATTCTAACGGCAGCTGTTGACACGGTATATTGGTGTAGTGGTTAGCACTCTAGCCTCCCAGACAGATGCCTCGGGTTCAACTCCACCCAGTGGCGCCACTGTGTTAGGTGGTGTAGGCTAAGCCTGCATGGGGTTCACTCGGTACTTGTAAAAGTAATGGAAAAAACTTTTTTTAAAGTTCCAAGTCTGAAAAGAATGCCAAAATATTTGGCAAAAAGTCATTAAATTCTATCCTTAGTCATATGAAGGTGCACGATGGTGAGAAAACCTACTTTTGAACAAAAATCCGAATTTTTTCTAAATTGGAGTCATAAGACATTCTAACGGCAGCTGTTGACACGGTATATTGGTGTAGTGGTTAGCACTCTAGCCTCCCAGACAGATGCCTCGGGTTCAACTCCACCCAGTGGCGCCACTGTGTTAGGTGGTGTAGGCTAAGCCTGCATGGGGTTCACTCGTTACTTGTAAAAGTAATGGAAAAAAGCTTTTTTTAAACTTCCAAGTCTGAAAAGAATGCCAAAATATTTGGCAGAATGTCATGAAATTATATCTTTAGTCATATGAAGGGGGACGACAGTGAGAAAACGTACTTTTGAATAAAAATCTGAATTTTTTCTAAATCTGAGTCATAATAAATTCTAATGGCAGCAGTTGACACGGTACAGTGGTGTAGTGGTTAGCACTCTAGCCTCCCAGACAGATGCCTCGGGTTCAACTCCACCCAGTGGCGCCACTGTGTTAGGTGGTGTAGGCTAAGCCTGCATGGGGTTCACTCGTTACTTGTAAAAGTAATGGAAAAAACTTTTTTTAAACTTCCAAGTCTGAAAAGAATGCCAAAATATTTGGCAGAATGTCATGAAATTATATCTTTAGTCATATGAAGGGGGACGACGGTGAGAAAACGTACTTTTGAATAAAAATCCGAATTTTTTCTAAATTGGAGTCATAAGACATTCTAACGGCAGCAGTTGACACGGTAAAGTGGTGTAGTGGTTAGCACTCTCGCCTCCCAGACAGATGCCTCGGGTTCAACTCCACCCAGTCGCGCCATTGTGTTAGGTGGTGTAGGGCAAGCCTCCATGGGGTTCACTCGTTACTTGGAAGTTTAAAAAAAGTTTTTTGCATTACTTTTACAAGTCTGAAAAGAATGCCAAAATATTTGGCAAAATGTCATGAAAATCTTTCTTTAGTCATCTGAATGGGAACGACGGTGAGAAAACGTACTTTTGAATAAAAATCTGAATTTTTTCTAAATCGGAGTCATAAGACATTCTAATGGCAGCAGTTGACACGGTACAGTGGTGTAGTGGTTAGCACTCTCGCCTCCCAGACAGATGCCTCGGGTTCAACTCCACCCAGTGGCGCCACTGTGTTAGGTGGTGTAGGCCAAGCCTGCATGGGGTTCACTCGTTACTTGTGAACGTAATGGAAAAAACTTTTTTTAAACTTCCAAGTCTGAAACGAATGCCAAAATATTTGGCAAAATGTCATGAAATTCCAACTTTAGTCATTTGAAGGGGGACGACGGTGAGAAAACGTACTTTTGAATAAAAATCTGAATTTTTTCTAAATCTGAGTCATAATAAATTCTAATGGCAGCAGTTGACACGGTACAGTGGTGTAGTGGTTAGCACTCTCGCCTCCCAGACAGATGCCTCGGGCAGACAGATGCCTCTCAGACAGATGCCTCGGGTTCAACTCCACCCAGTGGCGCCACTGTGTTAGGTGGTGTAGGCTAAGCCTGCATGGGGTTCACTCGTTACTTGTAAAAGTAATGGAAAAAACTTTTTTTAAACTTCCAAGTCTGAAAAGAATGCCAAAATATTTGGCAGAATGTCATGAAATTATATCTTTAGTCATATGAAGGGGGACGACGGTGAGAAAACGTACTTTTGAATAAAAATCCGAATTTTTTCTAAATTGGAGTCATAAGACATTCTAACGGCAGCAGTTGACACGGTAAAGTGGTGTAGTGGTTAGCACTCTCGCCTCCCAGACAGATGCCTCGGGTTCAACTCCACCCAGTCGCGCCATTGTGTTAGGTGGTGTAGGGCAAGCCTGCATGGGGTTCACTCGTTACTTGGAAGTTTAAAAAAAGTTTTTTGCATTACTTTTACAAGTCTGAAAAGAATGCCAAAATATTTGGCAAAATGTCATGAAAATCTTTCTTTAGTCATCTGAATGGGAACGACGGTGAGAAAACGTACTTTTGAATAAAAATCTGAATTTTTTCTAAATCGGAGTCATAAGACATTCTAATGGCAGCAGTTGACACGGTACAGTGGTGTAGTGGTTAGCACTCTCGCCTCCCAGACAGATGCCTCGGGTTCAACTCCACCCAGTGGCGCTACTGTGTTAGGTGGTGTAGGCTACGCCTGCATGGGGTTCACTCGTTACTTGTAAAAGTAATAGAAAAAACTTTTTTTAAACTGCTAAGTCCGAAAAGAATGCCAAAATATTTGGCAAAATGTCATGAAAATCTATCTTTAGTCATCTGAAGGGGGAGGACGGTTTGAAAACGTACTTTTGAATAAAAATCCGAATTTTTTCTAAATTGGAGTCATAAGACATTCTAACGGCAGCAGTTGACACGGTACAGTGGTGTAGTGGTTGGCACTCTAGCCTCCCAGACAGATGCCTCGGGTTCAACTCCACCCAGTGGCGCCACTGTGTTAGGTGGTGTAGGCTAAGCCTGCATGGGGTTCACTCGTTACTTGTAAAAGTAATGTTAAAAACTTTTTTTAAACTTCCAAGTCTGAAAAGAATGCCAAAATATTTTGCAAAATGTCATGAAAATCTATCTTTAGTCATCTGAAGGGGGAGGACGGTGAGAAAACGTACTTTTGAATAAAAATCCGATTTTTTTTTTAATTGGAGTCAAAAGACATTCTAACGGCAGCAGTTGACACGGTACAGTGGTGTGGTGGTTAGCACTCTCGCCTCCCAGACAGATGCCTCGGGTTCAACTCCACCCAGTGGCGCCACTGTGTTAGGTGGTGTAGGCTAAGCCTGCATGGGGTTCACTCGTTACTTGTAAAAGTAATGGAAAAAACTTTTTTTAAACTTCCAAGTCTGAAACGAATGCCAAAATATTTGGCAGAATGTCATGAAATTATATCTTTATTCATATGAAGGGGGACGACGGTGAGAAAACGTACTTTTGAATAAAAATCCGAATTTTTTCTAAATTGGAGTCATAAGACATTCTAACGGCAGCAGTTGACACGGTAAAGTGGTGTAGTGGTTAGCACTCTCGCCTCCCAGACAGATGCCTCGGGTTCAACTCCACCCAGTCGCGCCATTGTGTTAGGTGGTGTAGGGCAAGCCTGCATGGGGTTCACTCGTTACTTGGAAGTTTAAAAAAAGTTTTTTGCATTACTTTTACAAGTCTGAAAAGAATGCCAAAATATTTGGCAAAATGTCATGAAAATCTTTCTTTAGTCATCTGAATGGGAACGACGGTGAGAAAACGTACTTTTGAATAAAAATCTGAATTTTTTCTAAATCGGAGTCATAAGACATTCTAATGGCAGCAGTTGACACGGTACAGTGGTGTAGTGGTTAGCACTCTCGCCTCCCAGACAGATGCCTCGGGTTCAACTCCACCCAGTGGCGCTACTGTGTTAGGTGGTGTAGGCTACGCCTGCATGGGGTTCACTCGTTACTTGTAAAAGTAATAGAAAAAACTTTTTTTTAACTGCTAAGTCCGAAAAGAATGCCAAAATATTTGGCAAAATGTCATGAAAATCTAACATTAGTCATCTGAAGGGGGAGGACGGTTTGAAAACGTACTTTTGAATAAAAATCCGAATTTTTTCTAAATTGGAGTCATAAGACATTCTAACGGCAGCAGTTGACACGGTACAGTGGTGTAGTGGTTGGCACTCTAGCCTCCCAGACAGATGCCTCGGGTTCAACTCCACCCAGTGGCGCCACTGTGTTAGGTGGTGTAGGCTAAGCCTGCATGGGGTTCACTCGTTACTTGTAAAAGTAATGTTAAAAACTTTTTTTAAACTTTCAAGTCTGAAAAGAATGCCAAAATATTTTGCAAAATGTCATGAAAATCTATCTTTAGTCATCTGAAGGGGGAGGACGGTGAGAAAACGTACTTTTGAATAAAAATCTGAATTTTTTCTAAATCGGAGTCATAATACATTCTAATGGCAGCAGTTGACACGGTACAGTGGTGTAGTGGTTAGCACTCTAGCCTCCCAGACAGATGCCTCGGGTTCAACTCCACCCAGTGGCGCCACTGTGTTAGGTGGTGTAGGCTAAGCCTGCATGGGGTTCACTCGGTACTTGTAAAAGTAATGGAAAAAACTTTTTTTAAAGTTCCAAGTCTGAAAAGAATGCCAAAATATTTGGCAAAAAGTCATTAAATTCTATCCTTAGTCATATGAAGGTGCACGATGGTGAGAAAACCTACTTTTGAACAAAAATCCGAATTTTTTCTAAATTGGAGTCATAAGACATTCTAACGGCAGCTGTTGACACGGTATATTGGTGTAGTGGTTAGCACTCTAGCCTCCCAGACAGATGCCTCGGGTTCAACTCCACCCAGTGGCGCCACTGTGTTAGGTGGTGTAGGCTAAGCCTGCATGGGGTTCACTCGTTACTTGTAAAAGTAATGGAAAAAACTTTTTTTAAACTTCCAAGTCTGAAAAGAATGCCAAAATATTTGGCAGAATGTCATGAAATTATATCTTTAGTCATATGAAGGGGGACGACGGTGAGAAAACGTACTTTTGAATAAAAATCTGAATTTTTTCTAAATCGGAGTCATAATACATTCTAATGGCAGCAGTTGACACGGTACAGTGGTGTAGTGGTTGGCACTCTAGCCTCCCAGACAGATGCCTCGGGTTCAACTCCACCCAGTGGCGCCACTGTGTTAGGTGGTGTAGGCCAAGCCTGCATGGGGTTCACTCGTTACTTGTGAACGTAATGGAAAAAACTTTTTTTAAACTTCCAAGTCTGAAACGAATGCCAAAATATTTGGCAAAATGTCATGAAATTCCAACTTTAGTCAGTTGAAGGGGGACGACGGTGAGAAAACGTACTTTTGAATAAAAATCTGAATTTTTTCTAAATCTGAGTCATAATAAATTCTAATGGCAGCAGTTGACATGGTACAGTGGTGTAGTGGTTAGCACTCTAGCCTCCCAGACAGATGCCTCGGGTTCAACTCCACCCAGTGGCGCCACTGTGTTAGGTGGTGTAGGCTAAGCCTGCATGGGGTTCACTCGTTACTTGTAAAAGTAATGGAAAAAACTTTTTTTAAACTTCCAAGTCTGAAAAGAATGCCAAAATATTTGGCAGAATGTCATGAAATTATATCTTTAGTCATCTGAAGGGGGAGGACGGTGAGAAAACGTACTTTTGAATAAAAATCCGATTTTTTTTTTAATTGGAGTCAAAAGACATTCTAACGGCAGCAGTTGACACGGTACAGTGGTGTGGTGGTTAGCACTCTCGCCTCCCAGACAGATGCCTCGGGTTCAACTCCACCCAGTGGCGCCACTGTGTTAGGTGGTGTAGGCTAAGCCTGCATGGGGTTCACTCGTTACTTGTAAAAGTAATGGAAAAAACTTTTTTTAAACTTCCAAGTCTGAAAAGAATGCCAAAATATTTGGCAGAATGTCATGAAATTATATCTTTATTCATATGAAGGGGGACGACGGTGAGAAAACGTACTTTTGAATAAAAATCCGAATTTTTTCTAAATTGGAGTCATAAGACATTCTAACGGCAGCAGTTGACACGGTAAAGTGGTGTAGTGGTTAGCACTCTCGCCTCCCAGACAGATGCCTCGGGTTCAACTCCACCCAGTCGCGCCATTGTGTTAGGTGGTGTAGGGCAAGCCTGCATGGGGTTCACTCGTTACTTGGAAGTTTAAAAAAAGTTTTTTGCATTACTTTTACAAGTCTGAAAAGAATGCCAAAATATTTGGCAAAATGTCATGAAAATCTTTCTTTAGTCATCTGAATGGGAACGACGGTGAGAAAACGTACTTTTGAATAAAAATCTGAATTTTTTCTAAATCGGAGTCATAAGACATTCTAATGGCAGCAGTTGACACGGTACAGTGGTGTAGTGGTTAGCACTCTCGCCTCCCAGACAGATGCCTCGGGTTCAACTCCACCCAGTCGCGCCATTGTGTTAGGTGGTGTAGGGCAAGCCTGCATGGGGTTCACTCGTTACTTGGAAGTTTAAAAAAAGTTTTTTGCATTACTTTTACAAGTCTGAAAAGAATGCCAAAATATTTGGCAAAATGTCATGAAATTCCAACTTTAGTCATTTGAAGGGGGACGACGGTGAGAAAACGTACTTTTGAATAAAAATCTGAATTTTTTCTAAATCTGAGTCATAATAAATTCTAATGGCAGCAGTTGACACGGTACAGTGGTGTAGTGGTTAGCACTCTAGCCTCCCAGACAGATGCCTCGGGTTCAACTCCACCCAGTGGCGCCACTGTGTTAGGTGGTGTAGGCTAAGCCTGCATGGGGTTCACTCGTTACTTGTAAAAGTAATGGAAAAAACTTTTTTTAAACGTCCAAGTCTGAAAAGAATGCCAAAATATTTGGCAGAATGTCATGAAATTATATCTTTAGTCATATGAAGGGGGACGACGGTGAGAAAACGTACTTTTGAATAAAAATCCGAATTTTTTCTAAATTGGAGTCATAAGACATTCTAACGGCAGCAGTTGACACGGTAAAGTGGTGTAGTGGTTAGCACTCTCGCCTCCCAGACAGATGCCTCGGGTTCAACTCCACCCAGTCGCGCCATTGTGTTAGGTGGTGTAGGGCAAGCCTGCATGGGGTTCACTCGTTACTTGGAAGTTTAAAAAAAGTTTTTTGCATTACTTTTACAAGTCTGAAAAGAATGCCAAAATATTTGGCAAAATGTCATGAAAATCTTTCTTTAGTCATCTGAATGGGAACGACGGTGAGAAAACGTACTTTTGAATAAAAATCTGAATTTTTTCTAAATTGGAGTCATAAGACATTCTAACGGCAGCAGTTGACACGGTACAGTGGTGTAGTGGTTGGCACTCTAGCCTCCCAGACAGATGCCTCGGGTTCAACTCCACCCAGTGGCGCCACTGTGTTAGGTGGTGTAGGCTAAGCCTGCATGGGGTTCACTCGTTACTTGTAAAAGTAATGTTAAAAACTTTTTTTAAACTTCCAAGTCTGAAAAGAATGCCAAAATATTTTGCAAAATGTCATGAAAATCTATCTTTAGTCATCTGAAGGGGGAGGACGGTGAGAAAACGTACTTTTGAATAAAAATCCGATTTTTTTTTTAATTGGAGTCATAAGACATTCTAACGGCAGCAGTTGACACGGTACAGTGGTGTGGTGGTTAGCACTCTCGCCTCCCAGACAGATGCCTCGGGTTCAACTCCACCCAGTGGCGCCACTGTGTTAGGTGGTGTAGGCTAAGCCTGCATGGGGTTCACTCGTTACTTGTAAAAGTAATGGAAAAAACTTTTTTTAAACTTCCAAGTCAGAAAAGAATGCCAAAATATTTTGCAAAAAGTCATTAAATTCTATCCTTAGTCATATGAAGGTGCACGATGGTGAGAAAACCTAGTTTTTAACAAAAATCCGAATTTTTTCTAAATTGGAGTCATAAGACATTCTAACGGCAGCAGTTGACACGGTACAGTGGTGTAGTGGTTAGCACTCTCGCCTCCCAGACAGATGCCTCGGGTTCAACTCCACCCAGTGGCGCCACTGTGTTAGGTGGTGTAGGCCAAGCCTGCATGGGGTTCACTCGTTACTTGTGAACGTAATGGAAAAAACTTTTTTTAAACTTCCAAGTCTGAAACGAATGCCAAAATATTTGGCAAAATGTCATGAAATTCCAACTTTAGTCATTTGAAGGGGGACGATGGTGAGAAAACGTACTTTTGAATAAAAATCTGAATTTTTTCTAAATCTGAGTCATAATAAATTCTAATGGCAGCAGTTGACACGGTACAGTGGTGTAGTGGTTAGCACTCTAGCCTCCCAGACAGATGCCTCGGGTTCAACTCCACCCAGTGGCGCCACTGTGTTAGGTGGTGTAGGCTAAGCCTGCATGGGGTTCACTCGTTACTTGTAAAAGTAATGGAAAATTTTTTTTTTAAACTTCCAAGTCTGAAAAGAATGCCAAAATATTTGGCAGAATGTCATGAAATTCCAACTTTAGTCATTTGAAGGGGGACGATGGTGAGAAAACGTACTTTTGAATAAAAATCTGAATTTTTTCTAAATCTGAGTCATAATAAATTCTAATGGCAGCAGTTGACACGGTACAGTGGTGTAGTGGTTAGCACTCTAGCCTCCCAGACAGATGCCTCGGGTTCAACTCCACCCAGTCGCGCCATTGTGTTAGGTGGTGTAGGCCAAGCCTGAATGGGGTTCACTTGTTACTTGGAAGTTTAAAAAAAGTTTTTGCATTACTTTTACAAGTCTGAAAAGAATGCCAAAATATTTGCCAAAATGTCATGAAAATCTATCTTTAGTCATCTGAAGGGGGAGGACAGTGAGAAAACGTACTTTTGAATAAAAATCCGAATTTATTCTAAATTGGAGTCATAAGACATTCTAACGGCAGCAGTTGACACGGTACAGTGGTGTAGTGGTTAGCACTCTCGCCTCCCAGACAGATGCCTCGGGTTCAACTCCACCCAGTGGTGCCACTGTGTTAGGTGGTGTAGGCTAATCCTGCATGGGGTTCACTCGTTACTTGTAAAAGTAATGGAAAAAACTTTTTTTAAACTTCCAAGTCTGAAAAGAATCCCCAAATATTTTGCAAAAAGTCATTAAATTCTATCCTTAGTCATATGAAGGTGCACGATGGTGAGAAAACCTACTTTTGAACAAAAATCCGAATTTTTTCTAAATTGGAGTCATAAGACATTCTAACGGCAGCTGTTGACACGGTATATTGGTGTAGTGGTTAGCACTCTAGCCTCCCAGACAGATGCCTCGGGTTCAACTCCACCCAGTGGCGCCACTGTGTTAGGTGGTGTAGGCTAAGCCTGCATTGGGTTCATTCGTTACTTGTAAAAGTAATGGAAAAAACTTTTTTTAAACTTCCAAGTCTGAAAAGAATGCCAAAATATTTGGCAGAATGTCATGAAATTATATCTTTAGTCATATGAAGGGGGACGACGGTGAGAAAACGTACTTTTGAATATAAATCTGAATTTTTTCTAAATCAGAGTCACAATACATTCTAATGGCAGCAGTTGACACGGTACAGTGGTGTAGTGGTTGGCACTCTAGCCTCCCAGACAGATGCCTCGGGTTCAACTCCACCCAGTGGCGCCACTGTGTTAGGTGGTGTAGGCTAAGCCTGCATGGGGTTCACTCGTTACTTGTAAAAGTAATGGAAAAAATTTTTTTTAAACTTCCAAGTCTGAAAAGAATGCCAAAATATTTGGCAGAATGTCATGAAATTATATCTTTAGTCATATGAAGGGGGACGACGGTGAGAAAACGTACTTTTGAATAAAAATCCGAATTTTTTCTAAATTGGAGTCATAAAACATTCTAACGGCAGCAGTTGACACGGTAAAGTGGTGTAGTGGTTAGCACTCTCGCCTCCCAGACAGATGCCTCGGGTTCAACTCCACCCAGTCGCGCCATTGTGTTAGGTGGTGTAGGCCAAGCCTGCATGGGGTTCCCTCGTTACTTGGAAGTTTAAAAAAAGTTTTTTGCATTACTTTTACAAGTCTGAAAAGAATGCCAAAATATTTGGCAAAATGTCATGAAAATCTTTCTTTAGTCATCTGAATGGGAACGACGGTGAGAAAACGTACTTTTGAATAAAAATCTGAATTTTTTCTAAATCGGAGTCATAAGACATTCTAATGGCAGCAGTTGACACGGTACAGTGGTGTAGTGGTTAGCACTCTCGCCTCCCAGACAGATGCCTCGGGTTCAACTCCACCCAGTGGCGCTACTGTGTTAGGTGGTGTAGGCTACGCCTGCATGGGGTTCACTCGTTACTTGTAAAAGTAATAGAAAAAACTTTTTTTAAACTGCTAAGTCCGAAAAGAATGCCAAAATATTTGGCAAAATGTCATGAAAATCTATCTTTAGTCATCTGAAGGGGGAGGACGGTGAGAAAACGTACTTTTGAATAAAAATCCGATTTTTTTTTTAATTGGAGTCAAAAGACATTCTAACGGCAGCAGTTGACACGGTACAGTGGTGTGGTGGTTAGCACTCTCGCCTCCCAGACAGATGCCTCGGGTTCAACTCCACCCAGTGGCGCCACTGTGTTAGGTGGTGTAGGCTAAGCCTGCATGGGGTTCACTCGTTACTTGTAAAAGTAATGGAAAAAACTTTTTTTAAACTTCCAAGTCTGAAAAGAATGCCAAAATATTTGGCAAAATGTCATGAAAATCTTTCTTTAGTCATCTGAATGGGAACGACGGTGAGAAAACGTACTTTTGAATAAAAATCTGAATTTTTTCTAAATCGGAGTCATAAGACATTCTAATGGCAGCAGTTGACACGGTACAGTGGTGTAGTGGTTAGCACTCTCGCCTCCCAGACAGATGCCTCGGGTTCAACTCCACCCAGTGGCGCTACTGTGTTAGGTGGTGTAGGCTACGCCTGCATGGGGTTCACTCGTTACTTGTAAAAGTAATAGAAAAAACTTTTTTTAAACTGCTAAGTCCGAAAAGAATGCCAAAATATTTGGCAAAATGTCATGAAAATCTATCTTTAGTCATCTGAAGGGGGAGGACGGTTTGAAAACGTACTTTTGAATAAAAATCCGAATTTTTTCTAAATTGGAGTCATAAGACATTCTAACGGCAGCAGTTGACACGGTACAGTGGTGTAGTGGTTGGCACTCTAGCCTCCCAGACAGATGCCTCGGGTTCAACTCCACCCAGTGGCGCCACTGTGTTAGGTGGTGTAGGCTAAGCCTGCATGGGGTTCACTCGTTACTTGTAAAAGTAATGTTAAAAACTTTTTTTAAACTTCCAAGTCTGAAAAGAATGCCAAAATATTTTGCAAAATGTCATGAAAATCTATCTTTAGTCATCTGAAGGGGGAGGACGGTGAGAAAACGTACTTTTGAATAAAAATCCGATTTTTTTTTTAATTGGAGTCATAAGACATTCTAACGGCAGCAGTTGACACGGTACAGTGGTGTGGTGGTTAGCACTCTCGCCTCCCAGACAGATGCCTCGGGTTCAACTCCACCCAGTGGCGCCACTGTGTTAGGTGGTGTAGGCTAAGCCTGCATGGGGTTCACTCGTTACTTGTAAAAGTAATGGAAAAAACTTTTTTTAAACTTCCAAGTCAGAAAAGAATGCCAAAATATTTTGCAAAAAGTCATTAAATTCTATCCTTAGTCATATGAAGGTGCACGATGGTGAGAAAACCTAGTTTTTAACAAAAATCCGAATTTTTTCTAAATTGGAGTCATAAGACATTCTAACGGCAGCAGTTGACACGGTACAGTGGTGTAGTGGTTAGCACTCTCGCCTCCCAGACAGATGCCTCGGGTTCAACTCCACCCAGTGGCGCCACTGTGTTAGGTGGTGTAGGCCAAGCCTGCATGGGGTTCACTCGTTACTTGTGAACGTAATGGAAAAAACTTTTTTTAAACTTCCAAGTCTGAAACGAATGCCAAAATATTTGGCAAAATGTCATGAAATTCCAACTTTAGTCATTTGAAGGGGGACGATGGTGAGAAAACGTACTTTTGAATAAAAATCTGAATTTTTTCTAAATCTGAGTCATAATAAATTCTAATGGCAGCAGTTGACACGGTACAGTGGTGTAGTGGTTAGCACTCTAGCCTCCCAGACAGATGCCTCGGGTTCAACTCCACCCAGTGGCGCCACTGTGTTAGGTGGTGTAGGCTAAGCCTGCATGGGGTTCACTCGTTACTTGTAAAAGTAATGGAAATTTTTTTTTTTAAACTTCCAAGTCTGAAAAGAATGCCAAAATATTTGGCAGAATGTCATGAAATTCCAACTTTAGTCATTTGAAGGGGGACGATGGTGAGAAAACGTACTTTTGAATAAAAATCTGAATTTTTTCTAAATCTGAGTCATAATAAATTCTAATGGCAGCAGTTGACACGGTACAGTGGTGTAGTGGTTAGCACTCTAGCCTCCCAGACAGATGCCTCGGGTTCAACTCCACCCAGTCGCGCCATTGTGTTAGGTGGTGTAGGCCAAGCCTGAATGGGGTTCACTTGTTACTTGGAAGTTTAAAAAAAGTTTTTGCATTACTTTTACAAGTCTGAAAAGAATGCCAAAATATTTGCCAAAATGTCATGAAAATCTATCTTTAGTCATCTGAAGGGGGAGGACAGTGAGAAAACGTACTTTTGAATAAAAATCCGAATTTATTCTAAATTGGAGTCATAAGACATTCTAACGGCAGCAGTTGACACGGTACAGTGGTGTAGTGGTTAGCACTCTAGCCTCCCAGACAGATGCCTCGGGTTCAACTCCACCCAGTGGCGCCACTGTGTTAGGTGGTGTAGGCTAAGCCTGCATGGGGTTCACTCGTTACTTGTAAAAGTAATGGAAATTTTTTTTTTTAAACTTCCAAGTCTGAAAAGAATGCCAAAATATTTGGCAGAATGTCATGAAATTCCAACTTTAGTCATTTGAAGGGGGACGATGGTGAGAAAACGTACTTTTGAATAAAAATCTGAATTTTTTCTAAATCTGAGTCATAATAAATTCTAATGGCAGCAGTTGACACGGTACAGTGGTGTAGTGGTTAGCACTCTAGCCTCCCAGACAGATGCCTCGGGTTCAACTCCACCCAGTCGCGCCATTGTGTTAGGTGGTGTAGGCCAAGCCTGAATGGGGTTCACTTGTTACTTGGAAGTTTAAAAAAAGTTTTTGCATTACTTTTACAAGTCTGAAAAGAATGCCAAAATATTTGCCAAAATGTCATGAAAATCTATCTTTAGTCATCTGAAGGGGGAGGACAGTGAGAAAACGTACTTTTGAATAAAAATCCGAATTTATTCTAAATTGGAGTCATAAGACATTCTAACGGCAGCAGTTGACACGGTACAGTGGTGTAGTGGTTAGCACTCTCGCCTCCCAGACAGATGCCTCGGGTTCAACTCCACCCAGTGGTGCCACTGTGTTAGGTGGTGTAGGCTAATCCTGCATGGGGTTCACTCGTTACTTGTAAAAGTAATGGAAAAAACTTTTTTTAAACTTCCAAGTCTGAAAAGAATCCCCAAATATTTTGCAAAAAGTCATTAAATTCTATCCTTAGTCATATGAAGGTGCACGATGGTGAGAAAACCTACTTTTGAACAAAAATCCGAATTTTTTCTAAATTGGAGTCATAAGACATTCTAACGGCAGCTGTTGACACGGTATATTGGTGTAGTGGTTAGCACTCTAGCCTCCCAGACAGATGCCTCGGGTTCAACTCCACCCAGTGGCGCCACTGTGTTAGGTGGTGTAGGCTAAGCCTGCATGGGGTTCACTCGTTACTTGTAAAACTAATGGAAAAAACTTTTTTTAAACTTCCAAGTCTGAAAAGAATGCCAAAATATTTGGCAGAATGTCATGAAATTATATCTTTAGTCATATGAAGGGGGACGACGGTGAGAAAACGTACTTTTGAATAAAAATCTGAATTTTTTCTAAATCAGAGTCATAATACATTCTAATGGCAGCAGTTGACACGGTACAGTGGTGTAGTGGTTGGCACTCTAGCCTCCCAGACAGATGCCTCGGGTTCAACTCCACCCAGTGGCGCCACTGTGTTAGGTGGTGTAGGCTAAGCCTGCATGGGGTTCACTTGTTACTTGGAAGTTTAAAAAAAGTTTTTGCATTACTTTTACAAGTCTGAAAAGAATGCCAAAATATTTGCCAAAATGTCATGAAAATCTATCTTTAGTCATCTGAAGGGGGAGGACGGTGAGAAAACGTACATTTGAATAAAAATCCGAATTTATTCTAAATTGGAGTCATAAGACATTCTAACGGCAGCAGTTGACACGGTACAGTGGTGTAGTGGTTAGCACTCTCGCCTCCCAGACAGATGCCTAGGGTTCAACTCCACCCAGTGGCGCCACTGTGTTAGGTGGTGTAGGCTAAGCCTGCATGGGGTTCACTCGTTACTTGTAAAAGTAATGGAAAAAACTTTTTTTAAAGTTCCAAGTCTGAAAAGAATGCCAAAATATTTGGCAAAATGTCATGACAATCTATCTTTAGTCATCTGAAGGGGGACGACGGTGAGAAAACGTACTTTTGAATAAAAATCTGAATTTTTTCAGATAGCACTCTCGCCTCCCAGACAGATGCCTCGGGTTCAACTCCACCCAGTGGCGCCAATGTGTTAGGTGGTGTAGGCTAAGCCTGCATGGGGTTCACTCGTTACTTGTAAAAGTAATGGAAAAAACTTTTTTTAAACTTCCAAGTCTGAAAAGAATGCTAAAATATTTGGCAAAATGTCATGAAAATCTTTCTTTAGTCATCTGAAGGGACGACGGTGAGAAAACGTACTTTTGAACAAAAATCCGAATTTTTTCTAAATTGGAGTCATAAGACATTCTAACGGCAGCTGTTGACACAGTATATTGGTGTAGTGGTTAGCACTCTCGCCTCCCAGACAGATGCCTCGGGTTCAACTCCACCCAGTGGCGCCATTGTGTTAGGTGGTGTAGGCCAAGCCTGCATGGGGTTAACTCGTTACTTGGAAGTTTAAAAAAAGTATTTCCCGTTTTTTTTACAAGTCTGAAAAGAATGCCAAAATATTTGGCAAAATGTCATGAAATTCCAACTTTAGTCATTTGAAGGGGGACGGCGGTGAGAAAACGTACTTTTGAATAAAAATCAGAATTTTTTCTAAATCTAAGTCATAACACATTCTAATGGTAGCAGTTGACACGGTACAGTGGTGTAGTGGTTAGCACTCTAGCCTCCCAGACAGATGCCTCGGGTTCAACTCCACCCAGTGGCGCCACTGTGTTAGGTGGTGTAGGCTAAGCCTGCATGGGGTTCACTCGTTACTTGTAAAAGTAATGGAAAAAACTTTTTTTAAAGTTCCAAGTCTGAAAAGAATGCCAAAATATTTGGCAAAATGTCATGAAAATCTATCTTTAGTCATCTGAAGGGGGAGGACGGTGAGAAAACGTACTTTTGAATGAAAATCTGAATTTTTTTCTAAATTGGAGTCATAAGAAATTCTAACGGCAGCTGTTGACACGGTACAGTGGTGTAGTGGTTAGCACTCTCGCCTCCCAGACAGATGCCTCGGGTTCAACTCCACCCAGTCGCGCCATTGTGTTAGGTGGTGTAGGCCAAGCCTGCATGGGGTTCACTTGTTACTTGGAAGTTTAAAAAAAGTTTTTGCATTACTTTTACAAGTCTGAAAAGAATGCCAAAATATTTGGCAAAATGTCATGAAAATCTTTCTTTAGTCATCTGAATGGGAACGACGGTGAGAAAACGTACTTTTGAATAAAAATCTGAATTTTTTCTAAATCGGAGTCATAAGACATTCTAATGGCAGCAGTTGACAAGGTACAGTGGTGTAGTGGTTAGCACTCTCGCCTCCCAGACAGATGCCTCGGGTTCAACTCCACCCAGTGGCGCTACTGTGTTAGATGGTGTAGGCTACGCCTGCATGGGGTTCACTCGTTACTTGTAAAAGTAATAGAAAAAACTTTTTTTAAACTTCTAAGTCTGAAAAGAATGCCAAAATATTTGCCAAAATGTCATGAAAATCTATCTTTAGTCATCTGAAGGGGGAGGACGGTGAGAAAACGTACTTTTGAATAAAAATCCGAATTTATTCTAAATTGGAGTCATAAGACATTCTAACGGCAGCAGTTGACACGGTACAGTGGTGTAGTGGTTAGCACTCTCGCCTCCCAGACAGATGCCTCGGGTTCAACTCCACCCAGTGGCGCCACTGTGTTAGGTGGTGTAGGCTAAGCCTGCATGGGGTTCACTCGTTACTTGTAAAAGTAATGGAAAAAACTTTTTTTAAAGTTCCAAGTCTGAAAAGAATGCCAAAATATTTGGCAAAATGTCATGACAATCTATCTTTAGTCATCTGAAGGGGGACGACGGTGAGAAAACGTACTTTTGAATAAAAATCTGAATTTTTTCAGATAGCACTCTCGCCTCCCAGACAGATGCCTCGGGTTCAACTCCACCCAGTGGCGCCAATGTGTTAGGTGGTGTAGGCTAAGCCTGCATGGGGTTCACTCGTTACTTGTAAAAGTAATGGAAAAAACTTTTTTTAAACTTCCAAGTCTGAAAAGAATGCTAAAATATTTGGCAAAATGTCATGAAAATCTTTCTTTAGTCATCTGAAGGGGGACGACGGTGAGAAAACGTACTTTTGAACAAAAATCCGAATTTTTTCTAAATTGGAGTCATAAGACATTCTAACGGCAGCTGTTGACACAGTATATTGGTGTTGTGGTTAGCACTCTCGCCTCCCAGACAGATGCCTCGGGTTCAACTCCACCCAGTGGCGCCATTGTGTTAGGTGGTGTAGGCCAAGCCTGCATGGGGTTAACTCGTTACTTGGAAGTTTAAAAAAAGTATTTCCCGTTTCTTTTACAAGTCTGAAAAGAATGCCAAAATTTTTGGCAAAATGTCATGAAATTCTATCTTTAGTCATATGAAGGGGGACGACGGTGAGAAAACGTACTTTTGAATAAAAACCTGAATTTTTTCTAAATCGGAGTCACAAGACATTCTAATGGCAGCAGTTGACACGGTACAGCGGTGTAGTGGTTAGCACTCTCGCCTCCCAGACAGATGCCTCGGGTTCAACTCCACCCAGTGGCGCCACTGTGTTAGGTGGTGTAGGCTAAGCCTGCATGGGGTTCACTCGGTACTTGTAAAAGTAATGGAAAAAACTTTTTTTAAAGTTCCAAGTCTGAAAAGAATGCCAAAATATTTGGCAAAATGTCATGAAAATCAATCTTTAGTCATCTGAAGGGGGAGGACGGTGAGAAAACGTACTTTTGAATAAAAATCCGAATTTTTTCTAAATTGGAGTCATAAGACATTCTAACGGCAGCAGTTGACACGGTACAGTGGTGTAGTGGTTAGCACTCTCGCCTCCCAGACAGATGCCTCGGGTTCAACTCCACCCAGTGGCGCCACTGTGTTAGGTGTTGTAGGCTAAGCGTGCATGGGGTTCACTCGTTCCTTGTAAAAGTAATGGAAAAAACTTTTTTTAAAGTTCCAAGTCTGAAAAGAATCCCCAAATATTTGGCAAAATGTCATGAAAATCTATCTTTAGTCATCTGAAGGGGGAGGACGGTGAGAAAACGTACTTTTGAATGAAAATCTGAATTTTTTCTAAATTGGAGTCATAAGAAATTCTAACGGCAGCTGTTGACACGGTACAGTGGTGTAGTGGTTAGCACTCTCGCCTCCCAGACAGATGCCTCGGGTTCAACTCCACCCAGTCGCGCCATTGTGTTAGGTGGTGTAGGCCAAGCCTGCATGGGGTTCACTCGTTACTTGGAAGTTTAAAAAAAGTTTTTTGCATTACTTTTCCAAGTCTGAAAAGAATGCCAAAATATTTGGCAAAATGTCATGAAAATCTTTCTTTAGTCATCTGAATGGGAACGACGGTGAGAAAACGTACTTTTGAATAAAAATCTGAATTTTTTCTAAATCTGAGTCATAATAAATTCTAATGGCAGCAGTTGACACGGTACAGTGGTGTAGTGGTTAGCACTCTAGCCTCCCAGACAGATGCCTCGGGTTCAACTCCACCCAGTGGCGCCACTGTGTTAGGTGGTGTAGGCTAAGCCTGCATGGGGTTCACTCGTTACTTGTAAAAGTAATGGAAAAAACTTTTTTTAAACTTCCAAGTCTGAAAAGAATGCCAAAATATTTGGCAGAATGTCATGAAATTATATCTTTAGTCATATGAAGGGGGACGACGGTGAGAAAACGTACTTTTGAATAAAAATCCGAATTTTTTCTAAATTGGAGTCATAAGACATTCTAACGGCAGCAGTTGACACGGTAAAGTGGTGTAGTGGTTAGCACTCTCGCCTCCCAGACAGATGCCTCGGGTTCAACTCCACCCAGTGGCGCCACTGTGTTAGGTGGTGTAGGCTAAGCCTGCATGGGGTTCACTCGTTACTTGTAAAGGTAATGTTAAAAACTTTTTTTAAACTTCCAAGTCTGAAAAGAATGCCAAAATATTTTGCAAAATGTCATGAAAATCTATTTTTAGTCATCTGAAGGGGGAGGACGGTGAGAAAACGTACTTTTGAATAAAAATCTGATTTTTTTCTAAATTGGAGTCATAAGACATTCTAACGGCAGCAGTTGACACGGTACAGTGGTGTAGTGATTAGCACTCTCGCCTCCCAGACAGATGCCTCGGGTTCAGCTCCACCCAGTGGCGCCACTGTGTTAGGTGGTGTAGGCTAAGCCTGCATGGGGTTCACTCGTTACTTGTAAAAGTAATGGAAAAAACTTTTTTTAAAGTTCCAAGTCTGAAAAGAATGCCAAAATATTTGGCAAAATGTCATGAAAATCTATCTTTAGTCATCTGAATGGGAACGACGGTGAGAAAACGTACTTTTGAATAAAAATCTGAATTTTTTCTAAATCGGAGTCATAAGACATTCTAACGGCAGCAGTTGACACGGTACAGTGGTGTAGTGGTTAGCACTCTCGCCTCCCAGACAGATGCCTCGGGTTCAACTCCACCAAGTCGTGCCATTGTGTTAGGTGGTGTAGGCCAAGCCTGCATGGGGTTCACTCGTTACTTGGAAGTTTAAAAAAAGTTTTTTGCATTACTTTTACAAGTCTGAAAAGAATGCCAAAATATTTGGCAAAATGTCATGAAAATCTATCTTTAGTCATCTGAAGGGGGAGGACGGTGAGAAAACGTACTTTTGAATAAAAATCCGAATTTTTTCTAAATTGGAGTCATAAGACATTCTAACGGCAGCAGTTGACACGGTACAGTGGTGTAGTGGTTAGCACTCTCGCCTCCCAGACAGATGCCTCGGGTTCAACTCCACCAAGTCGTGCCATTGTGTTAGGTGGTGTAGGCCAAGCCTGCATGGGGTTCACTCGTTACTTGGAAGTTTAAAAAAAGTTTTTTGCATTACTTTTACAAGTCTGAAAAGAATGCCAAAATATTTGGCAAAATGTCATGAAAATCTTTCTTTAGTCATCTGAATGGGAACGACGGTGAGAAAACGTACTTTTGAATAAAAATCTGAATTTTTTCTAAATCGGAGTCATAAGACATTCTAATGGCAGCAGTTGACACGGTACAGTGGTGTAGTGGTTAGCACTCTCGCCTCCCAGACAGATGCCTCGGGTTCAACTCCACCCAGTGGCGCCACTGTGTTAGGTGGTGTAGGCTAAGCCTGCATGCGGTTCACTCGTTACTTGTAAAAGTAATGGAAAAAACTTTTTTTAAACTTCCAAGTAAGAAAAGAATGCCAAAATATTTTGCAAAAAGTCATTAAATTCTATCCTTAGTCATATGAAGGTACACGATGGTGAGAAAACCTAGTTTTTAACAAAAATCCGAATTTTTTCTAAATTGGAGTCATAAGACATTCTAACGGCAGCAGTTGACACGGTACAGTGGTGTAGTGGTTAGCACTCTCGCCTCCCAGACAGATGCCTCGGGTTCAACTCCACCCAGTGGCGCCACTGTGTTAGGTGGTGTAGGCTAAGCCTGCATGGGGTTCACTCGTTACTTGTGAACGTAATGGAAAAAACTTTTTTTAAACTTCCAAGTCTGAAAAGAATGCCAAAATATTTGGCAAAATGTCATAAAATTCTATCTTTAGTCATATGAAGGGGGACGACGGTGAGAAAACGTACTTTTGAATAAAAATCTGAATTTTTTCTAAATCGGAGTCATAATACATTCTAATGGCAGCAGTTGACACGGTACAGTGGTGTAGTGGTTAGCACTCTAGCCTCCCAGACAGATGCCTCGGGTTCAACTCCACCCAGTGGCGCCACTGTGTTAGGTGGTGTAGGCTAAGCCTGCATGGGGTTCACTCGTTACTTGTAAAAGTAATGCTTAAAACTTTTTTTAAACTTCCAAGTCTGAAAAGAATGCCAAAATATTTGGCAAAATGTCATGAAAATCTATCTTTAGTCATCTGAAGGGGGAGGACGGTGATAAAACGTACTTTTGAATGAAAATCTGAATTTTTTCTAAATTGGAGTCATAAGAAATTCTAACGGCAGCTGTTGACACGGTACAGTGGTGTAGTGGTTAGCACTCTCGCCTCCCAGACAGATGCCTCGGGTTCAACTCCACCAAGTCGCGCCATTGTGTTAGGTGGTGTAGGCCAAGCCTGCATGGGGTTCACTCGTTACTTGGAAGTTTAAAAAAAGTTTTTTGCATTACTTTTACAAGTCTGAAAAGAATGCCAAAATATTTGGCAAAATGTCATGAAAATCTTTCTTTAGTCATCTGAATGGGAACGACGGTGAGAAAACGTACTTTTGAATAAAAATCTGAATTTTTTCTAAATCGGAGTCATAAGACATTCTAATGGCAGCAGTTGACACGGTACAGTGGTGTAGTGGTTAGCACTCTCGCCTCCCAGACAGATGCCTCGGGTTCAACTCCACCCAGTGGCGCCACTGTGTTAGGTGGTGTAGGCTAAGCCTGCATGCGGTTCACTCGTTACTTGTAAAAGTAATGGAAAAAACTTTTTTTAAACTTCCAAGTCAGAAAAGAATGCCAAAATATTTTGCAAAAAGTCATTAAATTCTATCCTTAGTCATATGAAGGTGCACGATGGTGAGAAAACCTAGTTTTTAACAAAAATCCGAATTTTTTCTAAATTGGAGTCATAAGACATTCTAACGGCAGCAGTTGACACGGTACAGTGGTGTAGTGGTTAGCACTCTCGCCTCCCAGACAGATGCCTCGGGTTCAACTCCACCCAGTGGCGCCACTGTGTTAGGTGGTGTAGGCTAAGCCTGCATGCGGTTCACTCGTTACTTGTAAAAGTAATGGAAAAAACTTTTTTTAAACTTCCAAGTCTGAAAAGAATGCCAAAATATTTTGCAAAATGTCATGAAAATCTTTCTTTAGTCATCTGAAGGGGGAGGACGGTGAGAAAACGTACTTTTGAATAAAAATCCGAATTTTTTCTAAATTGGAGTCATAAGACATTCTAACGGCAGCAGTTGACACGGTACAGTGGTGTAGTGATTAGCACTCTCGCCTCCCAGACAGATGCCTCGGGTTCAGCTCCACCCAGTGGCGCCACTGTGTTAGGTGGTGTAGGCTAAGCCTGCATGGGGTTCACTCGTTACTTGTAAAAGTAATGGAAAAAACTTTTTTTAAAGTTCCAAGTCTGAAAAGAATGCCAAAATATTTGGCAAAATGTCATGAAAATCTATCTTTAGTCATCTGAATGGGAACGACGGTGAGAAAACGTACTTTTGAATAAAAATCTGAATTTTTTCTAAATCGGAGTCATAAGACATTCTAATGGAAGCAGTTGACACGGTACAGTGGTGTAGTGGTTAGCACTCTCGCCTCCCAGACAGATGCCTCGGGTTCAACTCCACCCAGTGGCGCTACTGTGTTAGGTGGTGTAGGCTACGCCTGCATGGGGTTCACTCGTTACTTGTAAAAGTAATAGAAAAAACTTTTTTTAAACTGCTAAGTCCGAAAAGAATGCCAAAATATTTGGCAAAATGTCATGAAAATCTATCTTTAGTCATCTGAAGGGGGAGGACGGTGAGAAAACGTACTTTTGAATAAAAATCCGAATTTTTTCTAAATTGGAGTCATAAGACATTCTAACGGCAGCAGTTGACACGGTACAGTGGTGTAGTGGTTAGCACTCTCGCCTCCCAGACAGATGCCTCGGGTTCAACTCCACCAAGTCGTGCCATTGTGTTAGGTGGTGTAGGCCAAGCCTGCATGGGGTTCACTCGTTACTTGGAAGTTTAAAAAAAGTTTTTTGCATTACTTTTACAAGTCTGAAAAGAATGCCAAAATATTTGGCAAAATGTCATGAAAATCTTTCTTTAGTCATCTGAATGGGAACGACGGTGAGAAAACGTACTTTTGAATAAAAATCTGAATTTTTTCTAAATCGGAGTCATAAGACATTCTAATGGCAGCAGTTGACACGGTACAGTGGTGTAGTGGTTAGCACTCTCGCCTCCCAGACAGATGCCTCGGGTTCAACTCCACCCAGTGGCGCCACTGTGTTAGGTGGTGTAGGCTAAGCCTGCATGCGGTTCACTCGTTACTTGTAAAAGTAATGGAAAAAACTTTTTTTAAACTTCCAAGTAAGAAAAGAATGCCAAAATATTTTGCAAAAAGTCATTAAATTCTATCCTTAGTCATATGAAGGTACACGATGGTGAGAAAACCTAGTTTTTAACAAAAATCCGAATTTTTTCTAAATTGGAGTCATAAGACATTCTAACGGCAGCAGTTGACACGGTACAGTGGTGTAGTGGTTAGCACTCTCGCCTCCCAGACAGATGCCTCGGGTTCAACTCCACCCAGTGGCGCCACTGTGTTAGGTGGTGTAGGCTAAGCCTGCATTGGGTTCACTCGTTACTTGTGAACGTAATGGAAAAAACTTTTTTTAAACTTCCAAGTCTGAAAAGAATGCCAAAATATTTGGCAAAATGTCATAAAATTCTATCTTTAGTCATATGAAGGGGGACGACGGTGAGAAAACGTACTTTTGAATAAAAATCTGAATTTTTTCTAAATCGGAGTCATAATACATTCTAATGGCAGCAGTTGACACGGTACAGTGGTGTAGTGGTTAGCACTCTAGCCTCCCAGACAGATGCCTCGGGTTCAACTCCACCCAGTGGCGCCACTGTGTTAGGTGGTGTAGGCTAAGCCTGCATGGGGTTCACTCGTTACTTGTAAAAGTAATGCTTAAAACTTTTTTTAAACTTCCAAGTCTGAAAAGAATGCCAAAATATTTGGCAAAATGTCATGAAAATCTATCTTTAGTCATCTGAAGGGGGAGGACGGTGATAAAACGTACTTTTGAATGAAAATCTGAATTTTTTCTAAATTGGAGTCATAAGAAATTCTAACGGCAGCTGTTGACACGGTACAGTGGTGTAGTGGTTAGCACTCTCGCCTCCCAGACAGATGCCTCGGGTTCAACTCCACCAAGTCGCGCCATTGTGTTAGGTGGTGTAGGCCAAGCCTGCATGGGGTTCACTCGTTACTTGGAAGTTTAAAAAAAGTTTTTTGCATTACTTTTACAAGTCTGAAAAGAATGCCAAAATATTTGGCAAAATGTCATGAAAATCTTTCTTTAGTCATCTGAATGGGAACGACGGTGAGAAAACGTACTTTTGAATAAAAATCTGAATTTTTTCTAAATCGGAGTCATAAGACATTCTAATGGCAGCAGTTGACACGGTACAGTGGTGTAGTGGTTAGCACTCTCGCCTCCCAGACAGATGCCTCGGGTTCAACTCCACCCAGTGGCGCCACTGTGTTAGGTGGTGTAGGCTAAGCCTGCATGCGGTTCACTCGTTACTTGTAAAAGTAATGGAAAAAACTTTTTTTAAACTTCCAAGTCAGAAAAGAATGCCAAAATATTTTGCAAAAAGTCATTAAATTCTATCCTTAGTCATATGAAGGTGCACGATGGTGAGAAAACCTAGTTTTTAACAAAAATCCGAATTTTTTCTAAATTGGAGTCATAAGACATTCTAACGGCAGCAGTTGACACGGTACAGTGGTGTAGTGGTTAGCACTCTCGCCTCCCAGACAGATGCCTCGGGTTCAACTCCACCCAGTGGCGCCACTGTGTTAGGTGGTGTAGGCTAAGCCTGCATGCGGTTCACTCGTTACTTGTAAAAGTAATGGAAAAAACTTTTTTTAAACTTCCAAGTCTGAAAAGAATGCCAAAATATTTTGCAAAATGTCATGAAAATCTTTCTTTAGTCATCTGAAGGGGGAGGACGGTGAGAAAACGTACTTTTGAATAAAAATCCGAATTTTTTCTAAATTGGAGTCATAAGACATTCTAACGGCAGCAGTTGACACGGTACAGTGGTGTAGTGGTTAGCACTCTCGCCTCCCAGACAGATGCCTCGGGTTCAACTCCACCCAGTGGCGCCACTGTGTTAGGTGGTGTAGGCTAAGCCTGCATGGGGTTCACTCGTTACTTGTAAAAGTAATGGAAATTTTTTTTTTAAACTTCCAAGTCTGAAAAGAATGCCAAAATATTTGGCAAAATGTCATGAAAATCTATCTTTAGTCATCTGAAGGGGGAAGACGGTGAGAAAACGTACTTTTGAATAAAAATCTGAATTTTTTCTAAATCTGAGTCATAATACATTCTAATGGCAGCAGTTGACACGGTACAGTGGTGTAGTGGTTAGCACTCTAGCCTCCCAGACAGATGCCTCGGGTTCAACTCCACCCAGTGGCGCCACTGTGTTAGGTGGTGTAGGCTAAGCCTGCATGGGTTTTACTCGTTACTTGTAAAAGTAATGGAAAAAACTTTTTTTAAACTTCCAAGTCAGAAAAGAATGCCAAAATATTTGGCAAAATGTCATGAAAATCTATCTTTAGTCATCTGAAGGGGGAGGACGGTGATAAAACGTACTTTTGAATGAAAATCTGAATTTTTTCTAAATTGGAGTCATAAGAAATTCTAACGGCAGCTGTTGACACGGTACAGTGGTGTAGTGGTTAGCACTCTCGCCGCCCAGACAGATGCCTCGGGTTCAACTCCACCAAGTCGCGCCATTGTGTTAGGTGGTGTAGGCCAAGCCTGCATGGGGTTCACTCGTTACTTGGAAGTTTAAAAAAAGTTTTTTGCATTACTTTTACAAGTCTGAAAAGAATGCCAAAATATTTGGCAAAATGTCATGAAAATCTTTCTTTAGTCATCTGAATGGGAACGACGGTGAGAAAACGTACTTTTGAATAAAAATCTGAATTTTTTCTAAATCGGAGTCATAAGACATTCTAATGGCAGCAGTTGACACGGTACAGTGGTGTAGTGGTTAGCACTCTCGCCTCCCAGACAGATGCCTCGGGTTCAACTCCACCCAGTGGTGCCACTGTGTTAGGTGGTGTAGGCTAAGCCTGCATGCGGTTCACTCGTTACTTGTAAAAGTAATGGAAAAAACTTTTTTTAAACTTCCAAGTAAGAAAAGAATGCCAAAATATTTTGCAAAAAGTCATTAAATTCTATCCTTAGTCATATGAAGGTACACGATGGTGAGAAAACCTAGTTTTTAACAAAAATCCGATTTTTTTCTAAATTGGAGTCATAAGACATTCTAACGGCAGCAGTTGACACGGTACAGTGGTGTAGTGGTTAGCACTCTCGCCTCCCAGACAGATGCCTCGGGTTCAACTCCACCCAGTGGCGCCACTGTGTTAGGTGGTGTAGGCTAAGCCTGCATGGGGTTCACTCGTTACTTGTGAACGTAATGGAAAAAACTTTTTTTAAACTTCCAAGTCTGAAAAGAATGCCAAAATATTTGGCAAAATGTCATAAAATTCTATCTTTAGTCATATGAAGGGGGACGACGGTGAGAAAACGTACTTTTGAATAAAAATCTGAATTTTTTCTAAATCAGAGTCATAATACATTCTAATGGCAGCAGTTGACACGGTACAGTGGTGTAGTGGTTGGCACTCTAGCCTCCCAGACAGATGCCTCGGGTTCAACTCCACCCAGTGGCGCCACTGTGTTAGGTGGTGTAGGCTAAGCCTGCATGGGGTTCACTTGTTACTTGGAAGTTTAAAAAAAGTTTTTGCATTACTTTTACAAGTCTGAAAAGAATGCCAAAATATTTGCCAAAATGTCATGAAAATCTATCTTTAGTCATCTGAAGGGGGAGGACGGTGAGAAAACGTACTTTTGAATAAAAATCCGAATTTATTCTAAATTGGAGTCATAAGACATTCTAACGGCAGCAGTTGACACGGTACAGTGGTGTAGTGGTTAGCACTCTCGCCTCCCAGACAGATGCCTCGGGTTCAACTCCACCCAGTGGCGCCACTGTGTTAGGTGGTGTAGGCTAAGCCTGCATGGGGTTCACTCGTTACTTGTAAAAGTAATGGAAAAAACTTTTTTTAAAGTTCCAAGTCTGAAAAGAATGCCAAAATATTTGGCAAAATGTCATGACAATCTATCTTTAGTCATCTGAAGGGGGACGACGGTGAGAAAACGTACTTTTGAATAAAAATCTGAATTTTTTCAGATAGCACTCTCGCCTCCCAGACAGATGCCTCGGGTTCAACTCCACCCAGTGGCGCCAATGTGTTAGGTGGTGTAGGCTAAGCCTGCATGGGGTTCACTCGTTACTTGTAAAAGTAATGGAAAAAACTTTTTTTAAACTTCCAAGTCTGAAAAGAATGCTAAAATATTTGGCAAAATGTCATGAAAATCTTTCTTTAGTCATCTGAAGGGGGACGACGGTGAGAAAACGTACTTTTGAACAAAAATCCGAATTTTTTCTAAATTGGAGTCATAAGACATTCTAACGGCAGCTGTTGACACAGTATATTGGTGTAGTGGTTAGCACTCTCGCCTCCCAGACAGATGCCTCGGGTTCAACTCCACCCAGTGGAGCCATTGTGTTAGGTGGTGTAGGCCAAGCCTGCATGGGGTTAACTCGTTACTTGGAAGTTTAAAAAAAGTATTTCCCGTTTTTTTTACAAGTCTGAAAAGAATGCCAAAATATTTGGCAAAATGTCATGAAATTCCAACTTTAGTCATTTGAAGGGGGACGGCGGTGAGAAAACGTACTTTTGAATAAAAATCAGAATTTTTTCTAAATCTAAGTCATAACACATTCTAATGGTAGCAGTTGACACGGTACAGTGGTGTAGTGGTTAGCACTCTAGCCTCCCAGACAGATGCCTCGGGTTCAACTCCACCCAGTGGCGCCACTGTGTTAGGTGGTGTAGGCTAAGCCTGCATGGGGTTCACTCGTTACTTGTAAAAGTAATGGAAAAAACTTTTTTTAAAGTTCCAAGTCTGAAAAGAATGCCAAAATATTTGGCAAAATGTCATGAAAATCTATCTTTAGTCATCTGAAGGGGGAGGACGGTGAGAAAACGTACTTTTGAATGAAAATCTGAATTTTTTTCTAAATTGGAGTCATAAGAAATTCTAACGGCAGCTGTTGACACGGTACAGTGGTGTAGTGGTTAGCACTCTCGCCTCCCAGACAGATGCCTCGGGTTCAACTCCACCCAGTCGCGCCATTGTGTTAGGTGGTGTAGGCCAAGCCTGCATGGGGTTCACTTGTTACTTGGAAGTTTAAAAAAAGTTTTTGCATTACTTTTACAAGTCTGAAAAGAATGCCAAAATAATTGGCAAAATGTCATGAAAATCTTTCTTTAGTCATCTGAATGGGAACGACGGTGAGAAAACGTACTTTTGAATAAAAATCTGAATTTTTTCTAAATCGGAGTCATAAGACATTCTAATGGCAGCAGTTGACAAGGTACAGTGGTGTAGTGGTTAGCACTCTCGCCTCCCAGACAGATGCCTCGGGTTCAACTCCACCCAGTGGCGCTACTGTGTTAGATGGTGTAGGCTACGCCTGCATGGGGTTCACTCGTTACTTGTAAAAGTAATAGAAAAAACTTTTTTTAAACTTCTAAGTCTGAAAAGAATGCCAAAATATTTGCCAAAATGTCATGAAAATCTATCTTTAGTCATCTGAAGGGGGAGGACGGTGAGAAAACGTACTTTTGAATAAAAATCCGAATTTATTCTAAATTGGAGTCATAAGACATTCTAACGGCAGCAGTTGACACGGTACAGTGGTGTAGTGGTTAGCACTCTCGCCTCCCAGACAGATGCCTCGGGTTCAACTCCACCCAGTGGCGCCACTGTGTTAGGTGGTGTAGGCTAAGCCTGCATGGGGTTCACTCGTTACTTGTAAAAGTAATGGAAAAAACTTTTTTTAAAGTTCCAAGTCTGAAAAGAATGCCAAAATATTTGGCAAAATGTCATGACAATCTATCTTTAGTCATCTGAAGGGGGACGACGGTGAGAAAACGTACTTTTGAATAAAAATCTGAATTTTTTCAGATAGCACTCTCGCCTCCCAGACAGATGCCTCGGGTTCAACTCCACCCAGTGGCGCCAATGTGTTAGGTGGTGTAGGCTAAGCCTGCATGGGGTTCACTCGTTACTTGTAAAAGTAATGGAAAAAACTTTTTTTAAAGTTCCAAGTCTGAAAAGAATGCCAAAATATTTGGCAAAATGTCATGAAAATCTATCTTTAGTCATCTGAAGGGGGAGGACGGTGAGAAAACGTACTTTTGAATGAAAATCTGAATTTTTTTCTAAATTGGAGTCATAAGAAATTCTAACGGCAGCTGTTGACACGGTACAGTGGTGTAGTGGTTAGCACTCTCGCCTCCCAGACAGATGCCTCGGGTTCAACTCCACCCAGTCGCGCCATTGTGTTAGGTGGTGTAGGCCAAGCCTGCATGGGGTTCACTTGTTACTTGGAAGTTTAAAAAAAGTTTTTGCATTACTTTTACAAGTCTGAAAAGAATGCCAAAATAATTGGCAAAATGTCATGAAAATCTTTCTTTAGTCATCTGAATGGGAACGACGGTGAGAAAACGTACTTTTGAATAAAAATCTGAATTTTTTCTAAATCGGAGTCATAAGACATTCTAATGGCAGCAGTTGACAAGGTACAGTGGTGTAGTGGTTAGCACTCTCGCCTCCCAGACAGATGCCTCGGGTTCAACTCCACCCAGTGGCGCTACTGTGTTAGATGGTGTAGGCTACGCCTGCATGGGGTTCACTCGTTACTTGTAAAAGTAATAGAAAAAACTTTTTTTAAACTTCTAAGTCTGAAAAGAATGCCAAAATATTTGCCAAAATGTCATGAAAATCTATCTTTAGTCATCTGAAGGGGGAGGACGGTGAGAAAACGTACTTTTGAATAAAAATCCGAATTTATTCTAAATTGGAGTCATAAGACATTCTAACGGCAGCAGTTGACACGGTACAGTGGTGTAGTGGTTAGCACTCTCGCCTCCCAGACAGATGCCTCGGGTTCAACTCCACCCAGTGGCGCCACTGTGTTAGGTGGTGTAGGCTAAGCCTGCATGGGGTTCACTCGTTACTTGTAAAAGTAATGGAAAAAACTTTTTTTAAAGTTCCAAGTCTGAAAAGAATGCCAAAATATTTGGCAAAATGTCATGACAATCTATCTTTAGTCATCTGAAGGGGGACGACGGTGAGAAAACGTACTTTTGAATAAAAATCTGAATTTTTTCAGATAGCACTCTCGCCTCCCAGACAGATGCCTCGGGTTCAACTCCACCCAGTGGCGCCAATGTGTTAGGTGGTGTAGGCTAAGCCTGCATGGGGTTCACTCGTTACTTGTAAAAGTAATGGAAAAAACTTTTTTTAAACTTCTAAGTCTGAAAAGAATGCTAAAATATTTGGCAAAATGTCATGAAAATCTTTCTTTAGTCATCTGAAGGGGGACGACGGTGAGAAAACGTACTTTTGAACAAAAATCCGAATTTTTTCTAAATTGGAGTCATAAGACATTCTAACGGCAGCTGTTGACACAGTATATTGGTGTAGTGGTTAGCACTCTCGCCTCCCAGACAGATGCCTCGGGTTCAACTCCACCCAGTGGCGCCATTGTGTTAGGTGGTGTAGGCCAAGCCTGCATGGGGTTAACTCGTTACTTGGAAGTTTAAAAAAAGTATTTCCCGTTTCTTTTACAAGTCTGAAAAGAATGCCAAAATTTTTGGCAAAATGTCATGAAATTCTATCTTTAGTCATATGAAGGGGGACGACGGTGAGAAAACGTACTTTTGAATAAAAACCTGAATTTTTTCTAAATCGGAGTCACAAGACATTCTAATGGCAGCAGTTGACACGGTACAGCGGTGTAGTGGTTAGCACTCTTGCCTCCCAGACAGATGCCTCGGGTTCAACTCCACCCAGTGGCGCCACTGTGTTAGGTGGTGTAGGCTAAGCCTGCATGGGGTTCACTCGGTACTTGTAAAAGTAATGGAAAAAACTTTTTTTAAAGTTCCAAGTCTGAAAAGAATGCCAAAATATTTGGCAAAATGTCATGAAAATCTATCTTTAGTCATCTGAAGGGGGAGGACGGTGAGAAAACGTACTTTTGAATAAAAATCCGAATTTTTTCTAAATTGGAGTCATAAGACATTCTAACGGCAGCAGTTGACACGGTACAGTGGTGTAGTGGTTAGCACTCTCGCCTCCCAGACAGATGCCTCGGGTTCAACTCCACCCAGTGGCGCCACTGTGTTAGGTGTTGTAGGCTAAGCCTGCATGGGGTTCACTCGTTACTTGTAAAAGTAATGGAAAAAACTTTTTTTAAAGTTCCAAGTCTGAAAAGAATGCCAAAATATTTGGCAAAATGTCATGAAAATCTATCTTTAGTCATCTGAAGGGGGAGGACGGTGAGAAAACGTACTTTTGAATGAAAATCTGAATTTTTTCTAAATTGGAGTCATAAGAAATTCTAACGGCAGCTGTTGACACGGTACAGTGGTGTAGTGGTTAGCACTCTCGCCTCCCAGACAGATGCCTCGGGTTCAACTCCACCCAGTCGCGCCATTGTGTTAGGTGGTGTAGGCCAAGCCTGCATGGGGTTCACTCGTTACTTGGAAGTTTAAAAAAAGTTTTTTGCATTACTTTTACAAGTCTGAAAAGAATGCCAAAATATTTGGCAAAATGTCATGAAAATCTTTCTTTAGTCATCTGAATGGGAACGACGGTGAGAAAACGTACTTTTGAATAAAAATCTGAATTTTTTCTAAATCGGAGTCATAAGACATTCTAATGGAAGCAGTTGACACGGTACAGTGGTGTAGTGGTTAGCACTCTCGCCTCCCAGACAGATGCCTCGGGTTCAACTCCACCCAGTGGCGCTACTGTGTTAGGTGGTGTAGGCTACGCCTGCATGGGGTTCACTCGTTACTTGTAAAAGTAATAGAAAAAACTTTTTTTAAACTGCTAAGTCAGAAAAGAATGCCAAAATATTTGGCAAAATGTCATGAAAATCTATCTTTAGTCATCTGAAGGGGGAGGACGGTGAGAAAACGTACTTTTGAATAAAAATCCGAATTTTTTCTAAATTGGAGTCATAAGACATTCTAACGGCAGCAGTTGACACGGTACAGTGGTGTAGTGGTTAGCACTCTCGCCTCCCAGACAGATGCCTCGGGTTCAACTCCACCAAGTCGCGCCATTGTGTTAGGTGGTGTAGGCCAAGCCTCCATGGGGTTCACTCGTTACTTGGAAGTTTAAAAAAAGTTTTTTGCATTACTTTTACAAGTCTGAAAAGAATGCCAAAATATTTGGCAAAATGTCATGAAAATCTTTCTTTAGTCATCTGAATGGGAACGACGGTGAGAAAACGTACTTTTGAATAAAAATCTGAATTTTTTCTAAATCGGAGTCATAAGACATTCTAATGGCAGCAGTTGACACGGTACAGTGGTGTAGTGGTTAGCACTCTCGCCTCCCAGACAGATGCCTCGGGTTCAACTCCACCCAGTGGCGCCACTGTGTTAGGTGGTGTAGGCTAAGCCTGCATGCGCTTCACTCGTTACTTGTAAAAGTAATGGAAAAAACTTTTTTTAAACTTCCAAGTAAGAAAAGAATGCCAAAATATTTTGCAAAAAGTCATTAAATTCTATCCTTAGTCATATGAAGGTACACGATGGTGAGAAAACGTACTTTTGAATAAAAATCTGAATTTTTTCTAAATCGGAGTCATAAGACATTCTAATGGCAGCAGTTGACACGGTACAGTGGTGTAGTGGTTAGCACTCTCGCCTCCCAGACAGATGCCTCGGGTTCAACTCCACCCAGTGGCGCCACTGTGTTAGGTGGTGTAGGCTAAGCCTGCATGCGGTTCACTCGTTACTTGTAAAAGTAATGGAAAAAACTTTTTTTAAACTTCCAAGTCAGAAAAGAATGCCAAAATATTTTGCAAAAAGTCATTAAATTCTATCCTTAGTCATATGAAGGTGCACGATGGTGAGAAAACCTAGTTTTTAACAAAAATCCGAATTTTTTCTAAATTGGAGTCATAAGACATTCTAACGGCAGCAGTTGACACGGTACAGTGGTGTAGTGGTTAGCACTCTCGCCTCCCAGACAGATGCCTCGGGTTCAACTCCACCCAGTGGCGCCACTGTGTTAGGTGGTGTAGGCTAAGCCTGCATGCGGTTCACTCGTTACTTGTAAAAGTAATGGAAAAAACTTTTTTTAAACTTCCAAGTCTGAAAAGAATGCCAAAATATTTTGCAAAATGTCATGAAAATCTTTCTTTAGTCATCTGAAGGGGGAGGACGGTGAGAAAACGTACTTTTGAATAAAAATCCGAATTTTTTCTAAATTGGAGTCATAAGACATTCTAACGGCAGCAGTTGACACGGTACAGTGGTGTAGTGGTTAGCACTCTCGCCTCCCAGACAGATGCCTCGGGTTCAACTCCACCCAGTGGCGCCACTGTGTTAGGTGGTGTAGGCTAAGCCTGCATGGGGTTCACTCGTTACTTGTAAAAGTAATGGAAATTTTTTTTTTAAACTTCCAAGTCTGAAAAGAATGCCAAAATATTTGGCAAAATGTCATGAAAATCTATCTTTAGTCATCTGAAGGGGGAAGACGGTGAGAAAACGTACTTTTGAATAAAAATCTGAATTTTTTCTAAATCTGAGTCATAATACATTCTAATGGCAGCAGTTGACACGGTACAGTGGTGTAGTGGTTAGCACTCTAGCCTCCCAGACAGATGCCTCGGGTTCAACTCCACCCAGTGGCGCCACTGTGTTAGGTGGTGTAGGCTAAGCCTGCATGGGTTTTACTCGTTACTTGTAAAAGTAATGGAAAAAACTTTTTTTAAACTTCCAAGTCAGAAAAGAATGCCAAAATATTTGGCAAAATGTCATGAAAATCTATCTTTAGTCATCTGAAGGGGGAGGACGGTGATAAAACGTACTTTTGAATGAAAATCTGAATTTTTTCTAAATTGGAGTCATAAGAAATTCTAACGGCAGCTGTTGACACGGTACAGTGGTGTAGTGGTTAGCACTCTCGCCGCCCAGACAGATGCCTCGGGTTCAACTCCACCAAGTCGCGCCATTGTGTTAGGTGGTGTAGGCCAAGCCTGCATGGGGTTCACTCGTTACTTGGAAGTTTAAAAAAAGTTTTTTGCATTACTTTTACAAGTCTGAAAAGAATGCCAAAATATTTGGCAAAATGTCATGAAAATCTTTCTTTAGTCATCTGAATGGGAACGACGGTGAGAAAACGTACTTTTGAATAAAAATCTGAATTTTTTCTAAATCGGAGTCATAAGACATTCTAATGGCAGCAGTTGACACGGTACAGTGGTGTAGTGGTTAGCACTCTCGCCTCCCAGACAGATGCCTCGGGTTCAACTCCACCCAGTGGTGCCACTGTGTTAGGTGGTGTAGGCTAAGCCTGCATGCGGTTCACTCGTTACTTGTAAAAGTAATGGAAAAAACTTTTTTTAAACTTCCAAGTAAGAAAAGAATGCCAAAATATTTTGCAAAAAGTCATTAAATTCTATCCTTAGTCATATGAAGGTACACGATGGTGAGAAAACCTAGTTTTTAACAAAAATCCGATTTTTTTCTAAATTGGAGTCATAAGACATTCTAACGGCAGCAGTTGACACGGTACAGTGGTGTAGTGGTTAGCACTCTCGCCTCCCAGACAGATGCCTCGGGTTCAACTCCACCCAGTGGCGCCACTGTGTTAGGTGGTGTAGGCTAAGCCTGCATGGGGTTCACTCGTTACTTGTGAACGTAATGGAAAAAACTTTTTTTAAACTTCCAAGTCTGAAAAGAATGCCAAAATATTTGGCAAAATGTCATAAAATTCTATCTTTAGTCATATGAAGGGGGACGACGGTGAGAAAACGTACTTTTGAATAAAAATCTGAATTTTTTCTAAATCAGAGTCATAATACATTCTAATGGCAGCAGTTGACACGGTACAGTGGTGTAGTGGTTGGCACTCTAGCCTCCCAGACAGATGCCTCGGGTTCAACTCCACCCAGTGGCGCCACTGTGTTAGGTGGTGTAGGCTAAGCCTGCATGGGGTTCACTTGTTACTTGGAAGTTTAAAAAAAGTTTTTGCATTACTTTTACAAGTCTGAAAAGAATGCCAAAATATTTGCCAAAATGTCATGAAAATCTATCTTTAGTCATCTGAAGGGGGAGGACGGTGAGAAAACGTACTTTTGAATAAAAATCCGAATTTATTCTAAATTGGAGTCATAAGACATTCTAACGGCAGCAGTTGACACGGTACAGTGGTGTAGTGGTTAGCACTCTCGCCTCCCAGACAGATGCCTCGGGTTCAACTCCACCCAGTGGCGCCACTGTGTTAGGTGGTGTAGGCTAAGCCTGCATGGGGTTCACTCGTTACTTGTAAAAGTAATGGAAAAAACTTTTTTTAAAGTTCCAAGTCTGAAAAGAATGCCAAAATATTTGGCAAAATGTCATGACAATCTATCTTTAGTCATCTGAAGGGGGACGACGGTGAGAAAACGTACTTTTGAATAAAAATCTGAATTTTTTCAGATAGCACTCTCGCCTCCCAGACAGATGCCTCGGGTTCAACTCCACCCAGTGGCGCCAATGTGTTAGGTGGTGTAGGCTAAGCCTGCATGGGGTTCACTCGTTACTTGTAAAAGTAATGGAAAAAACTTTTTTTAAACTTCCAAGTCTGAAAAGAATGCTAAAATATTTGGCAAAATGTCATGAAAATCTTTCTTTAGTCATCTGAAGGGGGACGACGGTGAGAAAACGTACTTTTGAACAAAAATCCGAATTTTTTCTAAATTGGAGTCATAAGACATTCTAACGGCAGCTGTTGACACAGTATATTGGTGTAGTGGTTAGCACTCTCGCCTCCCAGACAGATGCCTCGGGTTCAACTCCACCCAGTGGAGCCATTGTGTTAGGTGGTGTAGGCCAAGCCTGCATGGGGTTAACTCGTTACTTGGAAGTTTAAAAAAAGTATTTCCCGTTTTTTTTACAAGTCTGAAAAGAATGCCAAAATATTTGGCAAAATGTCATGAAATTCCAACTTTAGTCATTTGAAGGGGGACGGCGGTGAGAAAACGTACTTTTGAATAAAAATCAGAATTTTTTCTAAATCTAAGTCATAACACATTCTAATGGTAGCAGTTGACACGGTACAGTGGTGTAGTGGTTAGCACTCTAGCCTCCCAGACAGATGCCTCGGGTTCAACTCCACCCAGTGGCGCCACTGTGTTAGGTGGTGTAGGCTAAGCCTGCATGGGGTTCACTCGTTACTTGTAAAAGTAATGGAAAAAACTTTTTTTAAAGTTCCAAGTCTGAAAAGAATGCCAAAATATTTGGCAAAATGTCATGAAAATCTATCTTTAGTCATCTGAAGGGGGAGGACGGTGAGAAAACGTACTTTTGAATGAAAATCTGAATTTTTTTCTAAATTGGAGTCATAAGAAATTCTAACGGCAGCTGTTGACACGGTACAGTGGTGTAGTGGTTAGCACTCTCGCCTCCCAGACAGATGCCTCGGGTTCAACTCCACCCAGTCGCGCCATTGTGTTAGGTGGTGTAGGCCAAGCCTGCATGGGGTTCACTTGTTACTTGGAAGTTTAAAAAAAGTTTTTGCATTACTTTTACAAGTCTGAAAAGAATGCCAAAATAATTGGCAAAATGTCATGAAAATCTTTCTTTAGTCATCTGAATGGGAACGACGGTGAGAAAACGTACTTTTGAATAAAAATCTGAATTTTTTCTAAATCGGAGTCATAAGACATTCTAATGGCAGCAGTTGACAAGGTACAGTGGTGTAGTGGTTAGCACTCTCGCCTCCCAGACAGATGCCTCGGGTTCAACTCCACCCAGTGGCGCTACTGTGTTAGATGGTGTAGGCTACGCCTGCATGGGGTTCACTCGTTACTTGTAAAAGTAATAGAAAAAACTTTTTTTAAACTTCTAAGTCTGAAAAGAATGCCAAAATATTTGCCAAAATGTCATGAAAATCTATCTTTAGTCATCTGAAGGGGGAGGACGGTGAGAAAACGTACTTTTGAATAAAAATCCGAATTTATTCTAAATTGGAGTCATAAGACATTCTAACGGCAGCAGTTGACACGGTACAGTGGTGTAGTGGTTAGCACTCTCGCCTCCCAGACAGATGCCTCGGGTTCAACTCCACCCAGTGGCGCCACTGTGTTAGGTGGTGTAGGCTAAGCCTGCATGGGGTTCACTCGTTACTTGTAAAAGTAATGGAAAAAACTTTTTTTAAAGTTCCAAGTCTGAAAAGAATGCCAAAATATTTGGCAAAATGTCATGACAATCTATCTTTAGTCATCTGAAGGGGGACGACGGTGAGAAAACGTACTTTTGAATAAAAATCTGAATTTTTTCAGATAGCACTCTCGCCTCCCAGACAGATGCCTCGGGTTCAACTCCACCCAGTGGCGCCAATGTGTTAGGTGGTGTAGGCTAAGCCTGCATGGGGTTCACTCGTTACTTGTAAAAGTAATGGAAAAAACTTTTTTTAAACTTCTAAGTCTGAAAAGAATGCTAAAATATTTGGCAAAATGTCATGAAAATCTTTCTTTAGTCATCTGAAGGGGGACGACGGTGAGAAAACGTACTTTTGAACAAAAATCCGAATTTTTTCTAAATTGGAGTCATAAGACATTCTAACGGCAGCTGTTGACACAGTATATTGGTGTAGTGGTTAGCACTCTCGCCTCCCAGACAGATGCCTCGGGTTCAACTCCACCCAGTGGCGCCATTGTGTTAGGTGGTGTAGGCCAAGCCTGCATGGGGTTAACTCGTTACTTGGAAGTTTAAAAAAAGTATTTCCCGTTTCTTTTACAAGTCTGAAAAGAATGCCAAAATTTTTGGCAAAATGTCATGAAATTCTATCTTTAGTCATATGAAGGGGGACGACGGTGAGAAAACGTACTTTTGAATAAAAACCTGAATTTTTTCTAAATCGGAGTCACAAGACATTCTAATGGCAGCAGTTGACACGGTACAGCGGTGTAGTGGTTAGCACTCTTGCCTCCCAGACAGATGCCTCGGGTTCAACTCCACCCAGTGGCGCCACTGTGTTAGGTGGTGTAGGCTAAGCCTGCATGGGGTTCACTCGGTACTTGTAAAAGTAATGGAAAAAACTTTTTTTAAAGTTCCAAGTCTGAAAAGAATGCCAAAATATTTGGCAAAATGTCATGAAAATCTATCTTTAGTCATCTGAAGGGGGAGGACGGTGAGAAAACGTACTTTTGAATAAAAATCCGAATTTTTTCTAAATTGGAGTCATAAGACATTCTAACGGCAGCAGTTGACACGGTACAGTGGTGTAGTGGTTAGCACTCTCGCCTCCCAGACAGATGCCTCGGGTTCAACTCCACCCAGTGGCGCCACTGTGTTAGGTGTTGTAGGCTAAGCCTGCATGGGGTTCACTCGTTACTTGTAAAAGTAATGGAAAAAACTTTTTTTAAAGTTCCAAGTCTGAAAAGAATGCCAAAATATTTGGCAAAATGTCATGAAAATCTATCTTTAGTCATCTGAAGGGGGAGGACGGTGAGAAAACGTACTTTTGAATGAAAATCTGAATTTTTTCTAAATTGGAGTCATAAGAAATTCTAACGGCAGCTGTTGACACGGTACAGTGGTGTAGTGGTTAGCACTCTCGCCTCCCAGACAGATGCCTCGGGTTCAACTCCACCCAGTCGCGCCATTGTGTTAGGTGGTGTAGGCCAAGCCTGCATGGGGTTCACTCGTTACTTGGAAGTTTAAAAAAAGTTTTTTGCATTACTTTTACAAGTCTGAAAAGAATGCCAAAATATTTGGCAAAATGTCATGAAAATCTTTCTTTAGTCATCTGAATGGGAACGACGGTGAGAAAACGTACTTTTGAATAAAAATCTGAATTTTTTCTAAATCGGAGTCATAAGACATTCTAATGGAAGCAGTTGACACGGTACAGTGGTGTAGTGGTTAGCACTCTCGCCTCCCAGACAGATGCCTCGGGTTCAACTCCACCCAGTGGCGCTACTGTGTTAGGTGGTGTAGGCTACGCCTGCATGGGGTTCACTCGTTACTTGTAAAAGTAATAGAAAAAACTTTTTTTAAACTGCTAAGTCAGAAAAGAATGCCAAAATATTTGGCAAAATGTCATGAAAATCTATCTTTAGTCATCTGAAGGGGGAGGACGGTGAGAAAACGTACTTTTGAATAAAAATCCGAATTTTTTCTAAATTGGAGTCATAAGACATTCTAACGGCAGCAGTTGACACGGTACAGTGGTGTAGTGGTTAGCACTCTCGCCTCCCAGACAGATGCCTCGGGTTCAACTCCACCAAGTCGTGCCATTGTGTTAGGTGGTGTAGGCCAAGCCTCCATGGGGTTCACTCGTTACTTGGAAGTTTAAAAAAAGTTTTTTGCATTACTTTTACAAGTCTGAAAAGAATGCCAAAATATTTGGCAAAATGTCATGAAAATCTTTCTTTAGTCATCTGAATGGGAACGACGGTGAGAAAACGTACTTTTGAATAAAAATCTGAATTTTTTCTAAATCGGAGTCATAAGACATTCTAATGGCAGCAGTTGACACGGTACAGTGGTGTAGTGGTTAGCACTCTCGCCTCCCAGACAGATGCCTCGGGTTCAACTCCACCCAGTGGCGCCACTGTGTTAGGTGGTGTAGGCTAAGCCTGCATGCGCTTCACTCGTTACTTGTAAAAGTAATGGAAAAAACTTTTTTTAAACTTCCAAGTAAGAAAAGAATGCCAAAATATTTTGCAAAAAGTCATTAAATTCTATCCTTAGTCATATGAAGGTACACGATGGTGAGAAAACCTAGTTTTTAACAAAAATCCGAATTTTTTCTAAATTGGAGTCATAAGACATTCTAACGGCAGCAGTTGACACGGTACAGTGGTGTAGTGGTTAGCACTCTCGCCTCCCAGACAGATGCCTCGGGTTCAACTCCACCCAGTGGCGCCACTGTGTTAGGTGGTGTAGGCTAAGCCTGCATGGGGTTCACTCGTTACTTGTGAACGTAATGGAAAAAACTTTTTTTAAACTTCCAAGTCTGAAAAGAATGCCAAAATATTTGGCAAAATGTCATAAAATTCTATCTTTAGTCATATGAAGGGGGACGACGGTGAGAAAACGTACTTTTGAATAAAAATCTGAATTTTTTCTAAATCGGAGTCATAATACATTCTAATGGCAGCAGTTGACACGGTACAGTGGTGTAGTGGTTAGCACTCTAGCCTCCCAGACAGATGCCTCGGGTTCAACTCCACCCAGTGGCGCCACTGTGTTAGGTGGTGTAGGCTAAGCCTGCATGGGGTTCACTCGTTACTTGTAAAAGTAATGTTTAAAACTTTTTTTAAACTTCCAAGTCTGAAAAGAATGCCAAAATATTTGGCAAAATGTCATGAAAATCTATCTTTAGTCATCTGAAGGGGGAGGACGGTGATAAAACGTACTTTTGAATGAAAATCTGAATTTTTTCTAAATTGGAGTCATAAGAAATTCTAACGGCAGCTGTTGACACGGTACAGTGGTGTAGTGGTTAGCACTCTCGCCTCCCAGACAGATGCCTCGGGTTCAACTCCACCAAGTCGCGCCATTGTGTTAGGTGGTGTAGGCCAAGCCTGCATGGGGTTCACTCGTTACTTGGAAGTTTAAAAAAAGTTTTTTGCATTACTTTTACAAGTCTGAAAAGAATGCCAAAATATTTGGCAAAATGTCATGAAAATCTTTCTTTAGTCATCTGAATGGGAACGACGGTGAGAAAACGTACTTTTGAATAAAAATCTGAATTTTTTCTAAATCGGAGTCATAAGACATTCTAATGGCAGCAGTTGACACGGTACAGTGGTGTAGTGGTTAGCACTCTCGCCTCCCAGACAGATGCCTCGGGTTCAACTCCACCCAGTGGCGCCACTGTGTTAGGTGGTGTAGGCTAAGCCTGCATGCGGTTCACTCGTTACTTGTAAAAGTAATGGAAAAAACTTTTTTTAAACTTCCAAGTCAGAAAAGAATGCCAAAATATTTTGCAAAAAGTCATTAAATTCTATCCTTAGTCATATGAAGGTGCACGATGGTGAGAAAACCTAGTTTTTAACAAAAATCCGAATTTTTTCTAAATTGGAGTCATAAGACATTCTAACGGCAGCAGTTGACACGGTACAGTGGTGTAGTGGTTAGCACTCTCGCCTCCCAGACAGATGCCTCGGGTTCAACTCCACCCAGTGGCGCCACTGTGTTAGGTGGTGTAGGCTAAGCCTGCATGCGGTTCACTCGTTACTTGTAAAAGTAATGGAAAAAACTTTTTTTAAACTTCCAAGTCTGAAAAGAATGCCAAAATATTTTGCAAAATGTCATGAAAATCTTTCTTTAGTCATCTGAAGGGGGAGGACGGTGAGAAAACGTACTTTTGAATAAAAATCCGAATTTTTTCTAAATTGGAGTCATAAGACATTCTAACGGCAGCAGTTGACACGGTACAGTGGTGTAGTGGTTAGCACTCTCGCCTCCCAGACAGATGCCTCGGGTTCAACTCCACCCAGTGGCGCCACTGTGTTAGGTGGTGTAGGCTAAGCCTGCATGGGGTTCACTCGTAACTTGTAAAAGTAATGGAAATTTTTTTTTTAAACTTCCAAGTCTGAAAAGAATGCCAAAATATTTGGCAAAATGTCATGAAAATCTATCTTTAGTCATCTGAAGGGGGAAGACGGTGAGAAAACGTACTTTTGAATAAAAATCTGAATTTTTTCTAAATCTGAGTCATAATACATTCTAATGGCAGCAGTTGACACGGTACAGTGGTGTAGTGGTTAGCACTCTAGCCTCCCAGACAGATGCCTCGGGTTCAACTCCACCCAGTGGCGCCACTGTGTTAGGTGGTGTAGGCTAAGCCTGCATGGGTTTTACTCGTTACTTGTAAAAGTAATGGAAAAAACTTTTTTTAAACTTCCAAGTCAGAAAAGAATGCCAAAATATTTGGCAAAATGTCATGAAAATCTATCTTTAGTCATCTGAAGGGGGAGGACGGTGATAAAACGTACTTTTGAATGAAAATCTGAATTTTTTCTAAATTGGAGTCATAAGAAATTCTAACGGCAGCTGTTGACACGGTACAGTGGTGTAGTGGTTAGCACTCTCGCCGCCCAGACAGATGCCTCGGGTTCAACTCCACCAAGTCGCGCCATTGTGTTAGGTGGTGTAGGCCAAGCCTGCATGGGGTTCACTCGTTACTTGGAAGTTTAAAAAAAGTTTTTTGCATTACTTTTACAAGTCTGAAAAGAATGCCAAAATATTTGGCAAAATGTCATGAAAATCTTTCTTTAGTCATCTGAATGGGAACGACGGTGAGAAAACGTACTTTTGAATAAAAATCTGAATTTTTTCTAAATCGGAGTCATAAGACATTCTAATGGCAGCAGTTGACACGGTACAGTTGTGTAGTGGTTAGCACTCTCGCCTCCCAGACAGATGCCTCGGGTTCAACTCCACCCAGTGGTGCCACTGTGTTAGGTGGTGTAGGCTAAGCCTGCATGCGGTTCACTCGTTACTTGTAAAAGTAATGGAAAAAACTTTTTTTAAACTTCCAAGTAAGAAAAGAATGCCAAAATATTTTGCAAAAAGTCATTAAATTCTATCCTTAGTCATATGAAGGTACACGATGGTGAGAAAACCTAGTTTTTAACAAAAATCCGAATTTTTTCTAAATTGGAGTCATAAGACATTCTAACGGCAGCAGTTGACACGGTACAGTGGTGTAGTGGTTAGCACTCTCGCCTCCCAGACAGATGCCTCGGGTTCAACTCCACCCAGTGGCGCCACTGTGTTAGGTGGTGTAGGCTAAGCCTGCATGGGGTTCACTCGTTACTTGTGAACGTAATGGAAAAAACTTTTTTTAAACTTCCAAGTCTGAAAAGAATGCCAAAATATTTGGCAAAATGTCATAAAATTCTATCTTTAGTCATATGAAGGGGGACGACGGTGAGAAAACGTACTTTTGAATAAAAATCTGAATTTTTTCTAAATCGGAGTCATAATACATTCTAATGGCAGCAGTTGACACGGTACAGTGGTGTAGTGGTTAGCACTCTAGCCTCCCAGACAGATGCCTCGGGTTCAACTCCACCCAGTGGCGCCACTGTGTTAGGTGGTGTAGGCTAAGCCTGCATGGGGTTCACTCGTTACTTGTAAAAGTAATGTTTAAAACTTTTTTTAAACTTCCAAGTCAGAAAAGAATGCCAAAATATTTGGCAAAATGTCATGAAAATCTATCTTTATTCATCTGAAGGGGGAGGACGGTGATAAAACGTACTTTTGAATGAAAATCTGAATTTTTTCTAAATTGGAGTCATAAGAAATTCTAACGGCAGCTGTTGACACGGTACAGTGGTGTAGTGGTTAGCACTCTCGCCGCCCAGACAGATGCCTCGGGTTCAACTCCACCAAGTCGCGCCATTGTGTTAGGTGGTGTAGGCCAAGCCTGCATGGGGTTCACTCGTTACTTGGAAGTTTAAAAAAAGTTTTTTGCATTACTTTTACAAGTCTGCAAAGAATGCCAAAATATTTGGCAAAATGTCATGAAAATCTTTCTTTAGTCATCTGAATGGGAACGACGGTGAGAAAACGTACTTTTGAATAAAAATATGATTTTTTTCTAAATCGGAGTCATAAGACATTCTAATAACAGCAGTTGACACGGTACAGTGGTGTAGTGGTTAGCACTCTCGCCTCCCAGACAGAAGCCTCGGGTTCAACTCCACCCAGTGGCGCCACTGTGTTACGTGGTGTAGGCTAAGCCTGCATGGGGTTCACTCGTTACTTGTAAAAGTAATGTTAAAAACTTTTTTTAAACTTCCAAGTCTGAAAAGAATGCCAAAATATTTTGCAAAATGTCATGAAAATCTATCTTTAGTCATCTGAAGGGGGAGGACGGTGAGAAAACGTACTTTTGAATAAAAATCCGAATTTTTTCTAAATTGGAGTCATAAGACATTCTAACGGCAGCAGTTGACACGGTACAGTGGTGTAGTGGTTAGCACTCTCGCCTCCCAGACAGATGCCTCGGGTTCAACTCCACCCAGTGGCGCCACTGTGTTAGGTGGTGTAGGCTAAGCCTGCATGGGGTTCACTCGTTACTTGTGAACGTAATGGAAAAAACTTTTTTTTAACTTCCAAGTCTGAAACGAATGCCAAAATATTTGGCAAAATGTCATGAAATTCCAACTTTAGTCATTTGAAGGGGGACGACGGTGAGAAAACGTACTTTTGAATAAAAATCTGAATTTTTTCTAAATCGGACTCATAATACATTCTAATGGCAGCAGTTGACACGGTACAGTGGTGTAGTGGTTAGCACTCTAGCCTCCCAGACAGATGCCTCGGGTTCAACTCCACACAGTGGCGCCACTGTGTTAGGTGGTGTAGGCTAAGCCTGCATGGGGTTCACTCGTTACTTGTAAAAGTAATGGAAAAAACTTTTTTTAAAGTTCCAAGTCTGAAAAGAATGCAAAAATATTTGGCAAAATGTCATGGAATTCTATCCTTAGTCATATGAAGGTGCACGATGGTGAGAAAACGTACTTTTGAACAAAAATCCGAATTTTTTCTAAATTGGAGTCATAAGACATTCTAACGGCAGCAGTTGACACGGTACAGTGGTGTAGTGGTTAGCACTCTCGCCTCCCAGACAGATGCCTCGGGTTCAACTCCACCCAGTGGCGCCACTGTGTTAGGTGGTGTAGGCTAAGCCTGCATGGGGTTCACTCGTTACTTGTGAACGTAATGGAAAAAACTTTTTTTAAACTTCCAAGTCTGAAAAGAATGCCAAAATATTTGGCAAAATGTCATGAAATTCTATCTTTAGTCATATGAAGGGGAACGACGGTGAGAAAACGTACTTTTGAATAAAAATCTGAATTTTTTCTAACTCGGAGTCATAATACATTCTAATGGAAGCAGTTGACACGGTACAGTGGTGTAGTGGTTAGCACTCTCGCCTCCCAGACAGATGCCTCGGGTTCAACTCCACCCAGTGGCGCCACTGTGTTAGGTGGTGTAGGCTAAGCCTGCATGCGGTTCACTCGTTACTTGTAAAAGTAATGGAAAAAACTTTTTTTAAACTTCCAAGTCAGAAAAGAATGCCAAAATATTTTGCAAAAAGTCATTAAATTCTATCCTTAGTCATATGAAGGTGCACGATGGTGAGAAAACCTAGTTTTTAACAAAAATCCGAATTTTTTCTAAATTGGAGTCATAAGACATTCTAACGGCAGCAGTTGACACGGTACAGTGGTGTAGTGGTTAGCACTCTCGCCTCCCAGACAGATGCCTCGGGTTCAACTCCACCCAGTGGCGCCACTGTGTTAGGTGGTGTAGGCTAAGCCTGCATGCGGTTCACTCGTTACTTGTAAAAGTAATGGAAAAAACTTTTTTTAAACTTCCAAGTCTGAAAAGAATGCCAAAATATTTTGCAAAATGTCATGAAAATCTTTCTTTAGTCATCTGAAGGGGGAGGACGGTGAGAAAACGTACTTTTGAATAAAAATCCGAATTTTTTCTAAATTGGAGTCATAAGACATTCTAACGGCAGCAGTTGACACGGTACAGTGGTGTAGTGGTTAGCACTCTCGCCTCCCAGACAGATGCCTCGGGCTAAGCCTGCATGGGGTTCACTCGTTACTTGTAAAAGTAATGGAAATTTTTTTTTTAAACTTCCAAGTCTGAAAAGAATGCCAAAATATTTGGCAAAATGTCATGAAAATCTATCTTTAGTCATCTGAAGGGGGAAGACGGTGAGAAAACGTACTTTTGAATAAAAATCTGAATTTTTTCTAAATCTGAGTCATAATACATTCTAATGGCAGCAGTTGACACGGTACAGTGGTGTAGTGGTTAGCACTCTAGCCTCCCAGACAGATGCCTCGGGTTCAACTCCACCCAGTGGCGCCACTGTGTTAGGTGGTGTAGGCTAAGCCTGCATGGGTTTTACTCGTTACTTGTAAAAGTAATGGAAAAAACTTTTTTTAAACTTCCAAGTCAGAAAAGAATGCCAAAATATTTGGCAAAATGTCATGAAAATCTATCTTTAGTCATCTGAAGGGGGAGGACGGTGATAAAACGTACTTTTGAATGAAAATCTGAATTTTTTCTAAATTGGAGTCATAAGAAATTCTAACGGCAGCTGTTGACACGGTACAGTGGTGTAGTGGTTAGCACTCTCGCCGCCCAGACAGATGCCTCGGGTTCAACTCCACCAAGTCGCGCCATTGTGTTAGGTGGTGTAGGCCAAGCCTGCATGGGGTTCACTCGTTACTTGGAAGTTTAAAAAAACTTTTTTGCATTACTTTTACAAGTCTGAAAAGAATGCCAAAATATTTGGCAAAATGTCATGAAAATCTTTCTTTAGTCATCTGAATGGGAACGACGGTGAGAAAACGTACTTTTGAATAAAAATCTGAATTTTTTCTAAATCGGAGTCATAAGACATTCTAATGGCAGCAGTTGACACGGTACAGTTGTGTAGTGGTTAGCACTCTCGCCTCCCAGACAGATGCCTCGGGTTCAACTCCACCCAGTGGTGCCACTGTGTTAGGTGGTGTAGGCTAAGCCTGCATGCGGTTCACTCGTTACTTGTAAAAGTAATGGAAAAAACTTTTTTTAAACTTCCAAGTAAGAAAAGAATGCCAAAATATTTTGCAAAAAGTCATTAAATTCTATCCTTAGTCATATGAAGGTACACGATGGTGAGAAAACCTAGTTTTTAACAAAAATCCGAATTTTTTCTAAATTGGAGTCATAAGACATTCTAACGGCAGCAGTTGACACGGTACAGTGGTGTAGTGGTTAGCACTCTCGCCTCCCAGACAGATGCCTCGGGTTCAACTCCACCCAGTGGCGCCACTGTGTTAGGTGGTGTAGGCTAAGCCTGCATGGGGTTCACTCGTTACTTGTGAACGTAATGGAAAAAACTTTTTTTAAACTTCCAAGTCTGAAAAGAATGCCAAAATATTTGGCAAAATGTCATAAAATTCTATCTTTAGTCATATGAAGGGGGACGACGGTGAGAAAACGTACTTTTGAATAAAAATCTGAATTTTTTCTAAATCGGAGTCATAATACATTCTAATGGCAGCAGTTGACACGGTACAGTGGTGTAGTGGTTAGCACTCTAGCCTCCCAGACAGATGCCTCGGGTTCAACTCCACCCAGTGGCGCCACTGTGTTAGGTGGTGTAGGCTAAGCCTGCATGGGGTTCACTCGTTACTTGTAAAAGTAATGTTTAAAACTTTTTTTAAACTTCCAAGTCAGAAAAGAATGCCAAAATATTTGGCAAAATGTCATGAAAATCTATCTTTATTCATCTGAAGGGGGAGGACGGTGATAAAACGTACTTTTGAATGAAAATCTGAATTTTTTCTAAATTGGAGTCATAAGAAATTCTAACGGCAGCTGTTGACACGGTACAGTGGTGTAGTGGTTAGCACTCTCGCCGCCCAGACAGATGCCTCGGGTTCAACTCCACCAAGTCGCGCCATTGTGTTAGGTGGTGTAGGCCAAGCCTGCATGGGGTTCACTCGTTACTTGGAAGTTTAAAAAAAGTTTTTTGCATTACTTTTACAAGTCTGCAAAGAATGCCAAAATATTTGGCAAAATGTCATGAAAATCTTTCTTTAGTCATCTGAATGGGAACGACGGTGAGAAAACGTACTTTTGAATAAAAATATGATTTTTTTCTAAATCGGAGTCATAAGACATTCTAATAACAGCAGTTGACACGGTACAGTGGTGTAGTGGTTAGCACTCTCGCCTCCCAGACAGAAGCCTCGGGTTCAACTCCACCCAGTGGCGCCACTGTGTTACGTGGTGTAGGCTAAGCCTGCATGGGGTTCACTCGTTACTTGTAAAAGTAATGTTAAAAACTTTTTTTAAACTTCCAAGTCTGAAAAGAATGCCAAAATATTTTGCAAAATGTCATGAAAATCTATCTTTAGTCATCTGAAGGGGGAGGACGGTGAGAAAACGTACTTTTGAATAAAAATCCGAATTTTTTCTAAAATGGAGTCATAAGACATTCTAACGGCAGCAGTTGACACGGTACAGTGGTGTAGTGGTTAGCACTCTCGCCTCCCAGACAGATGCCTCGGGTTCAACTCCACCCAGTGGCGCCACTGTGTTAGGTGGTGTAGGCTAAGCCTGCATGGGGTTCACTCGTTACTTGTGAACGTAATGGAAAAAACTTTTTTTTAACTTCCAAGTCTGAAACGAATGCCAAAATATTTGGCAAAATGTCATGAAATTCCAACTTTAGTCATTTGAAGGGGGACGACGGTGAGAAAACGTACTTTTGAATAAAAATCTGAATTTTTTCTAAATCGGACTCATAATACATTCTAATGGCAGCAGTTGACACGGTACAGTGGTGTAGTGGTTAGCACTCTAGCCTCCCAGACAGATGCCTCGGGTTCAACTCCACACAGTGGCGCCACTGTGTTAGGTGGTGTAGGCTAAGCCTGCATGGGGTTCACTCGTTACTTGTAAAAGTAATGGAAAAAACTTTTTTTAAAGTTCCAAGTCTGAAAAGAATGCAAAAATATTTGGCAAAATGTCATGGAATTCTATCCTTAGTCATATGAAGGTGCACGATGGTGAGAAAACGTACTTTTGAACAAAAATCCGAATTTTTTCTAAATTGGAGTCATAAGACATTCTAACGGCAGCAGTTGACACGGTACAGTGGTGTAGTGGTTAGCACTCTCGCCTCCCAGACAGATGCCTCGGGTTCAACTCCACCCAGTGGCGCCACTGTGTTAGGTGGTGTAGGCTAAGCCTGCATGGGGTTCACTCGTTACTTGTGAACGTAATGGAAAAAACTTTTTTTAAACTTCCAAGTCTGAAAAGAATGCCAAAATATTTGGCAAAATGTCATGAAATTCTATCTTTAGTCATATGAAGGGGGACGACGGTGAGAAAACGTACTTTTGAATAAAAATCTGAATTTTTTCTAACTCGGAGTCATAATACATTCTAATGGAAGCAGTTGACACGGTACAGTGGTGTAGTGGTTAGCACTCTAGCCTCCCAGACAGATGCCTCGGGTTCAACTCCACCCAGTGGCGCCACTGTGTTAGGTGGTGTAGGCTAAGCCTGCATGCGGTTCACTCGTTACTTGTAAAAGTAATGGAAAAAACTTTTTTTAAACTTCCAAGTCTGAAAAGAATGCCAAAATATTTTGCAAAATGTCATGAAAATCTATCTTTAGTCATCTGAAGGGGGAAGACGGTGAGAAAACGTACTTTTGAATAAAAATCTGAATTTTTTCTAAATCGGAGTCATAATACATTCTAATGGCAGCAGTTGACACGGTACAGTGGTGTAGTGGTTAGCACTCTAGCCTCCCAGACAGATGCCTCGGGTTCAACTCCACCCAGTGGCGCCACTGTGTTAGGTGGTGTAGGCTAAGCCTGCATGGGTTTCACTCGTTACTTGTAAAAGTAATGGAAAAAACTTTTTTTAAACTTCCAAGTCAGAAAAGAATGCCAAAATATTTGGCAAAATGTCATGAAAATCTATCTTTATTCATCTGAAGGGGGAGGACGGTGATAAAACGTACTTTTGAATAAAAATCTGAATTTTTTCTAAATTGGAGTCATAAGAAATTCTAACGGCAGCTGTTGACACGGTACAGTGGTGTAGTGGTTAGCACTCTCGCCGCCCAGACAGATGCCTCGGGTTCAACTCCACCAAGTCGCGCCATTGTGTTAGGTGGTGTAGGCCAAGCCTGCATGGGGTTCACTCGTTACTTGGAAGTTTAAAAAAAGTTTTTTGCATTACTTTTACAAGTCTGCAAAGAATGCCAAAATATTTGGCAAAATGTCATGAAAATCTTTCTTTAGTCATCTGAATGGGAACGACGGTGAGAAAACGTACTTTTGAATAAAAATATGATTTTTTTCTAAATCGGAGTCATAAGACATTCTAATAACAGCAGTTGACACGGTACAGTGGTGTAGTGGTTAGCACTCTCGCCTCCCAGACAGAAGCCTCGGGTTCAACTCCACCCAGTGGCGCCACTGTGTTACGTGGTGTAGGCTAAGCCTGCATGGGGTTCACTCGTTACTTGTAAAAGTAATGTTAAAAACTTTTTTTAAACTTCCAAGTCTGAAAAGAATGCCAAAATATTTTGCAAAATGTCATGAAAATCTATCTTTAGTCATCTGAAGGGGGAGGACGGTGAGAAAACGTACTTTTGAATAAAAATCCGAATTTTTTCTAAATTGGAGTCATAAGACATTCTAACGGCAGCAGTTGACACGGTACAGTGGTGTAGTGGTTAGCACTCTCGCCTCCCAGACAGATGCCTCGGGTTCAACTCCACCCAGTGGCGCCACTGTGTTAGGTGGTGTAGGCTTAGCCTGCATGGGGTTCACTCGTTACTTGTGAACGTAATGGAAAAAACTTTTTTTTAACTTCCAAGTCTGAAACGAATGCCAAAATATTTGGCAAAATGTCATGAAATTCCAACTTTAGTCATTTGAAGGGGGACGACGGTGAGAAAACGTACTTTTGAATAAAAATCTGAATTTTTTCTAAATCGGACTCATAATACATTCTAATGGCAGCAGTTGACACGGTACAATGGTGTAGTGGTTAGCACTCTAGCCTCCCAGACAGATGCCTCAGGTTCAACTCCACACAGTGGCGCCACTGTGTTAGGTGGTGTAGGCTAAGCCTGCATGGGGTTCACTCGTTACTTGTAAAAGTAATGGAAAAAACTTTTTTTAAAGTTCCAAGTCTGAAAAGAATGCAAAAATATTTGGCAAAATGTCATGGAATTCTATCCTTAGTCATATGAAGGTGCACGATGGTGAGAAAACGTACTTTTGAACAAAAATCCGATTTTTTTCTAAATTGGAGTCATAAGACATTCTAACGGCAGCTGTTGACACGGTACAGTGGTGTAGTGGTTAGCACTCTCGCCTCCCAGACAGATGCCTCGGGTTCAACTCCACCCAGTGGCGCCATTGTGTTAGGTTGTGTAGGCCAAGCCTGCATGGGGTTCACTCGTTACTTGGAAGTTTAAAAAAAGTTTTTTCCATTACTTTTACAAGTCTGAAAAGAATGCCAAAATATTTGGCAAAATGTCATGAAATTCTATCCTTAGTCATATAAAGGTGCACGATAGTGAGAAAACCTACTTTTGAACAAAAATCCGAATTTTTTCTAAATTGGAGTCATAAGAAATTCTAACGGCAGCTGTTGACACGATACACTGGTGTAGTGGTTAGCACTCTTGCCTCCCAGACAGATGCCTCGGGTTCAACTCCACCCAGTGGCGCCATTGTGTTAGGTGGTGTAGGCTAAGCCTGCATGCGGTTCACTCGTTACTTGTAAAAGTAATGGAAAAAACTTTTTTTAAACTTCCAAGTCAGAAAAGAATGCCAAAATATTTTGCAAAATGTCATGAAAATCTATCTTTAGTCATCTGAAGGGGGACGACGGTGAGAAAACGTACTTTTGAATAAAAATCCGAATTTTTTCTAAATTGGAGTCATAAGACATTCTAATGGCAGCAGTTGACACGGTACAGTGGTGTAGTGGTTAGCACTCTCACCTCCCAGACAGATGCCTCGGGTTCAACTCCACCCAGTGGCGCCATTGTGTTAGGTGGTGTAGGCCAAGCCTGCATTGGGTTTACTCGTTACTTGGATGTGTAAAAAAAGTTTTTTCCGTTACTTTTACAAGTCTGAAAAGAATGCCAAAATATTTGGCAAAATGTCATGAAATTCTATCTTTAGTCATATGAAGGGGGACGACGGTGAGAAAACGTACTTTTGAATAAAAATCTGAATTTTTTCTAATTCGGAGTCATAAGACATTCTAATGGCAGCAGTTGACATGGTACAGTGGTGTAGTGGTTAGCACTCTCGCCTCCCAGACAGATGCCTCGGGTTCTACTCCACCCAGTGGAGCCATTGTGTTAGGTGGGGTAGGCTAAGCCTGCATGGGGTTTACTCGTTACTTGTAAAAGTAATGTTAAAAACTTTTTTTAAACTTCCAAGTCTGAAAAGAATGCCAAAATATTTTGCAAAATGTCATGAAAATCTATCTTTAGTCATCTGAAGGGGGACGACGGTGAGAAAACGTACTTTTGAATAAAAATCTGAATTTTTTCTAAATCGGAGTCATAAGACATTCTAATGGCTGCAGTTGACACGGTACAGTGGTGTAGTGGTTAGCACTCTCGCCTCCCAGACAGATGCCTCGGGTTCAACTCCACCCAGTGGTGCCATTGTGTGAGGTGGTGTAGGCCAAGCCTGCATGGGGTTCACTCGTTACTTGGAAGTTTAAAAAAAGTTTTTTCCATTACTTTTACAAGTCTGAAAAGAATGCCAAAATATTTGGCGAAATGTCATGAAAATCTATCTTTAGTCATCTGAAGGGGGACGACTTTGAGAAAACGTACTTTTGAATAAAAATCTGAATTTTTTCTAAATTGGAGTCATAAGACATTCTAATGGCAGCAGTTGACACGGTACAGTGGTGTAGTGGTTAGCACTCTCGCCTCCCAGACAGATGCCTCGGGTTCAACTCCACCCAGTGGTGCCATTGTGTGAGGTGGTGTAGGCCAAGCCTGCATGGGGTTCACTCGTTACTTGGATGTTTAAAAAAAGTTTTTTCCGTTACTTTTACAAGTCTGAAAAGAATGCCAAAATATTTGGCAAAATGTCATGAAATTGTATCTTTAGTCATATGAAGGGGGACGACGGTGAGAAAACGTACTTTTGAATAAAAATCTGAATTTTTTCTAAATCGGAGTCATAAGACATTCTAATGGCAGCAGTTGACACGGTACAGTGGTGTAGTGGTTAGCACTCTCGCCTCCCAGACAGATGCCTTGGGTTCAACTCCACCCAGTGGCGCCATTGTGTTAGGTGGTGTAGGCCAAGCCTGCATTCGGTTCACTCGTTACTTGTAAAAGTAATGGAAAAAACTTTTTTTAAACTTCCAAGTCAGAAAACAATGCCAAAATATTTAGCAAAATGTCATGAAAATCTATCTTTAGTCATCTGAAGGGGGACGACGGTGAGAAAACGTACTTTTGAATAAAAATCCGAATTTTTTCTAAATCGGAGTCATAAGACATTCTAATGGCAGCAGTTGACACGGTACAGTGGTGTAGTGGTTAGCACTCTCGCCTCCCAGACAGATGCCTTGGGTTCAACTCCACCCAGTGGCGCCATTGTGTTAGGTGGTGTAGGCCAAGCCTGCATGGGGTTCACTCGTTACTTGGATGTTTAAAAAAAGTTTTTTCCGTTACTTTTACAAGTCTGAAAAGAATGCCAAAATATTTGGCAAAATGTCATGAAATTCTATCTTTAGTCATATGAAGGGGGACGACGGTGAGAAAACGTACTTTTGAATAAAAATCTGAATTTTTTCTAATTCGGAGTCAGAAGACATTCTAATGGCAGCAGTTGACACGGTACAGTGGTGTAGTGGTTAGCACTCTCGCCTCCCAGACAGATGCCTCGCGTTCAACTCCACCCAGTGGCGCCACTGTGTTATGTGGGGTAGGCTAAGCCTGCATGGGGTTTACTCGTTACTTGTAAAAGTAATTGAAAAAACTTTTTTTAAACTTCCAAGTCTGAAAAAATGCCAAAGTATTTGGCAAAATGTCATAAAATTCTATCTTTAGTCATATGAAGGTGCACGATGGTGAGAAAACCTACTTTTGAACAAAAATCCGAATTTTTTCTAAATTGGAGTCATAAGACATTCTAACGGCAGCTGTTGACACAGTATATTGGTGTAGTGGTTAGCACTCTCGCCTCCCAGACAGATGCCTCGGGTTCAACTCCACCCAGTGGCGCCATTGTGTTAGGTGGTGTAGGCCAAGCCTGCATGGGGTTAACTCGTTACTTGGAAGTTTAAAAAAAGTATTTCCCGTTTTTTTTACAAGTCTGAAAAGAATGCCAAAATTTTTGGCAAAATGTCATGAAATTCTATCTTTAGTCATATGAAGGGGGACGACGGTGAGAAAACGTACTTTTGAATGTTACGCCCCAGTCTAGGGGTGCCTAAGGTGCAACATGAATAGGCCCCAATCTTCCCCGTCTCCCAAATAGCCACACACACTTTAAGTTTGTATAGGGGATATTTATTGAAAAAAAGCTCTAGGTTGAGAAAAACCCAGTATGTTGAGGCAAAGACAAACCACGGCTTCGCCGTTGCCCATCCCCAATATAACAAACAAACCAAAAAACGAACCTAGCTAGAAAATAAGACACTGACCTACCAAAACAAAGGAGAAAAATAATGACATCAGTCTTACCTACCTAACTACTTTAAAACAGGAGAAAACCAACTCAAAAGAAAAACAGAATACTTATTCAGCTTCACGGTATGCTACAAGTGGCTGGTTGGAAGAGGAGGAGGACGAGGGTTGTGCTCTGCTGCTGTTCTCCCCTGCTCTGGTCTGCTCTGCCTCGTACGCCATCTTGGCTTCCATTATATGCCGGCTGCAGCCAATCACAGGACGGGTGGGAGACCGTCCACCAATCCGCGCCTGGTGGTGGCACATCCCTGTTTGAATAAAGAAACCAGAAAGACACCAAAAGAAACCCACAAACACTACACAGATGACCCCAGTCATAACACCCCCACACCCAAGAAGTAAACCTTCCCCTAAAAGGTTTACTTCCTATAAAGCTGAGCACCTGGATAAGGCGTCTGCGATTACGTTCTCCGTACCCTTTTTGTGGCGGATCTGCAGGTTAAAATCCTGCAGAAGGAGAGACCAGCGCATCAGCCGCTGGTTAGAGTTTTGCATGTGAGCCAGAAATACCAATGGGTTATGATCTGTGAATACCGAGACAGGCTGTGACCTAGACCCAAGGTAAACTTCGAAATATTGTAAGGCTAACAATAGCGAAAGAGCTTCCTTCTCAATGGTACTGTAATTAAGCTGGTGCTTATTAAACTTTTTTGAGAAGTAAGACACGGGGTGATCAATGGACTGACTGTCCTCCTGCAAGAGGACAGCCCCTGCGCCACACGCACTGGCGTCAACCTCTAACTTAAAGGGTCGCGTAAAACAGGGCGCCGCGAGAACTGGTGCATTGCACAGTAATGCCTTGGCCGACTCGAAGGCAGCTTGACAGGCGGGGGACCAAATAAACGATTTTAAAGGACTCACAAGTCCTGTGAGAGGAGCAACAACGTCCGAAAAGTTTCGACAAAAACCCCGATAATACCCACACATTCCAAGAAAACGGCGCAACGCTTTCTTGGACGGAGGGACCGGGAAATCAATAATCGCCTGCACTCTTTCAGCCAAAGGACGCACCTGCCCCTGACCTACCTGTTTACCTAAATAGGTAACAGTGGCCCTACCAAATTCACATTTTGCGAGGTTGAGGGTGAGTGAGGCCTCACGGAGACGACTGAAAATGAGGGACAATGTGTGGAGATGGTCGGCCCAGGTGGAGGAGTAAGCAACAACATCATCTAAGTAAGCTTCGCAATTTTCTACACCAGATAACACGATACGCATCAACCGTTGGAAAGTAGCGGGTGCATTACGCAGCCCGAATGGCATAACAGTGTACTGGAGGAAAGTATCGGGTGTGACAAAAGCTGAAATTTCTGAGGCCCGTGGCGTTAACGGTACTTGCCAGTAACCTTTTAACAGGTCCAGCTTTGTCACATATTTAGCAGAGCCTACACGATCTATGCAATCTTCCATTCTGGGGAGCGGAAATGAATCAGGTTTTGTGACTGAATTTACTTTTCGGTAATCGTTACAGAAACGAGGAGTGTGGTCGGGTTTCGGAACCAAGACACAGGGTGAGCTCCACGCACTGGTACTGGGAACAGCTAATCCATGCTCAACCAGATAGCTCACCTCCTCCTGCATCATAGCCCTTTTGGCCGGATTTACGCGATACGCATGTTGCTTAATGGGTTTGTGACCCTCCACGTCAATGTCATGGAACAGGACAGACGTTTGCCTAGGATGGTCAGAGAAAAGCAATAGGTTATTCTCTATCAAATCCCTAACATCTGCAAGAGCTGAGTCCGACAGATGGGCCAAAAAACCCTCCAAGTTACTCAGTACCTCTGAATTTCTCAAACGCGCGGCCGGCATCAAACCACTTTTCTCTGCCAACCCATCATCGGCTAGGTGGTACTGAGGAGGAGTAGCAGACACGGACATCACGGGTGCAGCAAGAGACAGCGGGGATTCACTCACTCTGGAAAAATAACGTTTCAACATGTTAATATGGCACACTCTAGATTTTCTTTTCCGATCTGGAGTTTGAACAACGTAGTCAGTGTCACTAATTTTCCTCTCCACCGTGTACGGACCCGAAAACCGAGCATGCAAACTGGATCCCGGCAACGGAAGAAGCACCAAAACCTTGTCACCTGGTTGGAAGACACGGAGGACAGACTTTTTGTCATAACGACTCTTCATTTTAGCTTGACTTTGTGACAAGTTGTCACGGGCTAACTGACACACATAATTGAGACGCTTACGAAAGGAACTGACATAATCTAGCAGCTTATGTTCAGTTTTTGGCGACTCTGCTAACCACTTTTCTTTAAGTAGCCGAAGGGGACCGCGGACAGTATGGCCAAAGACCAAATCACAAGGACTGAACCCCAAAGACTCCTGAGGAGTTTCACGCACGGCAAATAACAGGAGAGGGAGACCTTCATCCCACTCTCGGTTAGACTCAAGACAATATTTACGCAACATAGATTTTAGGGTTTGGTGGAACCTCTCAAGTGCACCTTGAGACTCCGGGTGGTAAGGACTTGAAGTTGCATGTTTAACTTTTAGCTCTCTCATTACCTGTGCGAACAATTTGGACATGAAATTCGTGCCCTGGTCACTCTGGATAGTTTTAGGCAAGCCAAACGTTGAAAAGAATTTAGTGAGAGCTTTCACGACTGGTTTTGCTCTGAGAGTGCGCAGGGGAATAGCTTCAGGATACCTCGTCGCGGCGCACATCACCGTTAGAATATACTGATGTCCAGATTTAGTTCTGGGTAACGGCCCCACGCAATCTATCAACACTCGTTCAAACGGCTCACCAAGCACCGGGATCGGATGCAGAGGAGCCGGCGGAACAGGTTGGTTGGGCTTTCCCACAACTTGACATGTGTGACAGGTGCGGCAATACTTCGAAACGTCAGTTTTTAATCCGGGCCAAAAGAAATTGCGCAACACACGATGGTACGTCTTTTTAACACCCAGGTGGCCAGCTAAGCTGGAATCATGTGCCAGACTCAAAATTTGCGCTCGGTAGTCAGTTGGCACAACCACTTGATTTACAGCGCACATCTCACTGGAGTCGGGACTCCACCGTCTCATCAGGACACCGTTGTCCAAAAAAAACCGAACTGGTTTGCTGTCTTCCTCGGCGGCTACAACAGAGGACAGACACGAAGTTAGAGACGGATCACTCATCTGGGCTTTAGTCAACATTTCTCGGGTCACATTTAAACTTAGGTCTGTGTCAGCAGGAAATAGATCAAACTCATGGATGCATTTTAATACATTTTCACACTCATCGGATGACACTGAACAGGAGGGCTCACCCTCAACTAGCGTAGCCATAAACGACTCAGACAAATCCACATTTTCACCCAATTTACGAGCCTGTGCACGCGTAATTGCGCACACAGGAAACAGATTTGGCACAGACACAGCAGAAGAGGCAAAGGGTGAACAGCAAGCAGACACCGACGAAAATGGGTCACTAACTACTTCGGGCAGAGGAAACACTTTTCCTCCGGCCAAATCGTTACCCAAAATAAACGAAACGCCACTAATCGGAAACTGTGGGAGCACGGCAACTTTCACCTGTCCAGACACAAGCGCTGAATGCAAGTGAATCATGTGCAGTGGGGCATGAAGTTCACTCATTTTGATTCCCCACACTAGCAAATCAGAAGAACACGACGTTTCGTTGGAGAGCGGCAGCACATTAGCCAGCATGAATGAATGATAGGCGGCTGTATCTCGAAGAATAGTTACTGGCACTTTTTCCGATTGCTCGCCAGTTAAAGAAACAAACCCGTGAGATACGAACGGCTTGAACCGAGGGTCAACCTCCGCGTATTTTTCTTCAGGTAACAGCTCAGTATGTTTTACCGGTGGTGACACTGTGTTTATGAAACCCACACCGGCAGGAGGTTTAGTACCTTTGTGTGGTCCTTTTTTCCTAAGAATCGGACAAACCGCGATCAAATGGCCTGGCTCATGGCAATAGAAACACTCACGGCCCTCACCCGCTGTTGGTGAGGTGCTTTTACGCATCATCTTTGGCGACCGAACTCTGCGCTCAGGCATTACTTGAGAAACGCGAGGCGCCGGCATAGAAAAAACGCTTTTATGAGTTAGAATGAACTCATCAGCCAGAACAGCCGCTTTCGTTACCGATGATTCTTTTTGTTCGTTCAAATAGACCACAATTCTTTCCGGCAAACACTTTTTGAATTCCTCGAGCAAAATGAGCTCTCTGATTTCCGCCATGTTTTTAACATTACACGCCTGGCACCATTTATCAAACAGAATGCTCTTGTCACGCACAAACTCAACATATGTCTGGTTAGCAGTTTTATCACTATTCCTAAATTTTTGTCTGTATGCTTCCGGGACCAGCTCGTAGGCCTGTAACACTGTCTTTTTCAGTATTTTATAGTCAAGACTATCCTCAATAGACAGACTGGCACAGACTTCTTGAGCTTTCCCCACTAATTTACACTGGAGGAGAAGGGACCAGAACTCTTTAGGCCAACTCAGGGCAGCAGCTATCCGCTCAAAAGCGCTAAAATATGAGTCAACCTCTGACTCGCGAAACGGAGGGACTAAAGCTATGTGCCTACTAATGTCAAAAGCCGGAGTAGAAATAGCACTGCGGTCAAGAGGAGACATCGGGGTGGAGACTACCGGGGCTCCCTTTTCCAGTTCGAGAGCCCTGATGCGCAGATGCATTGCTTGCACCTCTAGCTGTCTGTTTTTGGTCTCTACCTCCTTTATTTGGAGGGCTATGCGGAGATCCTCTGTGGTCATGTTACCCATGACAGGATCTATGACCGGCTCAAGTCCTACACCCGTAGCGAGCATGCCAGCAGCCCCTGCCGCTTTCACGTCTGCCATCGGTGCGTCACCCGCCGCGCCGCCCGCAACAGCAACATCAGTAGCTGGTTCAGGTATGATGCCCTGCTCCACCAACTCTGCACACAGCAACCGTTTGATCTCCCCCTTATTGGCACTGTAGGGCACCTGCACATTATAACAATTTGCCACCATCAAAAGGTCCTTTTTCTTACATTTTTCAATTTTAGCAAAAGATGGACCAGCCACAAACTCATCCAGTGAAAACTCCATAATTCCCCCCACACACCAAATCACTGCCAACCAGACAAAAAATCTTCCATAGAACAACACAGAAAACGAGGCGAGACAAGAAGACGGACGAGCCCCCAATTCATGTTACGCCCCAGTCTAGGGGTGCCTAAGGTGCAACATGAATAGGCCCCAATCTTCCCCGTCTCCCAAATAGCCACACACACTTTAAGTTTGTATAGGGGATATTTATTGAAAAAAAGCTCTAGGTTGAGAAAAACCCAGTATGTTGAGGCAAAGACAAACCACGGCTTCGCCGTTGCCCATCCCCAATATAACAAACAAACCAAAAAACGAACCTAGCTAGAAAATAAGACACTGACCTACCAAAACAAAGGAGAAAAATAATGACATCAGTCTTACCTACCTAACTACTTTAAAACAGGAGAAAACCAACTCAAAAGAAAAACAGAATACTTATTCAGCTTCACGGTATGCTACAAGTGGCTGGTTGGAAGAGGAGGAGGACGAGGGTTGTGCTCTGCTGCTGTTCTCCCCTGCTCTGGTCTGCTCTGCCTCGGACGCCATCTTGGCTTCCATTATATGCCGGCTGCAGCCAATCACAGGACGGGTGGGAGACCGTCCACCAATCCGCGCCTGGTGGTGGCACATCCCTGTTTGAATAAAGAAACCAGAAAGACACCAAAAGAAACCCACAAACACTACACAGATGACCCCAGTCATAACAGAATAAAAATCTGAATTTTTTCTAAATCGGAGTCATAAGACATTCTAATGGCAGCAGTTGACACGGTACAGCGGTGTAGTGGTTAGCACTCTCGCCTCCCAGACAGATGCCTCGGGTTCAACTCCACCCAGTGGCGCCACTGTGTTAGGTGGTGTAGGCTAAGCCTGCATGGGGTTCACTCGTTACTTGTAAAAGTAATGGAAAAAACTTTTTTTAAACTTCCAAGTCTGAAAAGAATGCCAAAATATTTGGCAAAATGTCATGAAATTCTATTTTTAGTCGTATGAAGGGGGACGACGGTGAGAAAACGTACTTTTGAATAAAAATCTGAATTTTTTCTAAATCGGAGTCATAATACATTCTAATGGCAGCAGTTGACACGGTACAGTGGTGTAGTGGTTAGCACTCTAGCCTCCCAGACAGATGCCTCGGGTTCAACTCCACCCAGTGGCGCCACTGTGTTAGGTGGTGTAGGCTAAGCCTGCATGGGGTTCACTCGGTACTTGTAAAAGTAATGGAAAAAACTTTTTTTAAAGTTCCAAGTCTGAAAAGAATGCCAAAATATTTGGCAAAATGTCATGAAAATCTATCTTTAGTCATCTGAAGGGGGAGGACGGTGAGAAAACGTACTTTTGAATAAAAATCCGAATTTTTTCTAAATTGGAGTCATAAGACATTCTAACGGCAGCAGTTGACACGGTACAGTGGTGTAGTGGTTAGCACTCTCGCCTCCCAGACAGATGCCTCGGGTTCAACTCCACCCAGTGGCGCCACTGTGTTAGGTGGTGTAGGCTAAGCCTGCATGGGGTTCACTCGTTACTTGTGAACGTAATGGAAAAAACTTTTTTTAAACTTCCAAGTCTGAAACGAATGCCAAAATATTTGGCAAAATGTCATGAAATTCCAACTTTAGTCATTTGAAGGGGGACGACGGTGAGAAAACGTACTTTTGAATAAAAATCAGAATTTTTTCTAAACTAAGTCATAACACATTCTAATGGTAGCAGTTGACACGGTACAGTGGTGTAGTGGTTAGCACTCTAGCCTCCCAGACAGATGCCTCGGGTTCAACTCCACCCAGTGGCGCCACTGTGTTAGGTGGTGTAGGCTAAGCCTGCATGGGGTTCACTCGGTACTTGTAAAAGTAATGGAAAAAACTTTTTTTAAAGTTCCAAGTCTGAAAAGAATGCCAAAATATTTGGCAAAATGTCATGAAAATCTATCTTTAGTCATCTGAAGGGGGAGGACGGTGAGAAAACGTACTTTTGAATAAAAATCCGAATTTTTTCTAAATTGGAGTCATAAGACATTCTAACGGCAGCAGTTGACACGGTACAGTGGTGTAGTGGTTAGCACTCTCGCCTCCCAGACAGATGCCTCGGGTTCAACTCCACCCAGTGGCGCCACTGTGTTAGGTGGTGTAGGCTAAGCCTGCATGGGGTTCACTCGTTACTTGTAAAAGTAATGGAAAAAACTTTTTTTAAAGTTCCAAGTCTGAAAAGAATCCCCAAATATTTGGCAAAATGTCATGAAAATCTATCTTTAGTCATCTGAAGGGGGAGGACGGTGAGAAAACGTACTTTTGAATGAAAATCTGAATTTTTTCTAAATTGGAGTCATAAGAAATTCTAACGGCAGCTGTTGACACGGTACAGTGGTGTAGTGGTTAGCACTCTCGCCTCCCAGACAGATGCCTCGGGTTCAACTCCACCCAGTCGCGCCATTGTGTTAGGTGGTGTAGGCCAAGCCTGCATGGGGTTCACTCGTTACTTGGAAGTTTAAAAAAAGTTTTTTGCATTTTTTTTACAAGTCTGAAAAGAATGCCAAAATATTTGGCAAAATGTCATGAAAATCTTTCTTTAGTCATCTGAATGGGAACGACGGTGAGAAAACGTACTTTTGAATAAAAATCTGAATTTTTTCTAAATCGGAGTCATAAGACATTCTAATGGCAACAGTTCACACGGTACAGCGGTGTAGTGGTTAGCACTCTCGCCTCCCAGACAGATGCCTCGGGTTCAACTCCACCCAGTGGCGCCACTGTGTTAGGTGGTGTAGGCTAAGCCTGCATGGGGTTCACTCGTTACTTGTAAAAGTAATGGAAAATTTTTTTTTTAAACTTCCAAGTCTGAAAAGAATGCCAAAATATTTGGCAAAATGTCATGAAATTCTATTTTTAGTCGTATGAAGGGGGACGACGGTGAGAAAACGTACTTTTGAATAAAAATCTGAATTTTTTCTAAATCGGAGTCATAATACATTCTAATGGCGGCAGTTGACACGGTACAGTGGTGTAGTGGTTAGCACTCTAGCCTCCCAGACAGATGCCTCGGGTTCAACTCCACCCAGTGGCGCCACTGTGTTAGGTGGTGTAGGCTAAGCCTGCATGGGGTTCACTCGGTACTTGTAAAAGTAATGGAAAAAACTTTTTTTAAAGTTCCAAGTCTGAAAAGAATGCCAAAATATTTGGCAAAATGTCATGAAAATCTAGCTTTAGTCATCTGAAGGGGGAGGACGGTGAGAAAACGTACTTTTGAATAAAAATCCGAATTTTTTCTAAATTGGAGTCATAAGACATTCTAACGGCAGCAGTTGACACGGTACAGTGGTGTAGTGGTTAGCACTCTCGCCTCCCAGACAGATGCCTCGGGTTCAACTCCACCCAGTGGCGCCACTGTGTTAGGTGGTGTAGGCTAAGCCTGCATGGGGTTCACTCGGTACTTGTAAAAGTAATGGAAAAAACTTTTTTTAAAGTTCCAAGTCTGAAAAGAATCCCCAAATATTTGGCAAAATGTCATGAAAATCTATCTTTAGTCATCTGAAGGGGGAGGACGGTGAGAAAACGTACTTTTGAATGAAAATCTGAATTTTTTCTAAATTGGAGTCATAAGAAATTCTAACGGCAGCTGTTGACACGGTACAGTGGTGTAGTGGTTAGCACTCTCGCCTCCCAGACAGATGCCTCGGGTTGAACTCCACCCAGTGGCGCCACTGTGTTAGGTGGTGTAGGCTAAGCCGGCATGCGGTTCACTCGTTACTTGTAAAAGTAATGGAAATTTTTTTTTTTAAACTTCCAAGTCAGAAAAGAATGCCAAAATATTTTGCAAAAAGTCATTAAATTCTATCCTTAGTCATATGAAGGTGCACGATGGTGAGAAAACCTAGTTTTTAACAAAAATCCGATTTTTTTCTAAATTGGAGTCATAAGACATTCTAACGGCAGCAGTTGACACGGTACAGTGGTGTAGTGGTTAGCACTCTCGCCTCCCAGACAGATGCCTCGGGTTCAACTCCACCCAGTGGCGCCACTGTGTTAGGTGGTGTAGGCTAAGCCTGCATGGGGTTCACTCGTTACTTGTGAACGTAATGGAAAAAACTTGTTTTAAACTTCCAAGTCTGAAACGAATGCCAAAATATTTGGCAAAATGTCATGAAATTCCAACTTTAGTCATTTGAAGGGGGACGACGGTGAGAAAACGTACTTTTGAATGAAAATCTGAATTTTTTCTAAATTGGAGTCATAAGAAATTCTAACGGCAGCTGTTGACACGGTACAGTGGTGTAGTGGTTAGCACTCTCGCCTCCCAGACAGATGCCTCGGGTTCAACTCCACCCAGTCGCGCCATTGTGTTAGGTGGTGTAGGCCAAGCCTGCATGGGGTTCACTCGTTACTTGGAAGTTTAAAAAAAGTTTTTTGCATTTTTTTTACAAGTCTGAAAAGAATGCCAAAATATTTGGCAAAATGTCATGAAAATCTTTCTTTAGTCATCTGAATGGGAACGACGGTGAGAAAACGTACTTTTGAATAAAAATCTGAATTTTTTCTAAATCGGAGTCATAAGACATTCTAATGGCAACAGTTCACACGGTACAGCGGTGTAGTGGTTAGCACTCTCGCCTCCCAGACAGATGCCTCGGGTTCAACTCCACCCAGTGGCGCCACTGTGTTAGGTGGTGTAGGCTAAGCCTGCATGGGGTTCACTCGTTACTTGTAAAAGTAATGGAAAATTTTTTTTTTAAACTTCCAAGTCTGAAAAGAATGCCAAAATATTTGGCAAAATGTCATGAAATTCTATTTTTAGTCGTATGAAGGGGGACGACGGTGAGAAAACGTACTTTTGAATAAAAATCTGAATTTTTTCTAAATCGGAGTCATAATACATTCTAATGGCGGCAGTTGACACGGTACAGTGGTGTAGTGGTTAGCACTCTAGCCTCCCAGACAGATGCCTCGGGTTCAACTCCACCCAGTGGCGCCACTGTGTTAGGTGGTGTAGGCTAAGCCTGCATGGGGTTCACTCGGTACTTGTAAAAGTAATGGAAAAAACTTTTTTTAAAGTTCCAAGTCTGAAAAGAATGCCAAAATATTTGGCAAAATGTCATGAAAATCTAGCTTTAGTCATCTGAAGGGGGAGGACGGTGAGAAAACGTACTTTTGAATAAAAATCCGAATTTTTTCTAAATTGGAGTCATAAGACATTCTAACGGCAGCAGTTGACACGGTACAGTGGTGTAGTGGTTAGCACTCTCGCCTCCCAGACAGATGCCTCGGGTTCAACTCCACCCAGTGGCGCCACTGTGTTAGGTGGTGTAGGCTAAGCCTGCATGGGGTTCACTCGGTACTTGTAAAAGTAATGGAAAAAACTTTTTTTAAAGTTCCAAGTCTGAAAAGAATCCCCAAATATTTGGCAAAATGTCATGAAAATCTATCTTTAGTCATCTGAAGGGGGAGGACGGTGAGAAAACGTACTTTTGAATGAAAATCTGAATTTTTTCTAAATTGGAGTCATAAGAAATTCTAACGGCAGCTGTTGACACGGTACAGTGGTGTAGTGGTTAGCACTCTCGCCTCCCAGACAGATGCCTCGGGTTGAACTCCACCCAGTGGCGCCACTGTGTTAGGTGGTGTAGGCTAAGCCGGCATGCGGTTCACTCGTTACTTGTAAAAGTAATGGAAATTTTTTTTTTTAAACTTCCAAGTCAGAAAAGAATGCCAAAATATTTTGCAAAAAGTCATTAAATTCTATCCTTAGTCATATGAAGGTGCACGATGGTGAGAAAACCTAGTTTTTAACAAAAATCCGATTTTTTTCTAAATTGGAGTCATAAGACATTCTAACGGCAGCAGTTGACACGGTACAGTGGTGTAGTGGTTAGCACTCTCGCCTCCCAGACAGATGCCTCGGGTTCAACTCCACCCAGTGGCGCCACTGTGTTAGGTGGTGTAGGCTAAGCCTGCATGGGGTTCACTCGTTACTTGTGAACGTAATGGAAAAAACTTGTTTTAAACTTCCAAGTCTGAAACGAATGCCAAAATATTTGGCAAAATGTCATGAAATTCCAACTTTAGTCATTTGAAGGGGGACGACGGTGAGAAAACGTACTTTTGAATAAAAATCAGAATTTTTTCTAAATCTAAGTCATAACACATTCTAATGGTAGCAGTTGACACGGTACAGTGGTGTAGTGGTTAGCACTCTAGCCTCCCAGACAGATGCCTCGGGTTCAACTCCACCCAGTGGCGCCACTGTGTTAGGTGGTGTAGGCTAAGCCTGCATGGGGTTCACTCGTTACTTGTGAACGTAATGGAAAAAACTTTTTTTAAACTTCCAAGTCTGAAACGAATGCCAAAATATTTGGCAAAATGTCATGAAATTCCAACTTTAGTCATTTGAAGGGGGACGACGGTGAGAAAACGTACTTTTGAATAAAAATCAGAATTTTTTCTAAACTAAGTCATAACACATTCTAATGGTAGCAGTTGACACGGTACAGTGGTGTAGTGGTTAGCACTCTAGCCTCCCAGACAGATGCCTCGGGTTCAACTCCACCCAGTGGCGCCACTGTGTTAGGTGGTGTAGGCTAAGCCTGCATGGGGTTCACTCGTTACTTGTAAAAGTAATGGAAAAAACTTTTTTTAAAGTTCCAAGTCTGAAAAGAATCCCCAAATATTTGGCAAAATGTCATGAAAATCTATCTTTAGTCATCTGAAGGGGGAGGACGGTGAGAAAACGTACTTTTGAATGAAAATCTGAATTTTTTCTAAATTGGAGTCATAAGAAATTCTAACGGCAGCTGTTGACACGGTACAGTGGTGTAGTGGTTAGCACTCTCGCCTCCCAGACAGATGCCTCGGGTTCAACTCCACCCAGTCGCGCCATTGTGTTAGGTGGTGTAGGCCAAGCCTGCATGGGGTTCACTCGTTACTTGGAAGTTTAAAAAAAGTTTTTTGCATTACTTTTACAAGTCTGAAAAGAATGCCAAAATATTTGGCAAAATGTCATGAAAATCTTTCTTTAGTCATCTGAATGGGAACGACGGTGAGAAAACGTACTTTTGAATAAAAATCTGAATTTTTTCTAAATCGGAGTCATAAGACATTCTAATGGCAACAGTTCACACGGTACAGCGGTGTAGTGGTTAGCACTCTCGCCTCCCAGACAGATGCCTCGGGTTCAACTCCACCAAGTGGCGCCACTGTGTTAGGTGGTGTAGGCTAAGCCTGCATGGGGTTCACTCGTTACTTGTAAAAGTAATGGAAAATTTTTTTTTTAAACTTCCAAGTCTGAAAAGAATGCCAAAATATTTGGCAAAATGTCATGAAATTCTATTTTTAGTCGTATGAAGGGGGACGACGGTGAGAAAACGTACTTTTGAATAAAAATCTGAATTTTTTCTAAATCGGAGTCATAATACATTCTAATGGCGGCAGTTGACACGGTACAGTGGTGTAGTGGTTAGCACTCTAGCCTCCCAGACAGATGCCTCGGGTTCAACTCCACCCAGTGGCGCCACTGTGTTAGGTGGTGTAGGCTAAGCCTGCATGGGGTTCACTCGTTACTTGTAAAAGTAATGGAAATTTTTTTTTTTAAACTTCCAAGTCTGAAAAGAATGCCAAAATATTTGGCAAAATGTCATGAAATTCTATTTTTAGTCGTATGAAGGGGGACGACGGTGAGAAAACGTACTTTTGAATAAAAATCTGAATTTTTTCTAAATCGGAGTCATAATACATTCTAATGGCGGCAGTTGACACGGTTCAGTGGTGTAGTGGTTAGCACTCTAGCCTCCCAGACAGATGCCTCGGGTTCAACTCCACCCAGTGGCGCCACTGTGTTAGGTGGTGTAGGCTAAGCCGGCATGCGGTTCACTCGTTACTTGTAAAAGTAATGCAAATTTTTTTTTTTAAACTTCCAAGTCAGAAAAGAATGCCAAAATATTTTGCAAAAAGTCATTAAATTCTATCCTTAGTCATATGAAGGTGCACGATGGTGAGAAAACCTAGTTTTTAACAAAAATCCGATTTTTTTCTAAATTGGAGTCATAAGACATTCTAACGGCAGCAGTTGACACGGTACAGTGGTGTAGTGGTTAGCACTCTCGCCTCCCAGACAGATGCCTCGGGTTCAACTCCACCCAGTGGCGCCACTGTGTTAGGTGGTGTAGGCTAAGCCTGCATGGGGTTCACTCGTTACTTGTGAACGTAATGGAAAAAACTTGTTTTAAACTTCCAAGTCTGAAACGAATGCCAAAATATTTGGCAAAATGTCATGAAATTCCAACTTTAGTCATTTGAAGGGGGACGACGGTGAGAAAACGTACTTTTGAATAAAAATCAGAATTTTTTCTAAATCTAAGTCATAACACATTCTAATGGTAGCAGTTGACACGGTACAGTGGTGTAGTGGTTAGCACTCTAGCCTCCCAGACAGATGCCTCGGGTTCAACTCCACCCAGTGGCGCCACTGTGTTAGGTGGTGTAGGCTAAGCCTGCATGGGGTTCACTCGTTACTTGTGAACGTAATGGAAAAAACTTTTTTTAAACTTCCAAGTCTGAAACGAATGCCAAAATATTTGGCAAAATGTCATGAAATTCCAACTTTAGTCATTTGAAGGGGGACGACGGTGAGAAAACGTACTTTTGAATAAAAATCAGAATTTTTTCTAAACTAAGTCATAACACATTCTAATGGTAGCAGTTGACACGGTACAGTGGTGTAGTGGTTAGCACTCTAGCCTCCCAGACAGATGCCTCGGGTTCAACTCCACCCAGTGGCGCCACTGTGTTAGGTGGTGTAGGCTAAGCCTGCATGGGGTTCACTCGGTACTTGTAAAAGTAATGGAAAAAACTTTTTTTAAAGTTCCAAGTCTGAAAAGAATGCCAAAATATTTGGCAAAATGTCATGAAAATCTAGCTTTAGTCATCTGAAGGGGGAGGACGGTGAGAAAACGTACTTTTGAATAAAAATCCGAATTTTTTCTAAATTGGAGTCATAAGACATTCTAACGGCAGCAGTTGACACGGTACAGTGGTGTAGTGGTTAGCACTCTCGCCTCCCAGACAGATGCCTCGGGTTCAACTCCACCCAGTGGCGCCACTGTGTTAGGTGGTGTAGGCTAAGCCTGCATGGGGTTCACTCGGTACTTGTAAAAGTAATGGAAAAAACTTTTTTTAAAGTTCCAAGTCTGAAAAGAATCCCCAAATATTTGGCAAAATGTCATGAAAATCTATCTTTAGTCATCTGAAGGGGGAGGACGGTGAGAAAACGTACTTTTGAATGAAAATCTGAATTTTTTCTAAATTGGAGTCATAAGAAATTCTAACGGCAGCTGTTGACACGGTACAGTGGTGTAGTGGTTAGCACTCTCGCCTCCCAGACAGATGCCTCGGGTTGAACTCCACCCAGTGGCGCCACTGTGTTAGGTGGTGTAGGCTAAGCCGGCATGCGGTTCACTCGTTACTTGTAAAAGTAATGGAAATTTTTTTTTTTAAACTTCCAAGTCAGAAAAGAATGCCAAAATATTTGGCAAAATGTCATGAAATTCCAACTTTAGTCATTTGAAGGGGGACGACGGTGAGAAAACGTACTTTTGAATAAAAATCAGAATTTTTTCTAAATCTAAGTCATAACACATTCTAATGGTAGCAGTTGACACGGTACAGTGGTGTAGTGGTTAGCACTCTAGCCTCCCAGACAGATGCCTCGGGTTCAACTCCACCCAGTGGCGCCACTGTGTTAGGTGGTGTAGGCTAAGCCTGCATGGGGTTCACTCGTTACTTGTAAAAGTAATGGAAAAAACTTTTTTTAAAGTTCCAAGTCTGAAAAGAATGCCAAAATATTTGGCAAAATGTCATGAAAATCTATCTTTAGTCATCTGAAGGGGGAGGACGGTGAGAAAACGTACTTTTGAATGAAAATCTGAATTTTTTTCTAAATTGGAGTCATAAGAAATTCTAACGGCAGCTGTTGACACGGTACAGTGGTGTAGTGGTTAGCACTCTCGCCTCCCAGACAGATGCCTCGGGTTCAACTCCACCCAGTCGCGCCATTGTGTTAGGTGGTGTAGGCCAAGCCTGCATGGGGTTCACTTGTTACTTGGAAGTTTAAAAAAAGTTTTTGCATTACTTTTACAAGTCTGAAAAGAATGCCAAAATATTTGGCAAAATGTCATGAAAATCTTTCTTTAGTCATCTGAATGGGAACGACGGTGAGAAAACGTACTTTTGAATAAAAATCCGAATTTTTTCTAAACCGGAGTCATAAGACATTCTAATGGCAGCAGTTGACAAGGTACAGTGGTGTAGTGGTTAGCACTCTCGCCTCCCAGACAGATGCCTCGGGTTCAACTCCACCCAGTGGCGCTACTGTGTTAGGTGGTGTAGGCTACGCCTGCATGGGGTTCACTCGTTACTTGTAAAAGTAATAGAAAAAACTTTTTTTAAACTTCTAAGTCTGAAAAGAATGCCAAAATATTTGCCAAAATGTCATGAAAATCTATCTTTAGTCATCTGAAGGGGGAGGACGGTGAGAAAACGTACTTTTGAATAAAAATCCGAATTTATTCTAAATTGGAGTCATAAGACATTCTAACGGCAGCAGTTGACACGGTACAGTGGTGTAGTGGTTAGCACTCTCGCCTCCCAGACAGATGCCTCGGGTTCAACTCCACCCAGTGGCGCCACTGTGTTAGGTGGTGTAGGCTAAGCCTGCATGGGGTTCACTCGTTACTTGTAAAAGTAATGGAAAAAACTTTTTTTAAAGTTCCAAGTCTGAAAAGAATGCCAAAATATTTGGCAAAATGTCATGAAAATCTATCTTTAGTCATCTGAAGGGGGACGACGGTGAGAAAACGTACTTTTGAATAAAAATCTGAATTTTTTCAGATAGCACTCTCGCCTCCCAGACAGATGCCTCGGGTTCAACTCCACCCAGTGGCGCCAATGTGTTAGGTGGTGTAGGCTAAGCCTGCATGGGGTTCACTCGTTACTTGTAAAAGTAATGGAAAAAACTTTTTTTAAACTTCCAAGTCTGAAAAGAATGCTAAAATATTTGGCAAAATGTCATGAAAATCTTTCTTTAGTCATCTGATGGGGGACGACGGTGAGAAAACGTACTTTTGAATAAAAATCTGAATTTTTTCTAAATCGGAGTCATAATACATTCTAATGGCGGCAGTTGACACGGTACAGTGGTGTAGTGGTTAGCACTCTAGCCTCCCAGACAGATGCCTCGGGTTCAACTCCACCCAGTGGCGCCACTGTGTTAGGTGGTGTAGGCTAAGCCTGCATGGGGTTCACTCGGTACTTGTAAAAGTAATGGAAAAAACTTTTTTTAAAGTTCCAAGTCTGAAAAGAATGCCAAAATATTTGGCAAAATGTCATGAAAATCTAGCTTTAGTCATCTGAAGGGGGAGGACGGTGAGAAAACGTACTTTTGAATAAAAATCCGAATTTTTTCTAAATTGGAGTCATAAGACATTCTAACGGCAGCAGTTGACACGGTACAGTGGTGTAGTGGTTAGCACTCTCGCCTCCCAGACAGATGCCTCGGGTTCAACTCCACCCAGTGGCGCCACTGTGTTAGGTGGTGTAGGCTAAGCCTACATGGGGTTCACTCGTTACTTGTGAACGTAATGGAAAAAACTTGTTTTAAACTTCCAAGTCTGAAACGAATGCCAAAATATTTGGCAAAATGTCATGAAATTCCAACTTTAGTCATTTGAAGGGGGACGACGGTGAGAAAACGTACTTTTGAATAAAAATCAGAATTTTTTCTAAATCTAAGTCATAACACATTCTAATGGTAGCAGTTGACACGGTACAGTGGTGTAGTGGTTAGCACTCTAGCCTCCCAGACAGATGCCTCGGGTTGAACTCCACCCAGTGGCGCCACTGTGTTAGGTGGTGTAGGCTAAGCCGGCATGCGGTTCACTCGTTACTTGTAAAAGTAATGGAAATTTTTTTTTTTAAACTTCCAAGTCAGAAAAGAATGCCAAAATATTTTGCAAAAAGTCATTAAATTCTATCCTTAGTCATATGAAGGTGCACGATGGTGAGAAAACCTAGTTTTTAACAAAAATCCGAATTTTTTCTAAATTGGAGTCATAAGACATTCTAACGGCAGCAGTTGACACGGTACAGTGGTGTAGTGGTTAGCACTCTCGCCTCCCAGACAGATGCCTCGGGTTCAACTCCACCCAGTGGCGCTACTGTGTTAGTTGGTGTAGGCTACGCCTGCATGGGGTTCACTCGTTACTTGTAAAAGTAATAGAAAAAACTTTTTTTAAACTTCTAAGTCTGAAAAGAATGCCAAAATATTTGCCAAAATGTCATGAAAATCTATCTTTAGTCATCTGAAGGGGGAGGACGGTGAGAAAACGTACTTTTGAATAAAAATCCGAATTTATTCTAAATTGGAGTCATAAGACATTCTAACGGCAGCAGTTGACACGGTACAGTGGTGTAGTGGTTAGCACTCTCGCCTCCCAGACAGATGCCTCGGGTTCAACTCCACCCAGTGGCGCCACTGTGTTAGGTGGTGTAGGCTAAGCCTGCATGGGGTTCACTCGTTACTTGTAAAAGTAATGGAAAAAACTTTTTTTAAATTTCCAAGTCTGAAAAGAATGCCAAAATATTTGGCAAAATGTCATGACAATCTATCTTTAGTCATCTGAAGGGGGACGACGGTGAGAAAACGTACTTTTGAATAAAAAACTGAATTTTTTCAGATAGCACTCTCGCCTCCCAGACAGATGCCTCGGGTTCAACTCCACCCAGTCGCGCCATTGTGTTAGGTGGTGTAGGCCAAGCCTGCATGGGGTTCACTCGTTACTTGGAAGTTTAAAAAAAGTTTTTTGCATTACTTTTCCAAGTCTGAAAAGAATCCCCAAATATTTGGCAAAATGTCATGAAAATCTATCTTTAGTCATCTGAATGGGAACGACGGTGAGAAAACGTACTTTTGAATAAAAATCTGAATTTTTTCTAAATCGGAGTCATAAGACATTCTAATGGCAGCAGTTGACACGGTACAGCGGTGTAGTGGTTAGCACTCTCGCCTCCCAGACAGATGCCTCGGGTTCAACTCCACCCAGTGGCGCCACTGTGTTAGGTGGTGTAGGCTAAGCCTGCATGGGGTTCACTCGTTACTTGTAAAAGTAATGGAAAAACCTTTTTTTAAACTTCCAAGTCTGAAAAGAATGCCAAAATATTTGGCAAAATGTCATGAAATTCTATTTTTAGTCGTATGAAGGGGGACGACGGTGAGAAAACGTACTTTTGAATAAAAATCTGAATTTTTTCTAAATCGGAGTCATAATACATTCTAATGGCAGCAGTTGACACGGTACAGTGGTGTAGTGGTTAGCACTCTAGCCTCCCAGACAGATGCCTCGGGTTCAACTCCACCCAGTGGCGCCGCTGTGTTAGGTGGTGTAGGCTAAGCCTGCATGGGGTTCCCTCGGTACTTGTAAAAGTAATGGAAAAAACTTTTTTTAAAGTTCCAAGTCTGAAAAGAATGCCAAAATATTTGGCAAAATGTCATGAAAATCTATCTTTAGTCATCTGAAGGGGGAGGACGGTGAGAAAACGTACTTTTGAATAAAAATCTGAATTTTTTCTAAATCGGAGTCATAAGACATTCTAATGGCAGCAGTTGACACGGTACAGCGGTGTAGTGGTTAGCACTCTCGCCTCCCAGACAGATGCCTCGGGTTCAACTCCACCCAGTGGCGCCACTGTGTTAGGTGGTGTAGGCTAAGCCTGCATGGGGTTCACTCGTTACTTGTAAAAGTAATGGAAAAACCTTTTTTTAAACTTCCAAGTCTGAAAAGAATGCCAAAATATTTGGCAAAATGTCATGAAATTCTATTTTTAGTCGTATGAAGGGGGACGACGGTGAGAAAACGTACTTTTGAATAAAAATCTGAATTTTTTCTAAATCGGAGTCATAATACATTCTAATGGCAGCAGTTGACACGGTACAGTGGTGTAATGGTTAGCACTCTAGCCTCCCAGACAGATGCCTCGGGTTCAACTCCACCCAGTGGCGCCACTGTGTTAGGTGGTGTAGGCTAAGCCTGCATGGGGTTCACTCGGTACTTGTAAAAGTAATGGAAAAAACTTTTTTTAAAGTTCCAAGTCTGAAAAGAATGCCAAAATATTTGGCAAAATGTCATGAAAATCTATCTTTAGTCATCTGAAGGGGGAGGACGGTGAGAAAACGTACTTTTGAATAAAAATCCGAATTTTTTCTAAATTGGAGTCATAAGACATTCTAACGGCAGCAGTTGACACGGTACAGTGGTGTAGTGGTTAGCACTCTCGCCTCCCAGACAGATGCCTCGGGTTCAACTCCACCCAGTGGCGCCACTGTGTTAGGTGGTGTAGGCTAAGCCTGCATGGGGTTCACTCGTTACTTGTAAAAGTAATGGAAAAACCTTTTTTTAAACTTCCAAGTCTGAAAAGAATGCCAAAATATTTGGCAAAATGTCATGAAATTCTATTTTTAGTCGTATGAAGGGGGACGACGGTGAGAAAACGTACTTTTGAATAAAAATCTGAATTTTTTCTAAATCGGAGTCATAATACATTCTAATGGCAGCAGTTGACACGGTACAGTGGTGTAATGGTTAGCACTCTAGCCTCCCAGACAGATGCCTCGGGTTCAACTCCACCCAGTGGCGCCACTGTGTTAGGTGGTGTAGGCTAAGCCTGCATGGGGTTCACTCGGTACTTGTAAAAGTAATGGAAAAAACTTTTTTTAAAGTTCCAAGTCTGAAAAGAATGCCAAAATATTTGGCAAAATGTCATGAAAATCTATCTTTAGTCATCTGAAGGGGGAGGACGGTGAGAAAACGTACTTTTGAATAAAAATCCGAATTTTTTCTAAATTGGAGTCATAAGACATTCTAACGGCAGCAGTTGACACGGTACAGTGGTGTAGTGGTTAGCACTCTCGCCTCCCAGACAGATGCCTCGGGTTCAACTCCACCCAGTGGCGCCACTGTGTTAGGTGGTGTAGGCTAAGCCTGCATGGGGTTCACTCGTTACTTGTAAAAGTAATGGAAAAAACTTTTTTTAAAGTTCCAAGTCTGAAAAGAATCCCCAAATATTTGGCAAAATGTCATGAAAATCTATCTTTAGTCATTTGAAGGGGGAGGACGGTGAGAAAACGTACTTTTGAATGAAAATCTGAATTTTTTCTAAATTGGAGTCATAAGAAATTCTAACGGCAGCTGTTGACACGGTACAGTGGTGTAGTGGTTAGCACTCTCGCCTCCCAGACAGATGCCTCGGGTTCAACTCCACCCAGTCGCGCCATTGTGTTAGGTGGTGTAGGCCAAGCCTGCATGGGGTTCACTCGTTACTTGGAAGTTTAAAAAAAGTTTTTTGCATTACTTTTCCAAGTCTGAAAAGAATCCCCAAATATTTGGCAAAATGTCATGAAAATCTATCTTTAGTCATCTGAATGGGAACGACGGTGAGAAAACGTACTTTTGAATAAAAATCTGAATTTTTTCTAAATCGGAGTCATAAGACATTCTAATGGCAGCAGTTGACACGGTACAGCGGTGTAGTGGTTAGCACTCTCGCCTCCCAGACAGATGCCTCGGGTTCAACTCCACCCAGTGGCGCCACTGTGTTAGGTGGTGTAGGCTAAGCCTGCATGGGGTTCACTCGTTACTTGTAAAAGTAATGGAAAAACCTTTTTTTAAACTTCCAAGTCTGAAAAGAATGCCAAAATATTTGGCAAAATGTCATGAAATTCTATTTTTAGTCGTATGAAGGGGGACGACGGTGAGAAAACGTACTTTTGAATAAAAATCTGAATTTTTTCTAAATCGGAGTCATAATACATTCTAATGGCAGCAGTTGACACGGTACAGTGGTGTAGTGGTTAGCACTCTAGCCTCCCAGACAGATGCCTCGGGTTCAACTCCACCCAGTGGCGCCGCTGTGTTAGGTGGTGTAGGCTAAGCCTGCATGGGGTTCCCTCGGTACTTGTAAAAGTAATGGAAAAAACTTTTTTTAAAGTTCCAAGTCTGAAAAGAATGCCAAAATATTTGGCAAAATGTCATGAAAATCTATCTTTAGTCATCTGAAGGGGGAGGACGGTGAGAAAACGTACTTTTGAATAAAAATCTGAATTTTTTCTAAATCGGAGTCATAAGACATTCTAATGGCAGCAGTTGACACGGTACAGCGGTGTAGTGGTTAGCACTCTCGCCTCCCAGACAGATGCCTCGGGTTCAACTCCACCCAGTGGCGCCACTGTGTTAGGTGGTGTAGGCTAAGCCTGCATGGGGTTCACTCGTTACTTGTAAAAGTAATGGAAAAACCTTTTTTTAAACTTCCAAGTCTGAAAAGAATGCCAAAATATTTGGCAAAATGTCATGAAATTCTATTTTTAGTCGTATGAAGGGGGACGACGGTGAGAAAACGTACTTTTGAATAAAAATCTGAATTTTTTCTAAATCGGAGTCATAATACATTCTAATGGCAGCAGTTGACACGGTACAGTGGTGTAATGGTTAGCACTCTAGCCTCCCAGACAGATGCCTCGGGTTCAACTCCACCCAGTGGCGCCACTGTGTTAGGTGGTGTAGGCTAAGCCTGCATGGGGTTCACTCGGTACTTGTAAAAGTAATGGAAAAAACTTTTTTTAAAGTTCCAAGTCTGAAAAGAATGCCAAAATATTTGGCAAAATGTCATGAAAATCTATCTTTAGTCATCTGAAGGGGGAGGACGGTGAGAAAACGTACTTTTGAATAAAAATCCGAATTTTTTCTAAATTGGAGTCATAAGACATTCTAACGGCAGCAGTTGACACGGTACAGTGGTGTAGTGGTTAGCACTCTCGCCTCCCAGACAGATGCCTCGGGTTCAACTCCACCCAGTGGCGCCACTGTGTTAGGTGGTGTAGGCTAAGCCTGCATGGGGTTCACTCGTTACTTGTAAAAGTAATGGAAAAAACTTTTTTTAAAGTTCCAAGTCTGAAAAGAATCCCCAAATATTTGGCAAAATGTCATGAAAATCTATCTTTAGTCATCTGAAGGGGGAGGACGGTGAGAAAACGTACTTTTGAATGAAAATCTGAATTTTTTCTAAATTGGAGTCATAAGAAATTCTAACGGCAGCTGTTGACACGGTACAGTGGTGTAGTGGTTAGCACTCTCGCCTCCCAGACAGATGCCTCGGGTTCAACTCCACCCAGTCGCGCCATTGTGTTAGGTGGTGTAGGCCAAGCCTGCATGGGGTTCACTCGTTACTTGGAAGTTTAAAAAAAGTTTTTTGCATTACTTTTACAAGTCTGAAAAGAATGCCAAAATATTTGGCAAAATGTCATGAAAATCTATCTTTAGTCATCTGAATGGGAACGACGGTGAGAAAACGTACTTTTGAATAAAAATCTGAATTTTTTCTAAATCGGAGTCATAAGACATTCTAATGGCAGCAGTTGACACGGTACAGTGGTGTAGTGGTTAGCACTCTCGCCTCCCAGACAGATGCCTCGGGTTCAACTCCACCCAGTGGCGCTACTGTGTTAGGTGGTGTAGGCTACGCCTGCATGGGGTTCACTCGTTACTTGTGAAAGTAATAGAAAAAACTTTTTTTAAACTTCTAAGTCTGAAAAGCATGCCAAAATATTTGGCAAAATGTCATGAAAATCTATCTTTAGTCATCTGAAGGGGGACGACGGTGACAAAACGTACTTTTGAATAAAAATCTGAATTTTTTCAGATAGCACTCTCGCCTCCCAGACAGATGCCTCGGGTTCAACTCCACCCAGTGGCGCCAATGTGTTAGGTGGTGTAGGCTAAGCCTGCATGGGGTTCACTCGTTACTTGTAAAAGTAATGGAAAAAACTTTTTTTTAACTTCCAAGTCTGAAAAGAATGCTAAAATATTTGGCAAAATGTCATGAAAATCTTTCTTTAGTCATCTGAAGGGGGACGACGGTGAGAAAACGTACTTTTGAATAAAAATCTGAATTTTTTCTAAATCGGAGTCATAAGACCTTCTAACGGCAGCCATTGACACGGTACAGTGGTGTAGTGTTTAGCACTCTCGCCTCCCAGACAGATGCCTCGGGTTCAACTCCACCCAGTGGCGCCAATGTGTTAGGTGGTGTAGGCCAAGCCTGCATGGGGTTCACTCGTTACTTGGAAGTTTAAAAAAAGTTTTTTCCATTACTTTTACAAGTCTGAAAAGAATGCCAAAATATTTGGCAAAATGTCATGAAAATCTTTCTTTAGTCATCTGAATGGGAACGACGGTGAGAAAACGTACTTTTGAATAAAAATCTGAATTTTTTCTAAATCGGAGTCATAAGACATTCTAATGGCAGCAGTTGACACGGTACAGCGGTGTAGTGGTTAGCACTCTCGCCTCCCAGACAGATGCCTCGGGTTCAACTCCACCCAGTGGCGCCACTGTGTTAGGTGGTGTAGGCTAAGCCTGCATGGGGTTCACTCGTTACTTGTGAACGTAATGGAAAAAACTTTTTTTAAACTTCCAAGTCTGAAACGAATGCCAAAATATTTGGCAAAATGTCATGAAATTCCAACTTTAGTCATTTGAAGGGGGACGACGGTGAGAAAACGTACTTTTGAATAAAAATCAGAATTTTTTCTAAATCTAAGTCATAACACATTCTAATGGTAGCAGTTGACACGGTACAGTGGTGTAGTGGTTAGCACTCTAGCCTCCCAGACAGATGCCTCGGGTTCAACGCCACCCAGTGGCGCCACTGTGTTAGGTGGTGTAGGCTAAGCCTGCATGGGGTTCACTCGTTACTTGTAAAAGTAATGGAAAAAACTTTTTTTAAAGTTCCAAGTCTGAAAAGAATGCCAAAATATTTGGAAAAATGTCATGAAAATCTATCTTTAGTCATCTGAAGGGGGAGGACGGTGAGAAAACGTACTTTTGAATGAAAATCTGAATTTTTTTCTAAATTGGAGTCATAAGAAATTCTAACGGCAGCTGTTGACACGGTACAGTGGTGTAGTGGTTAGCACTCTCGCCTCCCAGACAGATGCCTCGGGTTCAACTCCACCCAGTCGCGCCATTGTGTTAGGTGGTGTAGGCCAAGCCTGCATGGGGTTCACTTGTTACTTGGAAGTTTAAAAAAAGTTTTTGCATTACTTTTACAAGTCTGAAAAGAATGCCAAAATATTTGGCAAAATGTCATGAAAATCTTTCTTTAGTCATCTGAATGGGAACGACGGTGAGAAAACGTACTTTTGAATAAAAATCTGAATTTTTTCTAAATCGGAGTCATAAGACATTCTAATGGCAGCAGTTGACAAGGTACAGTGGTGTAGTGGTTAGCACTCTCGCCTCCCAGACAGATGCCTCGGGTTCAACTCCACCCAGTGGCGCTACTGTGTTAGGTGGTGTAGGCTACGCCTGCATGGGGTTCACTCGTTACTTGTAAAAGTAATAGAAAAAACTTTTTTTAAAGTTCCAAGTCTGAAAAGAATGCCAAAATATTTGGAAAAATGTCATGAAAATCTATCTTTAGTCATCTGAAGGGGGAGGACGGTGAGAAAACGTACTTTTGAATGAAAATCTGAATTTTTTTCTAAATTGGAGTCATAAGAAATTCTAACGGCAGCTGTTGACACGGTACAGTGGTGTAGTGGTTAGCACTCTCGCCTCCCAGACAGATGCCTCGGGTTCAACTCCACCCAGTCGCGCCATTGTGTTAGGTGGTGTAGGCCAAGCCTGCATGGGGTTCACTTGTTACTTGGAAGTTTAAAAAAAGTTTTTGCATTACTTTTACAAGTCTGAAAAGAATGCCAAAATATTTGGCAAAATGTCATGAAAATCTTTCTTTAGTCATCTGAATGGGAACGACGGTGAGAAAACGTACTTTTGAATAAAAATCTGAATTTTTTCTAAATCGGAGTCATAAGACATTCTAATGGCAGCAGTTGACAAGGTACAGTGGTGTAGTGGTTAGCACTCTCGCCTCCCAGACAGATGCCTCGGGTTCAACTCCACCCAGTGGCGCTACTGTGTTAGGTGGTGTAGGCTACGCCTGCATGGGGTTCACTCGTTACTTGTAAAAGTAATAGAAAAAACTTTTTTTAAACTTCCAAGTCTGAAAAGAATGCCAAAATATTTGCCAAAATGTCATGAAAATCTATCTTTAGTCATCTGAAGGGGGAGAACGGTGAGAAAACGTACTTTTGAATAAAAATCCGAATTTATTCTAAATTGGAGTCATAAGACATTTTAACGGCAGCAGTTGACACGGTACAGTGGTGTAGTGGTTAGCACTCTCGCCTCCCAGACAGATGCCTCGGGTTCAACTCCACCCAGTGGCGCCACTGTGTTAGGTGGTGTAGGCTAAGCCTGCATGGGGTTCACTCGTTACTTGTAAAAGTAATGGAAAAAACTTTTTTTAAAGTTCCAAGTCTGAAAAGAATGCCAAAATATTTGGCAAAATGTCATGACAATCTATCTTTAGTCATCTGAAGGGGGACGACGGTGAGAAAACGTACTTTTGAATAAAAATCTGAATTTTTTCAGATAGCACTCTCGCCTCCCAGACAGATGCCTCGGGTTCAACTCCACCCAGTGGCGCCAATGTGTTAGGTGGTGTAGGCTAAGCCTGCATGGGGTTCACTCGTTACTTGTAAAAGTAATGGAAAAAACTTTTTTTAAACTTCCAAGTCTGAAAAGAATGCTAAAATATTTTGCAAAATGTCATGAAAATCTTTCTTTAGTCATCTGAAGGGGGACGACGGTGAGAAAACGTACTTTTGAACAAAAATCCGAATTTTTTCTAAATTGGAGTCATAAGACATTCTAACGGCAGCTGTTGACACAGTATATTGGTGTAGTGGTTAGCACTCTCGCCTCCCAGACAGATGCCTCGGGTTCAACTCCACCCAGTGGCGCCATTGTGTTAGGTGGTTTAGGCCAAGCCTGCATGGGGTTCACTCGTTACTTGGAAGTTTAAAAAAATTTTTTTGCATTACTTTTCCAAGTCTGAAAAGAATCCCCAAATATTTGGCAAAATGTCATGAAAATCTATCTTTAGTCATCTGAATGGGAACGACGGTGAGAAAACGTACTTTTGAATAAAAATCTGAATTTTTTCTAAATCGGAGTCATAAGACATTCTAATGGCAGCAGTTGACACGGTACAGCGGTGTAGTGGTTAGCACTCTCGCCTCCCAGACAGATGCCTTGGGTTCAACTCCACCCAGTGGCGCCACTGTGTTAGCTGGTGTAGGCTAAGCCTGCATGGGGTTCACTCGTTACTTGTAAAAGTAATGGAAAAAACTTTTTTTAAACTTCCAAGTCTGAAACGAATGCCAAAATATTTGGCAAAATGTCATGAAATTCCAACTTTAGTCATTTGAAGGGGGACGACGGTGAGAAAACGTACTTTTGAATAAAAATCAGAATTTTTTCTAAACTAAGTCATAACACATTCTAATGGTAGCAGTTGACACGGTACAGTGGTGTAGTGGTTAGCACTCTAGCCTCCCAGACAGATGCCTCGGGTTCAACTCCACCCAGTGGCGCCACTGTGTTAGGTGGTGTAGGCTAAGCCTGCATGGGGTTCACTCGTTACTTGTAAAAGTAATGGAAAAAACTTTTTTTAAAGTTCCAAGTCTGAAAAGAATCCCCAAATATTTGGCAAAATGTCATGAAAATCTATCTTTAGTCATCTGAAGGGGGAGGACGGTGAGAAAACGTACTTTTGAATAAAAATCTGAATTTTTTCTAAATCGGAGCCATAATACATTCTAATGGCAGCAGTTGACACGGTACAGTGGTGTAGTGGTTAGCACTCTCGCCTCCCAGACAGATGCCTCGGGTTCAACTCCACCCAGTCGCGCCATTGTGTTAGGTGGTGTAGGCCAAGCCTGCATGGGGTTCACTTGTTACTTGGAAGTTTAAAAAAAGTTTTTGCATTACTTTTACAAGTCTGAAAAGAATGCCAAAATATTTGGCAAAATGTCATGAAAATCTTTCTTTAGTCATCTGAATGGGAACGACGGTGAGAAAACGTACTTTTGAATAAAAATCTGAATTTTTTCTAAATCGGAGTCATAAGACATTCTAATGGCAGCAGTTGACAAGGTACAGTGGTGTAGTGGTTAGCACTCTCGCCTCCCAGACAGATGCCTCGGGTTCAACTCCACCCAGTGGCGCTACTGTGTTAGGTGGTGTAGGCTACGCCTGCATGGGGTTCACTCGTTACTTGTAAAAGTAATAGAAAAAACTTTTTTTAAACTTCCAAGTCTGAAAAGAATGCCAAAATATTTGCCAAAATGTCATGAAAATCTATCTTTAGTCATCTGAAGGGGGAGGACGGTGAGAAAACGTACTTTTGAATAAAAATCCGAATTTATTCTAAATTGGAGTCATAAGACATTCTAACGGCAGCAGTTGACACGGTACAGTGGTGTAGTGGTTAGCACTCTCGCCTCCCAGACAGATGCCTCGGGTTCAACTCCACCCAGTGGCGCCACTGTGTTAGGTGGTGTAGGCTAAGCCTGCATGGGGTTCACTCGTTACTTGTAAAAGTAATGGAAAAAACTTTTTTTAAAGTTCCAAGTCTGAAAAGAATGCCAAAATATTTGGCAAAATGTCATGACAATCTATCTTTAGTCATCTGAAGGGGGACGACGGTGAGAAAACGTACTTTTGAATAAAAATCTGAATTTTTTCAGATAGCACTCTCGCCTCCCAGACAGATGCCTCGGGTTCAACTCCACCCAGTGGCGCCATTGTGTTAGGTGGTTTAGGCCAAGCCTGCATGGGGTTCACTCGTTACTTGGAAGTTTAAAAAAAGTTTTTTGCATTACTTTTCCAAGTCTGAAAAGAATCCCCAAATATTTGGCAAAATGTCATGAAAATCTATCTTTAGTCATCTGAATGGGAACGACGGTGAGAAAACGTACTTTTGAATAAAAATCTGAATTTTTTCTAAATCGGAGTCATAAGACATTCTAATGGCAGCAGTTGACACGGTACAGCGGTGTAGTGGTTAGCACTCTCGCCTCCCAGACAGATGCCTTGGGTTCAACTCCACCCAGTGGCGCCACTGTGTTAGCTGGTGTAGGCTAAGCCTGCATGGGGTTCACTCGTTACTTGTAAAAGTAATGGAAAAAACTTTTTTTAAACTTCCAAGTCTGAAAAGAATGCCAAAATATTTGGCAAAATGTCATGAAATTCTATTTTTAGTCGTATGAAGGGGGACGACGGTGAGAAAACGTACTTTTGAATAAAAATCTGAATTTTTTCTAAATCGGAGCCATAATACATTCTAATGGCAGCAGTTGACACGGTACAGTGGTGTAGTGGTTAGCACTCTAGCCTCCCAGACAGATGCCTCGGGTTCAACTCCACCCAGTGGCGCCACTGTGTTAGGTGGTGTAGGCTAAGCCTGCATGGGGTTCACTCGGTACTTGTAAAAGTAATGGAAAAAACTTTTTTTAAAGTTCCAAGTCTGAAAAGAATGCCAAAATATTTGGCAAAATGTCATGAAAATCTATCTTTAGTCATCTGAAGGGGGAGGACGGTGAGAAAACGTACTTTTGAATAAAAATCCGAATTTTTTCTAAATTGGAGTCATAAGACATTCTAACGGCAGCAGTTGACACGGTACAGTGGTGTAGTGGTTAGCACTCTCGCCTCCCAGACAGATGCCTCGGGTTCAACTCCACCCAGTGGCGCCACTGTGTTAGGTGGTGTAGGCTAAGCCTGCATGGGGTTCACTCGTTACTTGTAAAAGTAATGGAAAAAACTTTTTTTAAAGTTCCAAGTCTGAAAAGAATCCCCAAATATTTGGCAAAATGTCATGAAAATCTATCTTTAGTCATCTGAAGGGGGAGGACGGTGAGAAAACGTACTTTTGAATGAAAATCTGAATTTTTTCTAAATTGGAGTCATAAGAAATTCTAACGGCAGCTGTTGACACGGTACAGTGGTGTAGTGGTTAGCACTCTCGCCTCCCAGACAGATGCCTCGGGTTCAACTCCACCCAGTCGCGCCATTGTGTTAGGTGGTGTAGGCCAAGCCTGCATGGGGTTCACTCGTTACTTGGAAGTTTAAAAAAAGTTTTTTGCATTTTTTTTACAAGTCTGAAAAGAATGCCAAAATATTTGGCAAAATGTCATGAAAATCTTTCTTTAGTCATCTGAATGGGAACGACGGTGAGAAAACGTACTTTTGAATAAAAATCTGAATTTTTTCTAAATCCGAGTCATAAGACATTCTAATGGCAACAGTTCACACGGTACAGCGGTGTAGTGGTTAGCACTCTCGCCTCCCAGACAGATGCCTCGGGTTCAACTCCACCCAGTGGCGCCACTGTGTTAGGTGGTGTAGGCTAAGCCTGCATGGGGTTCACTCGGTACTTGTAAAAGTAATGGAAAAAACTTTTTTTAAAGTTCCAAGTCTGAAAAGAATGCTAAAATATTTGGCAAAATGTCATGAAAATCTTTCTTTAGTCATCTGAAGGGGGACGACGGTGAGAAAACGTACTTTTGAATAAAAATCTGAATTTTTTCTAAATCGGAGTCATAAGACATTCTAATGGCAGCAGTTGACACGGTACAGTGGTGTAGTGGTTAGCACTCTCGCCTCCCAGACAGATGCCTCGGGTTCAACTCCACCCAGTGGCGCCACTGTGTTAGGTGGTGTAGGCTAAGCCTGCATGGGGTTCACTCGTTACTTGTAAAAGTAATGGAAAAAACTTTTTTTAAACTTCCAAGTCTGAAAATAATCCCCAAATATTTTGCAAAAAGTCATTAAATTCTATCCTTAGTCATATGAAGGTGCACGATGGTGAGAAAACCTACTTTTGAACAAAAATCCGAATTTTTTCTAAATTGGAGTCATAAGACATTCTAACGGCAGCTGTTGACACAGTATATTGGTGTAGTGGTTAGCACTCTCGCCTCCCAGACAGATGCCTCGGGTTCAACTCCACCCAGTGGCGCCATTGTGTTAGGTGGTGTAGGCCAAGCCTGCATGGGGTTAACTCGTTACTTGGAAGTTTAAAAAAAGTATTTCCCGTTTTTTTTACAAGTCTGAAAAGAATGCCAAAATTTTTGGCAAAATGTCATGAAATTCTATCTTTAGTCATATGAAGGGGGACGACGGTGAGAAAACGTACTTTTGAATAAAAATCTGAATTTTTTCTAAATCGGAGTCATAAGACATTCTAATGGCAGCAGTTGACACGGTACAGCGGTGTAGTGGTTAGCACTCTCGCCTCCCAGACAGATGCCTCGGGTTCAACTCCACCCAGTGGCGCCACTGTGTTAGGTGGTGTAGGCTAAGCCTGCATGGGGTTCACTCGTTACTTGTAAAAGTAATGGAAAAAACTTTTTTTAAACTTCCAAGTCTGAAAAGAATGCCAAAATATTTGGCAAAATGTCATGAAATTCTATTTTTAGTCGTATGAAGGGGGACGACGGTGAGAAAACGTACTTTTGAATAAAAATCTGAATTTTTTCTAAATCGGAGTCATAATACATTCTAATGGCAGCAGTTGACACGGTACAGTGGTGTAGTGGTTAGCACTCTAGCCTCCCAGACAGATGCCTCGGGTTCAACTCCACCCAGTGGCGCCACTGTGTTAGGTGGTGTAGGCTAAGCCTGCATGGGGTTCACTCGGTACTTGTAAAAGTAATGGAAAAAACTTTTTTTAAAGTTCCAAGTCTGAAAAGAATGCCAAAATATTTGGCAAAATGTCATGAAAATCTATCTTTAGTCATCTGAAGGGGGAGGACGGTGAGAAAACGTACTTTTGAATAAAAATCCGAATTTTTTCTAAATTGGAGTCATAAGACATTCTAACGGCAGCAGTTGACACGGTACAGTGGTGTAGTGGTTAGCACTCTCGCCTCCCAGACAGATGCCTCGGGTTCAACTCCACCCAGTGGCGCCACTGTGTTAGGTGGTGTAGGCTAAGCCTGCATGGGGTTCACTCGTTACTTGTGAACGTAATGGAAAAAACTTTTTTTAAACTTCCAAGTCTGAAACGAATGCCAAAATATTTGGCAAAATGTCATGAAATTCCAACTTTAGTCATTTGAAGGGGGACGACGGTGAGAAAACGTACTTTTGAATAAAAATCAGAATTTTTTCTAAACTAAGTCATAACACATTCTAATGGTAGCAGTTGACACGGTACAGTGGTGTAGTGGTTAGCACTCTAGCCTCCCAGACAGATGCCTCGGGTTCAACTCCACCCAGTGGCGCCACTGTGTTAGGTGGTGTAGGCTAAGCCTGCATGGGGTTCACTCGGTACTTGTAAAAGTAATGGAAAAAACTTTTTTTAAAGTTCCAAGTCTGAAAAGAATGCCAAAATATTTGGCAAAATGTCATGAAAATCTATCTTTAGTCATCTGAAGGGGGAGGACGGTGAGAAAACGTACTTTTGAATAAAAATCCGAATTTTTTCTAAATTGGAGTCATAAGACATTCTAACGGCAGCAGTTGACACGGTACAGTGGTGTAGTGGTTAGCACTCTCGCCTCCCAGACAGATGCCTCGGGTTCAACTCCACCCAGTGGCGCCACTGTGTTAGGTGGTGTAGGCTAAGCCTGCATGGGGTTCACTCGTTACTTGTAAAAGTAATGGAAAAAACTTTTTTTAAAGTTCCAAGTCTGAAAAGAATCCCCAAATATTTGGCAAAATGTCATGAAAATCTATCTTTAGTCATCTGAAGGGGGAGGACGGTGAGAAAACGTACTTTTGAATGAAAATCTGAATTTTTTCTAAATTGGAGTCATAAGAAATTCTAACGGCAGCTGTTGACACGGTACAGTGGTGTAGTGGTTAGCACTCTCGCCTCCCAGACAGATGCCTCGGGTTCAACTCCACCCAGTCGCGCCATTGTGTTAGGTGGTGTAGGCCAAGCCTGCATGGGGTTCACTCGTTACTTGGAAGTTTAAAAAAAGTTTTTTGCATTTTTTTTACAAGTCTGAAAAGAATGCCAAAATATTTGGCAAAATGTCATGAAAATCTTTCTTTAGTCATCTGAATGGGAACGACGGTGAGAAAACGTACTTTTGAATAAAAATCTGAATTTTTTCTAAATCGGAGTCATAAGACATTCTAATGGCAACAGTTCACACGGTACAGCGGTGTAGTGGTTAGCACTCTCGCCTCCCAGACAGATGCCTCGGGTTCAACTCCACCCAGTGGCGCCACTGTGTTAGGTGGTGTAGGCTAAGCCTGCATGGGGTTCACTCGTTACTTGTAAAAGTAATGGAAAATTTTTTTTTTAAACTTCCAAGTCTGAAAAGAATGCCAAAATATTTGGCAAAATGTCATGAAATTCTATTTTTAGTCGTATGAAGGGGGACGACGGTGAGAAAACGTACTTTTGAATAAAAATCTGAATTTTTTCTAAATCGGAGTCATAATACATTCTAATGGCGGCAGTTGACACGGTACAGTGGTGTAGTGGTTAGCACTCTAGCCTCCCAGACAGATGCCTCGGGTTCAACTCCACCCAGTGGCGCCACTGTGTTAGGTGGTGTAGGCTAAGCCTGCATGGGGTTCACTCGGTACTTGTAAAAGTAATGGAAAAAACTTTTTTTAAAGTTCCAAGTCTGAAAAGAATGCCAAAATATTTGGCAAAATGTCATGAAAATCTAGCTTTAGTCATCTGAAGGGGGAGGACGGTGAGAAAACGTACTTTTGAATAAAAATCCGAATTTTTTCTAAATTGGAGTCATAAGACATTCTAACGGCAGCAGTTGACACGGTACAGTGGTGTAGTGGTTAGCACTCTCGCCTCCCAGACAGATGCCTCGGGTTCAACTCCACCCAGTGGCGCCACTGTGTTAGGTGGTGTAGGCTAAGCCTGCATGGGGTTCACTCGGTACTTGTAAAAGTAATGGAAAAAACTTTTTTTAAAGTTCCAAGTCTGAAAAGAATCCCCAAATATTTGGCAAAATGTCATGAAAATCTATCTTTAGTCATCTGAAGGGGGAGGACGGTGAGAAAACGTACTTTTGAATGAAAATCTGAATTTTTTCTAAATTGGAGTCATAAGAAATTCTAACGGCAGCTGTTGACACGGTACAGTGGTGTAGTGGTTAGCACTCTCGCCTCCCAGACAGATGCCTCGGGTTGAACTCCACCCAGTGGCGCCACTGTGTTAGGTGGTGTAGGCTAAGCCGGCATGCGGTTCACTCGTTACTTGTAAAAGTAATGGAAATTTTTTTTTTTAAACTTCCAAGTCAGAAAAGAATGCCAAAATATTTTGCAAAAAGTCATTAAATTCTATCCTTAGTCATATGAAGGTGCACGATGGTGAGAAAACCTAGTTTTTAACAAAAATCCGATTTTTTTCTAAATTGGAGTCATAAGACATTCTAACGGCAGCAGTTGACACGGTACAGTGGTGTAGTGGTTAGCACTCTCGCCTCCCAGACAGATGCCTCGGGTTCAACTCCACCCAGTGGCGCCACTGTGTTAGGTGGTGTAGGCTAAGCCTGCATGGGGTTCACTCGTTACTTGTGAACGTAATGGAAAAAACTTGTTTTAAACTTCCAAGTCTGAAACGAATGCCAAAATATTTGGCAAAATGTCATGAAATTCCAACTTTAGTCATTTGAAGGGGGACGACGGTGAGAAAACGTACTTTTGAATAAAAATCAGAATTTTTTCTAAATCTAAGTCATAACACATTCTAATGGTAGCAGTTGACACGGTACAGTGGTGTAGTGGTTAGCACTCTAGCCTCCCAGACAGATGCCTCGGGTTCAACTCCACCCAGTGGCGCCACTGTGTTAGGTGGTGTAGGCTAAGCCTGCATGGGGTTCACTCGTTACTTGTGAACGTAATGGAAAAAACTTTTTTTAAACTTCCAAGTCTGAAACGAATGCCAAAATATTTGGCAAAATGTCATGAAATTCCAACTTTAGTCATTTGAAGGGGGACGACGGTGAGAAAACGTACTTTTGAATAAAAATCAGAATTTTTTCTAAACTAAGTCATAACACATTCTAATGGTAGCAGTTGACACGGTACAGTGGTGTAGTGGTTAGCACTCTAGCCTCCCAGACAGATGCCTCGGGTTCAACTCCACCCAGTGGCGCCACTGTGTTAGGTGGTGTAGGCTAAGCCTGCATGGGGTTCACTCGTTACTTGTAAAAGTAATGGAAAAAACTTTTTTTAAAGTTCCAAGTCTGAAAAGAATCCCCAAATATTTGGCAAAATGTCATGAAAATCTATCTTTAGTCATCTGAAGGGGGAGGACGGTGAGAAAACGTACTTTTGAATGAAAATCTGAATTTTTTCTAAATTGGAGTCATAAGAAATTCTAACGGCAGCTGTTGACACGGTACAGTGGTGTAGTGGTTAGCACTCTCGCCTCCCAGACAGATGCCTCGGGTTCAACTCCACCCAGTCGCGCCATTGTGTTAGGTGGTGTAGGCCAAGCCTGCATGGGGTTCACTCGTTACTTGGAAGTTTAAAAAAAGTTTTTTGCATTACTTTTACAAGTCTGAAAAGAATGCCAAAATATTTGGCAAAATGTCATGAAAATCTTTCTTTAGTCATCTGAATGGGAACGACGGTGAGAAAACGTACTTTTGAATAAAAATCTGAATTTTTTCTAAATCGGAGTCATAAGACATTCTAATGGCAACAGTTCACACGGTACAGCGCCACTGTGTTAGGTGGTGTAGGCTAAGCCTGCATGGGGTTCACTCGTTACTTGTAAAAGTAATGGAAAATTTTTTTTTTAAACTTCCAAGTCTGAAAAGAATGCCAAAATATTTGGCAAAATGTCATGAAATTCTATTTTTAGTCGTATGAAGGGGGACGACGGTGAGAAAACGTACTTTTGAATAAAAATCTGAATTTTTTCTAAATCGGAGTCATAATACATTCTAATGGCGGCAGTTGACACGGTACAGTGGTGTAGTGGTTAGCACTCTAGCCTCCCAGACAGATGCCTCGGGTTCAACTCCACCCAGTGGCGCCACTGTGTTAGGTGGTGTAGGCTAAGCCTGCATGGGGTTCACTCGTTACTTGTAAAAGTAATGGAAAATTTTTTTTTTAAACTTCCAAGTCTGAAAAGAATGCCAAAATATTTGGCAAAATGTCATGAAATTCTATTTTTAGTCGTATGAAGGGGGACGACGGTGAGAAAACGTACTTTTGAATAAAAATCTGAATTTTTTCTAAATCGGAGTCATAATACATTCTAATGGCGGCAGTTGACACGGTACAGTGGTGTAGTGGTTAGCACTCTAGCCTCCCAGACAGATGCCTCGGGTTCAACTCCACCCAGTGGCGCCACTGTGTTAGGTGGTGTAGGCTAAGCCGGCATGCGGTTCACTCGTTACTTGTAAAAGTAATGCAAATTTTTTTTTTTAAACTTCCAAGTCAGAAAAGAATGCCAAAATATTTTGCAAAAAGTCATTAAATTCTATCCTTAGTCATATGAAGGTGCACGATGGTGAGAAAACCTAGTTTTTAACAAAAATCCGATTTTTTTCTAAATTGGAGTCATAAGACATTCTAACGGCAGCAGTTGACACGGTACAGTGGTGTAGTGGTTAGCACTCTCGCCTCCCAGACAGATGCCTCGGGTTCAACTCCACCCAGTGGCGCCACTGTGTTAGGTGGTGTAGGCTAAGCCTGCATGGGGTTCACTCGTTACTTGTGAACGTAATGGAAAAAACTTGTTTTAAACTTCCAAGTCTGAAACGAATGCCAAAATATTTGGCAAAATGTCATGAAATTCCAACTTTAGTCATTTGAAGGGGGACGACGGTGAGAAAACGTACTTTTGAATAAAAATCTGAATTTTTTCTAAATCTAAGTCATAACACATTCTAATGGTAGCAGTTGACACGGTACAGTGGTGTAGTGGTTAGCACTCTAGCCTCCCAGACAGATGCCTCGGGTTCAACTCCACCCAGTGGCGCCACTGTGTTAGGTGGTGTAGGCTAAGCCTGCATGGGGTTCACTCGTTACTTGTAAAAGTAATGGAAAAAACTTTTTTTAAAGTTCCAAGTCTGAAAAGAATCCCCAAATATTTGGCAAAATGTCATGAAAATCTATCTTTAGTCATCTGAAGGGGGAGGACGGTGAGAAAACGTACTTTTGAATGAAAATCTGAATTTTTTCTAAATTGGAGTCATAAGAAATTCTAACGGCAGCTGTTGACACGGTACAGTGGTGTAGTGGTTAGCACTCTCGCCTCCCAGACAGATGCCTCGGGTTCAACTCCACCCAGTCGCGCCATTGTGTTAGGTGGTGTAGGCCAAGCCTGCATGGGGTTCACTCGTTACTTGGAAGTTTAAAAAAAGTTTTTTGCATTTTTTTTACAAGTCTGAAAAGAATGCCAAAATATTTGGCAAAATGTCATGAAAATCTTTCTTTAGTCATCTGAATGGGAACGACGGTGAGAAAACGTACTTTTGAATAAAAATCTGAATTTTTTCTAAATCGGAGTCATAAGACATTCTAATGGCAACAGTTCACACGGTACAGCGGTGTAGTGGTTAGCACTCTCGCCTCCCAGACAGATGCCTCGGGTTCAACTCCACCCAGTGGCGCCACTGTGTTAGGTGGTGTAGGCTAAGCCTGCATGGGGTTCACTCGTTACTTGTAAAAGTAATGGAAAATTTTTTTTTTAAACTTCCAAGTCTGAAAAGAATGCCAAAATATTTGGCAAAATGTCATGAAATTCTATTTTTAGTCGTATGAAGGGGGACGACGGTGAGAAAACGTACTTTTGAATAAAAATCTGAATTTTTTCTAAATCGGAGTCATAATACATTCTAATGGCGGCAGTTGACACGGTACAGTGGTGTAGTGGTTAGCACTCTAGCCTCCCAGACAGATGCCTCGGGTTCAACTCCACCCAGTGGCGCCACTGTGTTAGGTGGTGTAGGCTAAGCCTGCATGGGGTTCACTCGGTACTTGTAAAAGTAATGGAAAAAACTTTTTTTAAAGTTCCAAGTCTGAAAAGAATGCCAAAATATTTGGCAAAATGTCATGAAAATCTAGCTTTAGTCATCTGAAGGGGGAGGACGGTGAGAAAACGTACTTTTGAATAAAAATCCGAATTTTTTCTAAATTGGAGTCATAAGACATTCTAACGGCAGCAGTTGACACGGTACAGTGGTGTAGTGGTTAGCACTCTCGCCTCCCAGACAGATGCCTCGGGTTCAACTCCACCCAGTGGCGCCACTGTGTTAGGTGGTGTAGGCTAAGCCTGCATGGGGTTCACTCGGTACTTGTAAAAGTAATGGAAAAAACTTTTTTTAAAGTTCCAAGTCTGAAAAGAATCCCCAAATATTTGGCAAAATGTCATGAAAATCTATCTTTAGTCATCTGAAGGGGGAGGACGGTGAGAAAACGTACTTTTGAATGAAAATCTGAATTTTTTCTAAATTGGAGTCATAAGAAATTCTAACGGCAGCTGTTGACACGGTACAGTGGTGTAGTGGTTAGCACTCTCGCCTCCCAGACAGATGCCTCGGGTTGAACTCCACCCAGTGGCGCCACTGTGTTAGGTGGTGTAGGCTAAGCCGGCATGCGGTTCACTCGTTACTTGTAAAAGTAATGGAAATTTTTTTTTTTAAACTTCCAAGTCAGAAAAGAATGCCAAAATATTTTGCAAAAAGTCATTAAATTCTATCCTTAGTCATATGAAGGTGCACGATGGTGAGAAAACCTAGTTTTTAACAAAAATCCGATTTTTTTCTAAATTGGAGTCATAAGACATTCTAACGGCAGCAGTTGACACGGTACAGTGGTGTAGTGGTTAGCACTCTCGCCTCCCAGACAGATGCCTCGGGTTCAACTCCACCCAGTGGCGCCACTGTGTTAGGTGGTGTAGGCTAAGCCTGCATGGGGTTCACTCGTTACTTGTGAACGTAATGGAAAAAACTTGTTTTAAACTTCCAAGTCTGAAACGAATGCCAAAATATTTGGCAAAATGTCATGAAATTCCAACTTTAGTCATTTGAAGGGGGACGACGGTGAGAAAACGTACTTTTGAATAAAAATCAGAATTTTTTCTAAATCTAAGTCATAACACATTCTAATGGTAGCAGTTGACACGGTACAGTGGTGTAGTGGTTAGCACTCTAGCCTCCCAGACAGATGCCTCGGGTTCAACTCCACCCAGTGGCGCCACTGTGTTAGGTGGTGTAGGCTAAGCCTGCATGGGGTTCACTCGTTACTTGTGAACGTAATGGAAAAAACTTTTTTTAAACTTCCAAGTCTGAAACGAATGCCAAAATATTTGGCAAAATGTCATGAAATTCCAACTTTAGTCATTTGAAGGGGGACGACGGTGAGAAAACGTACTTTTGAATAAAAATCAGAATTTTTTCTAAACTAAGTCATAACACATTCTAATGGTAGCAGTTGACACGGTACAGTGGTGTAGTGGTTAGCACTCTAGCCTCCCAGACAGATGCCTCGGGTTCAACTCCACCCAGTGGCGCCACTGTGTTAGGTGGTGTAGGCTAAGCCTGCATGGGGTTCACTCGTTACTTGTAAAAGTAATGGAAAAAACTTTTTTTAAAGTTCCAAGTCTGAAAAGAATCCCCAAATATTTGGCAAAATGTCATGAAAATCTATCTTTAGTCATCTGAAGGGGGAGGACGGTGAGAAAACGTACTTTTGAATGAAAATCTGAATTTTTTCTAAATTGGAGTCATAAGAAATTCTAACGGCAGCTGTTGACACGGTACAGTGGTGTAGTGGTTAGCACTCTCGCCTCCCAGACAGATGCCTCGGGTTCAACTCCACCCAGTCGCGCCATTGTGTTAGGTGGTGTAGGCCAAGCCTGCATGGGGTTCACTCGTTACTTGGAAGTTTAAAAAAAGTTTTTTGCATTACTTTTACAAGTCTGAAAAGAATGCCAAAATATTTGGCAAAATGTCATGAAAATCTTTCTTTAGTCATCTGAATGGGAACGACGGTGAGAAAACGTACTTTTGAATAAAAATCTGAATTTTTTCTAAATCGGAGTCATAAGACATTCTAATGGCAACAGTTCACACGGTACAGCGCCACTGTGTTAGGTGGTGTAGGCTAAGCCTGCATGGGGTTCACTCGTTACTTGTAAAAGTAATGGAAAATTTTTTTTTTAAACTTCCAAGTCTGAAAAGAATGCCAAAATATTTGGCAAAATGTCATGAAATTCTATTTTTAGTCGTATGAAGGGGGACGACGGTGAGAAAACGTACTTTTGAATAAAAATCTGAATTTTTTCTAAATCGGAGTCATAATACATTCTAATGGCGGCAGTTGACACGGTACAGTGGTGTAGTGGTTAGCACTCTAGCCTCCCAGACAGATGCCTCGGGTTCAACTCCACCCAGTGGCGCCACTGTGTTAGGTGGTGTAGGCTAAGCCTGCATGGGGTTCACTCGTTACTTGTAAAAGTAATGGAAAATTTTTTTTTTAAACTTCCAAGTCTGAAAAGAATGCCAAAATATTTGGCAAAATGTCATGAAATTCTATTTTTAGTCGTATGAAGGGGGACGACGGTGAGAAAACGTACTTTTGAATAAAAATCTGAATTTTTTCTAAATCGGAGTCATAATACATTCTAATGGCGGCAGTTGACACGGTACAGTGGTGTAGTGGTTAGCACTCTAGCCTCCCAGACAGATGCCTCGGGTTCAACTCCACCCAGTGGCGCCACTGTGTTAGGTGGTGTAGGCTAAGCCGGCATGCGGTTCACTCGTTACTTGTAAAAGTAATGCAAATTTTTTTTTTTAAACTTCCAAGTCAGAAAAGAATGCCAAAATATTTTGCAAAAAGTCATTAAATTCTATCCTTAGTCATATGAAGGTGCACGATGGTGAGAAAACCTAGTTTTTAACAAAAATCCGATTTTTTTCTAAATTGGAGTCATAAGACATTCTAACGGCAGCAGTTGACACGGTACAGTGGTGTAGTGGTTAGCACTCTCGCCTCCCAGACAGATGCCTCGGGTTCAACTCCACCCAGTGGCGCCACTGTGTTAGGTGGTGTAGGCTAAGCCTGCATGGGGTTCACTCGTTACTTGTGAACGTAATGGAAAAAACTTGTTTTAAACTTCCAAGTCTGAAACGAATGCCAAAATATTTGGCAAAATGTCATGAAATTCCAACTTTAGTCATTTGAAGGGGGACGACGGTGAGAAAACGTACTTTTGAATAAAAATCTGAATTTTTTCTAAATCTAAGTCATAACACATTCTAATGGTAGCAGTTGACACGGTACAGTGGTGTAGTGGTTAGCACTCTAGCCTCCCAGACAGATGCCTCGGGTTCAACTCCACCCAGTGGCGCCACTGTGTTAGGTGGTGTAGGCTAAGCCTGCATGGGGTTCACTCGTTACTTGTAAAAGTAATGGAAAATTTTTTTTTTAAACTTCCAAGTCTGAAAAGAATGCCAAAATATTTGGCAAAATGTCATGAAATTCTATTTTTAGTCGTATGAAGGGGGACGACGGTGAGAAAACGTACTTTTGAATAAAAATCTGAATTTTTTCTAAATCGGAGTCATAATACATTCTAATGGCGGCAGTTGACACGGTACAGTGGTGTAGTGGTTAGCACTCTAGCCTCCCAGACAGATGCCTCGGGTTCAACTCCACCCAGTGGCGCCACTGTGTTAGGTGGTGTAGGCTAAGCCTGCATGGGGTTCACTCGTTACTTGTAAAAGTAATGGAAATTTTTTTTTTTAAACTTCCAAGTCTGAAAAGAATGCCAAAATATTTGGCAAAATGTCATGAAATTCTATTTTTAGTCGTATGAAGGGGGACGACGGTGAGAAAACGTACTTTTGAATAAAAATCTGAATTTTTTCTAAATCGGAGTCATAATACATTCTAATGGCGGCAGTTGACACGGTACAGTGGTGTAGTGGTTAGCACTCTAGCCTCCCAGACAGATGCCTCGGGTTCAACTCCACCCAGTGGCGCCACTGTGTTAGGTGGTGTAGGCTAAGCCGGCATGCGGTTCACTCGTTACTTGTAAAAGTAATGCAAATTTTTTTTTTTAAACTTCCAAGTCAGAAAAGAATGCCAAAATATTTTGCAAAAAGTCATTAAATTCTATCCTTAGTCATATGAAGGTGCACAATGGTGAGAAAACCTAGTTTTTAACAAAAATCCGATTTTTTTCTAAATTGGAGTCATAAGACATTCTAACGGCAGCAGTTGACACGGTACAGTGGTGTAGTGGTTAGCACTCTCGCCTCCCAGACAGATGCCTCGGGTTCAACTCCACCCAGTGGCGCCACTGTGTTAGGTGGTGTAGGCTAAGCCTGCATGGGGTTCACTCGTTACTTGTGAACGTAATGGAAAAAACTTGTTTTAAACTTCCAAGTCTGAAACGAATGCCAAAATATTTGGCAAAATGTCATGAAATTCCAACTTTAGTCATTTGAAGGGGGACGACGGTGAGAAAACGTACTTTTGAATAAAAATCAGAATTTTTTCTAAATCTAAGTCATAACACATTCTAATGGTAGCAGTTGACACGGTACAGTGGTGTAGTGGTTAGCACTCTAGCCTCCCAGACAGATGCCTCGGGTTCAACTCCACCCAGTGGCGCCACTGTGTTAGGTGGTGTAGGCTAAGCCTGCATGGGGTTCACTCGTTACTTGTGAACGTAATGGAAAAAACTTTTTTTAAACTTCCAAGTCTGAAACGAATGCCAAAATATTTGGCAAAATGTCATGAAATTCCAACTTTAGTCATTTGAAGGGGGACGACGGTGAGAAAACGTACTTTTGAATAAAAATCAGAATTTTTTCTAAACTAAGTCATAACACATTCTAATGGTAGCAGTTGACACGGTACAGTGGTGTAGTGGTTAGCACTCTAGCCTCCCAGACAGATGCCTCGGGTTCAACTCCACCCAGTGGCGCCACTGTGTTAGGTGGTGTAGGCTAAGCCTGCATGGGGTTCACTCGGTACTTGTAAAAGTAATGGAAAAAACTTTTTTTAAAGTTCCAAGTCTGAAAAGAATGCCAAAATATTTGGCAAAATGTCATGAAAATCTAGCTTTAGTCATCTGAAGGGGGAGGACGGTGAGAAAACGTACTTTTGAATAAAAATCCGAATTTTTTCTAAATTGGAGTCATAAGACATTCTAACGGCAGCAGTTGACACGGTACAGTGGTGTAGTGGTTAGCACTCTCGCCTCCCAGACAGATGCCTCGGGTTCAACTCCACCCAGTGGCGCCACTGTGTTAGGTGGTGTAGGCTAAGCCTGCATGGGGTTCACTCGGTACTTGTAAAAGTAATGGAAAAAACTTTTTTTAAAGTTCCAAGTCTGAAAAGAATCCCCAAATATTTGGCAAAATGTCATGAAAATCTATCTTTAGTCATCTGAAGGGGGAGGACGGTGAGAAAACGTACTTTTGAATGAAAATCTGAATTTTTTTCTAAATTGGAGTCATAAGACATTCTAACGGCAGCAGTTGACACGGTACAGTGGTGTAGTGGTTAGCACTCTCGCCTCCCAGACAGATGCCTCGGGTTCAACTCCACCCAGTGGCGCCACTGTGTTAGGTGGTGTAGGCTAAGCCTGCATGGGGTTCACTCGTTACTTGTGAACGTAATGGAAAAAACTTGTTTTAAACTTCCAAGTCTGAAACGAATGCCAAAATATTTGGCAAAATGTCATGAAATTCCAACTTTAGTCATTTGAAGGGGGACGACGGTGAGAAAACGTACTTTTGAATAAAAATCAGAATTTTTTCTAAATCTAAGTCATAACACATTCTAATGGTAGCAGTTGACACGGTACAGTGGTGTAGTGGTTAGCACTCTAGCCTCCCAGACAGATGCCTCGGGTTCAACTCCACCCAGTGGCGCCACTGTGTTAGGTGGTGTAGGCTAAGCCTGCATGGGGTTCACTCGTTACTTGTAAAAGTAATGGAAAAAACTTTTTTTAAAGTTCCAAGTCTGAAAAGAATGCCAAAATATTTGGCAAAATGTCATGAAAATCTATCTTTAGTCATCTGAAGGGGGAGGACGGTGAGAAAACGTACTTTTGAATGAAAATCTGAATTTTTTTCTAAATTGGAGTCATAAGAAATTCTAACGGCAGCTGTTGACACGGTACAGTGGTGTAGTGGTTAGCACTCTCGCCTCCCAGACAGATGCCTCGGGTTCAACTCCACCCAGTCGCGCCATTGTGTTAGGTGGTGTAGGCCAAGCCTGCATGGGGTTCACTTGTTACTTGGAAGTTTAAAAAAAGTTTTTGCATTACTTTTACAAGTCTGAAAAGAATGCCAAAATATTTGGCAAAATGTCATGAAAATCTTTCTTTAGTCATCTGAATGGGAACGACGGTGAGAAAACGTACTTTTGAATAAAAATCCGAATTTTTTCTAAACCGGAGTCATAAGACATTCTAATGGCAGCAGTTGACAAGGTACAGTGGTGTAGTGGTTAGCACTCTCGCCTCCCAGACAGATGCCTCGGGTTCAACTCCACCCAGTGGCGCTACTGTGTTAGGTGGTGTAGGCTACGCCTGCATGGGGTTCACTCGTTACTTGTAAAAGTAATAGAAAAAACTTTTTTTAAACTTCTAAGTCTGAAAAGAATGCCAAAATATTTGCCAAAATGTCATGAAAATCTATCTTTAGTCATCTGAAGGGGGAGGACGGTGAGAAAACGTACTTTTGAATAAAAATCCGAATTTATTCTAAATTGGAGTCATAAGACATTCTAACGGCAGCAGTTGACACGGTACAGTGGTGTAGTGGTTAGCACTCTCGCCTCCCAGACAGATGCCTCGGGTTCAACTCCACCCAGTGGCGCCACTGTGTTAGGTGGTGTAGGCTAAGCCTGCATGGGGTTCACTCGTTACTTGTAAAAGTAATGGAAAAAACTTTTTTTAAAGTTCCAAGTCTGAAAAGAATGCCAAAATATTTGGCAAAATGTCATGAAAATCTATCTTTAGTCATCTGAAGGGGGACGACGGTGAGAAAACGTACTTTTGAATAAAAATCTGAATTTTTTCAGATAGCACTCTCGCCTCCCAGACAGATGCCTCGGGTTCAACTCCACCCAGTGGCGCCAATGTGTTAGGTGGTGTAGGCTAAGCCTGCATGGGGTTCACTCGTTACTTGTAAAAGTAATGGAAAAAACTTTTTTTAAACTTCCAAGTCTGAAAAGAATGCTAAAATATTTGGCAAAATGTCATGAAAATCTTTCTTTAGTCATCTGATGGGGGACGACGGTGAGAAAACGTACTTTTGAATAAAAATCTGAATTTTTTCTAAATCGGAGTCATAATACATTCTAATGGCGGCAGTTGACACGGTACAGTGGTGTAGTGGTTAGCACTCTAGCCTCCCAGACAGATGCCTCGGGTTCAACTCCACCCAGTGGCGCCACTGTGTTAGGTGGTGTAGGCTAAGCCTGCATGGGGTTCACTCGGTACTTGTAAAAGTAATGGAAAAAACTTTTTTTAAAGTTCCAAGTCTGAAAAGAATGCCAAAATATTTGGCAAAATGTCATGAAAATCTAGCTTTAGTCATCTGAAGGGGGAGGACGGTGAGAAAACGTACTTTTGAATAAAAATCCGAATTTTTTCTAAATTGGAGTCATAAGACATTCTAACGGCAGCAGTTGACACGGTACAGTGGTGTAGTGGTTAGCACTCTCGCCTCCCAGACAGATGCCTCGGGTTCAACTCCACCCAGTGGCGCCACTGTGTTAGGTGGTGTAGGCTAAGCCTGCATGGGGTTCACTCGTTACTTGTGAACGTAATGGAAAAAACTTGTTTTAAACTTCCAAGTCTGAAACGAATGCCAAAATATTTGGCAAAATGTCATGAAATTCCAACTTTAGTCATTTGAAGGGGGACGACGGTGAGAAAACGTACTTTTGAATAAAAATCAGAATTTTTTCTAAATCTAAGTCATAACACATTCTAATGGTAGCAGTTGACACGGTACAGTGGTGTAGTGGTTAGCACTCTAGCCTCCCAGACAGATGCCTCGGGTTGAACTCCACCCAGTGGCGCCACTGTGTTAGGTGGTGTAGGCTAAGCCGGCATGCGGTTCACTCGTTACTTGTAAAAGTAATGGAAATTTTTTTTTTTAAACTTCCAAGTCAGAAAAGAATGCCAAAATATTTTGCAAAAAGTCATTAAATTCTATCCTTAGTCATATGAAGGTGCACGATGGTGAGAAAACCTAGTTTTTAACAAAAATCCGAATTTTTTCTAAATTGGAGTCATAAGACATTCTAACGGCAGCAGTTGACACGGTACAGTGGTGTAGTGGTTAGCACTCTCGCCTCCCAGACAGATGCCTCGGGTTCAACTCCACCCAGTGGCGCTACTGTGTTAGTTGGTGTAGGCTACGCCTGCATGGGGTTCACTCGTTACTTGTAAAAGTAATAGAAAAAACTTTTTTTAAACTTCTAAGTCTGAAAAGAATGCCAAAATATTTGCCAAAATGTCATGAAAATCTATCTTTAGTCATCTGAAGGGGGAGGACGGTGAGAAAACGTACTTTTGAATAAAAATCCGAATTTATTCTAAATTGGAGTCATAAGACATTCTAACGGCAGCAGTTGACACGGTACAGTGGTGTAGTGGTTAGCACTCTCGCCTCCCAGACAGATGCCTCGGGTTCAACTCCACCCAGTGGCGCCACTGTGTTAGGTGGTGTAGGCTAAGCCTGCATGGGGTTCACTCGTTACTTGTAAAAGTAATGGAAAAAACTTTTTTTAAATTTCCAAGTCTGAAAAGAATGCCAAAATATTTGGCAAAATGTCATGACAATCTATCTTTAGTCATCTGAAGGGGGACGACGGTGAGAAAACGTACTTTTGAATAAAAAACTGAATTTTTTCAGATAGCACTCTCGCCTCCCAGACAGATGCCTCGGGTTCAACTCCACCCAGTCGCGCCATTGTGTTAGGTGGTGTAGGCCAAGCCTGCATGGGGTTCACTCGTTACTTGGAAGTTTAAAAAAAGTTTTTTGCATTACTTTTCCAAGTCTGAAAAGAATCCCCAAATATTTGGCAAAATGTCATGAAAATCTATCTTTAGTCATCTGAATGGGAACGACGGTGAGAAAACGTACTTTTGAATAAAAATCTGAATTTTTTCTAAATCGGAGTCATAAGACATTCTAATGGCAGCAGTTGACACGGTACAGCGGTGTAGTGGTTAGCACTCTCGCCTCCCAGACAGATGCCTCGGGTTCAACTCCACCCAGTGGCGCCACTGTGTTAGGTGGTGTAGGCTAAGCCTGCATGGGGTTCACTCGTTACTTGTAAAAGTAATGGAAAAACCTTTTTTTAAACTTCCAAGTCTGAAAAGAATGCCAAAATATTTGGCAAAATGTCATGAAATTCTATTTTTAGTCGTATGAAGGGGGACGACGGTGAGAAAACGTACTTTTGAATAAAAATCTGAATTTTTTCTAAATCTGAGTCATAATACATTCTAATGGCAGCAGTTGACACGGTACAGTGGTGTAATGGTTAGCACTCTAGCCTCCCAGACAGATGCCTCGGGTTCAACTCCACCCAGTGGCGCCACTGTGTTAGGTGGTGTAGGCTAAGCCTGCATGGGGTTCACTCGGTACTTGTAAAAGTAATGGAAAAAACTTTTTTTAAAGTTCCAAGTCTGAAAAGAATGCCAAAATATTTGGCAAAATGTCATGAAAATCTATCTTTAGTCATCTGAAGGGGGAGGACGGTGAGAAAACGTACTTTTGAATAAAAATCCGAATTTTTTCTAAATTGGAGTCATAAGACATTCTAACGGCAGCAGTTGACACGGTACAGTGGTGTAGTGGTTAGCACTCTCGCCTCCCAGACAGATGCCTCGGGTTCAACTCCACCCAGTGGCGCCACTGTGTTAGGTGGTGTAGGCTAAGCCTGCATGGGGTTCACTCGTTACTTGTAAAAGTAATGGAAAAACCTTTTTTTAAACTTCCAAGTCTGAAAAGAATGCCAAAATATTTGGCAAAATGTCATGAAATTCTATTTTTAGTCGTATGAAGGGGGACGACGGTGAGAAAACGTACTTTTGAATAAAAATCTGAATTTTTTCTAAATCGGAGTCATAATACATTCTAATGGCAGCAGTTGACACGGTACAGTGGTGTAATGGTTAGCACTCTAGCCTCCCAGACAGATGCCTCGGGTTCAACTCCACCCAGTGGCGCCACTGTGTTAGGTGGTGTAGGCTAAGCCTGCATGGGGTTCACTCGGTACTTGTAAAAGTAATGGAAAAAACTTTTTTTAAAGTTCCAAGTCTGAAAAGAATGCCAAAATATTTGGCAAAATGTCATGAAAATCTATCTTTAGTCATCTGAAGGGGGAGGACGGTGAGAAAACGTACTTTTGAATAAAAATCCGAATTTTTTCTAAATTGGAGTCATAAGACATTCTAACGGCAGCAGTTGACACGGTACAGTGGTGTAGTGGTTAGCACTCTCGCCTCCCAGACAGATGCCTCGGGTTCAACTCCACCCAGTGGCGCCACTGTGTTAGGTGGTGTAGGCTAAGCCTGCATGGGGTTCACTCGTTACTTGTAAAAGTAATGGAAAAAACTTTTTTTAAAGTTCCAAGTCTGAAAAGAATCCCCAAATATTTGGCAAAATGTCATGAAAATCTATCTTTAGTCATTTGAAGGGGGAGGACGGTGAGAAAACGTACTTTTGAATGAAAATCTGAATTTTTTCTAAATTGGAGTCATAAGAAATTCTAACGGCAGCTGTTGACACGGTACAGTGGTGTAGTGGTTAGCACTCTCGCCTCCCAGACAGATGCCTCGGGTTCAACTCCACCCAGTCGCGCCATTGTGTTAGGTGGTGTAGGCCAAGCCTGCATGGGGTTCACTCGTTACTTGGAAGTTTAAAAAAAGTTTTTTGCATTACTTTTCCAAGTCTGAAAAGAATCCCCAAATATTTGGCAAAATGTCATGAAAATCTATCTTTAGTCATCTGAATGGGAACGACGGTGAGAAAACGTACTTTTGAATAAAAATCTGAATTTTTTCTAAATCGGAGTCATAAGACATTCTAATGGCAGCAGTTGACACGGTACAGCGGTGTAGTGGTTAGCACTCTCGCCTCCCAGACAGATGCCTCGGGTTCAACTCCACCCAGTGGCGGCACTGTGTTAGGTGGTGTAGGCTAAGCCTGCATGGGGTTCACTCGGTACTTGTAAAAGTAATGGAAAAACCTTTTTTTAAACTTCCAAGTCTGAAAAGAATGCCAAAATATTTGGCAAAATGTCATGAAATTCTATTTTTAGTCGTATGAAGGGGGACGACGGTGAGAAAACGTACTTTTGAATAAAAATCTGAATTTTTTCTAAATCGGAGTCATAATACATTCTAATGGCAGCAGTTGACACGGTACAGTGGTGTAGTGGTTAGCACTCTCGCCTCCCAGACAGATGCTTCGCGTTCAACTCCACTCAGTGGCAGCACTGTGTTAGGTGGTGTAGGCTAAGCCTGCATGGGGTTCACTCGTTACTTGTAAAAGTAATGGAAAAACCTTTTTTTAAACTTCCAAGTCTGAAAAGAATGCCAAAATATTTGGCAAAATGTCATGAAGATCTATCTTTAGTCATTTGAAGGGGGACAACGGTAAGAAAACGTACTTTTGAATAAAAATCTGAATTTTTTCTAAATTGGAGTCATAATACATTCTAATGGCAGCAGTTGACACAGTACAGTGGTGTAGTGGTTAGCACTCTCGCCTCCCAGACAGATGCTTCGCGTTCAACTCCACTCAGTGGCAGCACTGTGTTAGGTGGTGTAGGCTACGCCTGCATGAGGTTCACTCGTTACTTGTAAAAGTAATGGAAAAAACTTTTTTTAAACTTCTAAGTCTGAAAAGAAGGCCAAAATATTTGGCAAAATGTCATGAAAATCTATCTTTAGTCATCTGAAGGGGGAGGACGGTGAGAAAACGTACTTTTGAATAAAAATCCGAATTTTTTCTAAATTGGAGTCATAAGACATTCTAATGGCAGCAGTTGACACGGTACAGTGGTGTAGTGGTTAGCACTCTCGCCTCCCAGACAGATGCCTCGGGTTCAACTCCACCCAGTGGTGCCACTGTGTTAGGTGGTGTAGGCTAAGCCTGCATGGGGTTCACTCGTTACTTGTAAAAGTAATGGAAAAAACTTTTTTTAAAGTTCCAAGTCTGAAAAGAATCCCCAAATATTTGGCAAAATGTCATGAAAATCTATCTTTAGTCATCTGAAGGGGGAGGACGGTGAGAAAACGTACTTTTGAATGAAAATCTGAATTTTTTCTAAATTGGAGTCATAAGAAATTCTAACGGCAGCTGTTGACACGGTACAGTGGTGTAGTGGTTAGCACTCTCGCCTCCCAGACAGATGCCTCGGGTTCAACTCCACCCAGTCGCGCCATTGTGTTAGGTGGTGTAGGCCAAGCCTGCATGGGGTTCACTCGTTACTTGGAAGTTTAAAAAAAGTTTTTTGCATTACTTTTACAAGTCTGAAAAGAATGCCAAAATATTTGGCAAAATGTCATGAAAATCTTTCTTTAGTCATCTGAATGGGAACGACGGTGAGAAAACGTACTTTTGAATAAAAATCTGAATTTTTTCTAAATCGGAGTCATAAGACATTCTAATGGCAGCAGTTGACACGGTACAGCGGTGTAGTGGTTAGCACTCTCGCCTCCCAGACAGATGCCTCGGGTTCAACTCCACCCAGTGGCGCCACTGTGTTAGGTGGTGTAGGCTAAGCCTGCATGGGGTTCACTCGTTACTTGTGAACGTAATGGAAAAAACTTTTTTTAAACTTCCAAGTCTGAAACGAATGCCAAAATATTTGGCAAAATGTCATGAAATTCCAACTTTAGTCATTTGAAGGGGGACGACGGTGAGAAAACGTACTTTTGAATAAAAATCAGAATTTTTTCTAAATCGGAGTCATAAGACATTCTAATGGCAGCAGTTGACACGGTACAGCGGTGTAGTGGTTAGCACTCTCGCCTCCCAGACAGATGCCTCGGGTTCAACTCCACCCAGTGGCGCCACTGTGTTAGGTGGTGTAGGCTAAGCCTGCATGGGGTTCACTCGTTACTTGTGAACGTAATGGAAAAAACTTTTTTTAAACTTCCAAGTCTGAAACGAATGCCAAAATATTTGGCAAAATGTCATGAAATTCCAACTTTAGTCATTTGAAGGGGGACGACGGTGAGAAAACGTACTTTTGAATAAAAATCAGAATTTTTTCTAAATCTAAGTCATAACACATTCTAATGGTAGCAGTTGACACGGTACAGTGGTGTAGTGGTTAGCACTCTAGCCTCCCAGACAGATGCCTCGGGTTCAACGCCACCCAGTGGCGCCACTGTGTTAGGTGGTGTAGGCCAAGCCTGCATGGGGTTCACTTGTTACTTGGAAGTTTAAAAAAAGTTTTTGCATTACTTTTACAAGTCTGAAAAGAATGCCAAAATATTTGGCAAAATGTCATGAAAATCTTTCTTTAGTCATCTGAATGGGAACGACGGTGAGAAAACGTACTTTTGAATAAAAATCTGAATTTTTTCTAAATCGGAGTCATAAGACATTCTAATGGCAGCAGTTGACAAGGTACAGTGGTGTAGTGGTTAGCACTCTCGCCTCCCAGACAGATGCCTCGGGTTCAACTCCACCCAGTGGCGCTACTGTGTTAGGTGGTGTAGGCTACGCCTGCATGGGGTTCACTCGTTACTTGTAAAAGTAATAGAAAAAACTTTTTTTAAAGTTCCAAGTCTGAAAAGAATGCCAAAATATTTGGAAAAATGTCATGAAAATCTATCTTTAGTCATCTGAAGGGGGAGGACGGTGAGAAAACGTACTTTTGAATGAAAATCTGAATTTTTTTCTAAATTGGAGTCATAAGAAATTCTAACGGCAGCTGTTGACACGGTACAGTGGTGTAGTGGTTAGCACTCTCGCCTCCCAGACAGATGCCTCGGGTTCAACTCCACCCAGTCGCGCCATTGTGTTAGGTGGTGTAGGCCAAGCCTGCATGGGGTTCACTTGTTACTTGGAAGTTTAAAAAAAGTTTTTGCATTACTTTTACAAGTCTGAAAAGAATGCCAAAATATTTGGCAAAATGTCATGAAAATCTTTCTTTAGTCATCTGAATGGGAACGACGGTGAGAAAACGTACTTTTGAATAAAAATCTGAATTTTTTCTAAATCGGAGTCATAAGACATTCTAATGGCAGCAGTTGACAAGGTACAGTGGTGTAGTGGTTAGCACTCTCGCCTCCCAGACAGATGCCTCGGGTTCAACTCCACCCAGTGGCGCTACTGTGTTAGGTGGTGTAGGCTACGCCTGCATGGGGTTCACTCGTTACTTGTAAAAGTAATAGAAAAAACTTTTTTTAAACTTCCAAGTCTGAAAAGAATGCCAAAATATTTGCCAAAATGTCATGAAAATCTATCTTTAGTCATCTGAAGGGGGAGAACGGTGAGAAAACGTACTTTTGAATAAAAATCCGAATTTATTCTAAATTGGAGTCATAAGACATTTTAACGGCAGCAGTTGACACGGTACAGTGGTGTAGTGGTTAGCACTCTCGCCTCCCAGACAGATGCCTCGGGTTCAACTCCACCCAGTGGCGCCACTGTGTTAGGTGGTGTAGGCTAAGCCTGCATGGGGTTCACTCGTTACTTGTAAAAGTAATGGAAAAAACTTTTTTTAAAGTTCCAAGTCTGAAAAGAATGCCAAAATATTTGGCAAAATGTCATGACAATCTATCTTTAGTCATCTGAAGGGGGACGACGGTGAGAAAACGTACTTTTGAATAAAAATCTGAATTTTTTCAGATAGCACTCTCGCCTCCCAGACAGATGCCTCGGGTTCAACTCCACCCAGTGGCGCCAATGTGTTAGGTGGTGTAGGCTAAGCCTGCATGGGGTTCACTCGTTACTTGTAAAAGTAATGGAAAAAACTTTTTTTAAACTTCCAAGTCTGAAAAGAATGCTAAAATATTTTGCAAAATGTCATGAAAATCTTTCTTTAGTCATCTGAAGGGGGACGACGGTGAGAAAACGTACTTTTGAACAAAAATCCGAATTTTTTCTAAATTGGAGTCATAAGACATTCTAACGGCAGCTGTTGACACAGTATATTGGTGTAGTGGTTAGCACTCTCGCCTCCCAGACAGATGCCTCGGGTTCAACTCCACCCAGTGGCGCCATTGTGTTAGGTGGTTTAGGCCAAGCCTGCATGGGGTTCACTCGTTACTTGGAAGTTTAAAAAAAGTTTTTTGCATTACTTTTCCAAGTCTGAAAAGAATCCCCAAATATTTGGCAAAATGTCATGAAAATCTATCTTTAGTCATCTGAATGGGAACGACGGTGAGAAAACGTACTTTTGAATAAAAATCTGAATTTTTTCTAAATCGGAGTCATAAGACATTCTAATGGCAGCAGTTGACACGGTACAGCGGTGTAGTGGTTAGCACTCTCGCCTCCCAGACAGATGCCTTGGGTTCAACTCCACCCAGTGGCGCCACTGTGTTAGCTGGTGTAGGCTAAGCCTGCATGGGGTTCACTCGTTACTTGTAAAAGTAATGGAAAAAACTTTTTTTAAACTTCCAAGTCTGAAAAGAATGCCAAAATATTTGGCAAAATGTCATGAAATTCTATTTTTAGTCGTATGAAGGGGGACGACGGTGAGAAAACGTACTTTTGAATAAAAATCTGAATTTTTTCTAAATCGGAGCCATAATACATTCTAATGGCAGCAGTTGACACGGTACAGTGGTGTAGTGGTTAGCACTCTAGCCTCCCAGACAGATGCCTCGGGTTCAACTCCACCCAGTGGCGCCACTGTGTTAGGTGGTGTAGGCTAAGCCTGCATGGGGTTCACTCGGTACTTGTAAAAGTAATGGAAAAAACTTTTTTTAAAGTTCCAAGTCTGAAAAGAATGCCAAAATATTTGGCAAAATGTCATGAAAATCTATCTTTAGTCATCTGAAGGGGGAGGACGGTGAGAAAACGTACTTTTGAATAAAAATCCGAATTTTTTCTAAATTGGAGTCATAAGACATTCTAACGGCAGCAGTTGACACGGTACAGTGGTGTAGTGGTTAGCACTCTCGCCTCCCAGACAGATGCCTCGGGTTCAACTCCACCCAGTGGCGCCACTGTGTTAGGTGGTGTAGGCTAAGCCTGCATGGGGTTCACTCGTTACTTGTAAAAGTAATGGAAAAAACTTTTTTTAAAGTTCCAAGTCTGAAAAGAATCCCCAAATATTTGGCAAAATGTCATGAAAATCTATCTTTAGTCATCTGAAGGGGGAGGACGGTGAGAAAACGTACTTTTGAATGAAAATCTGAATTTTTTCTAAATTGGAGTCATAAGAAATTCTAACGGCAGCTGTTGACACGGTACAGTGGTGTAGTGGTTAGCACTCTCGCCTCCCAGACAGATGCCTCGGGTTCAACTCCACCCAGTCGCGCCATTGTGTTAGGTGGTGTAGGCCAAGCCTGCATGGGGTTCACTCGTTACTTGGAAGTTTAAAAAAAGTTTTTTGCATTTTTTTTACAAGTCTGAAAAGAATGCCAAAATATTTGGCAAAATGTCATGAAAATCTTTCTTTAGTCATCTGAATGGGAACGACGGTGAGAAAACGTACTTTTGAATAAAAATCTGAATTTTTTCTAAATCGGAGTCATAAGACATTCTAATGGCAACAGTTCACACGGTACAGCGGTGTAGTGGTTAGCACTCTCGCCTCCCAGACAGATGCCTCGGGTTCAACTCCACCCAGTGGCGCCACTGTGTTAGGTGGTGTAGGCTAAGCCTGCATGGGGTTCACTTGGTACTTGTAAAAGTAATGGAAAAAACTTTTTTTAAAGTTCCAAGTCTGAAAAGAATGCTAAAATATTTGGCAAAATGTCATGAAAATCTTTCTTTAGTCATCTGAAGGGGGACGACGGTGAGAAAACGTACTTTTGAATAAAAATCTGAATTTTTTCTAAATCGGAGTCATAAGACATTCTAATGGCAGCAGTTGACACGGTACAGTGGTGTAGTGGTTAGCACTCTCGCCTCCCAGACAGATGCCTCGGGTTCAACTCCACCCAGTGGCGCCACTGTGTTAGGTGGTGTAGGCTAAGCCTGCATGGGGTTCACTCGTTACTTGTAAAAGTAATGGAAAAAACTTTTTTTAAACTTCCAAGTCTGAAAATAATCCCCAAATATTTTGCAAAAAGTCATTAAATTCTATCCTTAGTCATATGAAGGTGCACGATGGTGAGAAAACCTACTTTTGAACAAAAATCCGAATTTTTTCTAAATTGGAGTCATAAGACATTCTAACGGCAGCAGTTGACACGGTACAGTGGTGTAGTGGTTAGCACTCTCGCCTCCCAGACAGATGCCTCGGGTTCAACTCCACCCAGTGGCGCCACTGTGTTAGGTGGTGTAGGCTAAGCCTGCATGGGGTTCACTCGTTACTTGTAAAAGTAATGGAAAAAACTTTTTTTAAAGTTCCAAGTCTGAAAAGAATCCCCAAATATTTGGCAAAATGTCATGAAAATCTATCTTTAGTCATCTGAAGGGGGAGGACGGTGAGAAAACGTACTTTTGAATGAAAATCTGAATTTTTTCTAAATTGGAGTCATAAGAAATTCTAACGGCAGCTGTTGACACGGTACAGTGGTGTAGTGGTTAGCACTCTCGCCTCCCAGACAGATGCCTCGGGTTCAACTCCACCCAGTCGCGCCATTGTGTTAGGTGGTGTAGGCCAAGCCTGCATGGGGTTCACTCGTTACTTGGAAGTTTAAAAAAAGTTTTTTGCATTTTTTTTACAAGTCTGAAAAGAATGCCAAAATATTTGGCAAAATGTCATGAAAATCTTTCTTTAGTCATCTGAATGGGAACGACGGTGAGAAAACGTACTTTTGAATAAAAATCTGAATTTTTTCTAAATCGGAGTCATAAGACATTCTAATGGCAACAGTTCACACGGTACAGCGGTGTAGTGGTTAGCACTCTCGCCTCCCAGACAGATGCCTCGGGTTCAACTCCACCCAGTGGCGCCACTGTGTTAGGTGGTGTAGGCTAAGCCTGCATGGGGTTCACTCGGTACTTGTAAAAGTAATGGAAAAAACTTTTTTTAAAGTTCCAAGTCTGAAAAGAATGCTAAAATATTTGGCAAAATGTCATGAAAATCTTTCTTTAGTCATCTGAAGGGGGACGACGGTGAGAAAACGTACTTTTGAATAAAAATCTGAATTTTTTCTAAATCGGAGTCATAAGACATTCTAATGGCAGCAGTTGACACGGTACAGTGGTGTAGTGGTTAGCACTCTCGCCTCCCAGACAGATGCCTCGGGTTCAACTCCACCCAGTGGCGCCACTGTGTTAGGTGGTGTAGGCTAAGCCTGCATGGGGTTCACTCGTTACTTGTAAAAGTAATGGAAAAAACTTTTTTTAAACTTCCAAGTCTGAAAATAATCCCCAAATATTTTGCAAAAAGTCATTAAATTCTATCCTTAGTCATATGAAGGTGCACGATGGTGAGAAAACCTACTTTTGAACAAAAATCCGAATTTTTTCTAAATTGGAGTCATAAGACATTCTAACGGCAGCTGTTGACACAGTATATTGGTGTAGTGGTTAGCACTCTCGCCTCCCAGACAGATGCCTCGGGTTCAACTCCACCCAGTGGCGCCATTGTGTTAGGTGGTGTAGGCCAAGCCTGCATGGGGTTAACTCGTTACTTGGAAGTTTAAAAAAAGTATTTCCCGTTTTTTTTACAAGTCTGAAAAGAATGCCAAAATTTTTGGCAAAATGTCATGAAATTCTATCTTTAGTCATATGAAGGGGGACGACGGTGAGAAAACGTACTTTTGAATAAAAATCTGAATTTTTTCTAAATCGGAGTCATAAGACATTCTAATGGCAGCAGTTGACACGGTACAGCGGTGTAGTGGTTAGCACTCTCGCCTCCCAGACAGATGCCTCGGGTTCAACTCCACCCAGTGGCGCCACTGTGTTAGGTGGTGTAGGCTAAGCCTGCATGGGGTTCACTCGTTACTTGTAAAAGTAATGGAAAAAACTTTTTTTAAACTTCCAAGTCTGAAAAGAATGCCAAAATATTTGGCAAAATGTCATGAAATTCTATTTTTAGTCGTATGAAGGGGGACGACGGTGAGAAAACGTACTTTTGAATAAAAATCTGAATTTTTTCTAAATCGGAGTCATAATACATTCTAATGGCAGCAGTTGACACGGTACAGTGGTGTAGTGGTTAGCACTCTAGCCTCCCAGACAGATGCCTCGGGTTCAACTCCACCCAGTGGCGCCACTGTGTTAGGTGGTGTAGGCTAAGCCTGCATGGGGTTCACTCGGTACTTGTAAAAGTAATGGAAAAAACTTTTTTTAAAGTTCCAAGTCTGAAAAGAATGCCAAAATATTTGGCAAAATGTCATGAAAATCTATCTTTAGTCATCTGAAGGGGGAGGACGGTGAGAAAACGTACTTTTGAATAAAAATCCGAATTTTTTCTAAATTGGAGTCATAAGACATTCTAACGGCAGCAGTTGACACGGTACAGTGGTGTAGTGGTTAGCACTCTCGCCTCCCAGACAGATGCCTCGGGTTCAACTCCACCCAGTGGCGCCACTGTGTTAGGTGGTGTAGGCTAAGCCTGCATGGGGTTCACTCGTTACTTGTGAACGTAATGGAAAAAACTTTTTTTAAACTTCCAAGTCTGAAACGAATGCCAAAATATTTGGCAAAATGTCATGAAATTCCAACTTTAGTCATTTGAAGGGGGACGACGGTGAGAAAACGTACTTTTGAATAAAAATCAGAATTTTTTCTAAACTAAGTCATAACACATTCTAATGGTAGCAGTTGACACGGTACAGTGGTGTAGTGGTTAGCACTCTAGCCTCCCAGACAGATGCCTCGGGTTCAACTCCACCCAGTGGCGCCACTGTGTTAGGTGGTGTAGGCTAAGCCTGCATGGGGTTCACTCGGTACTTGTAAAAGTAATGGAAAAAACTTTTTTTAAAGTTCCAAGTCTGAAAAGAATGCCAAAATATTTGGCAAAATGTCATGAAAATCTATCTTTAGTCATCTGAAGGGGGAGGACGGTGAGAAAACGTACTTTTGAATAAAAATCCGAATTTTTTCTAAATTGGAGTCATAAGACATTCTAACGGCAGCAGTTGACACGGTACAGTGGTGTAGTGGTTAGCACTCTCGCCTCCCAGACAGATGCCTCGGGTTCAACTCCACCCAGTGGCGCCACTGTGTTAGGTGGTGTAGGCTAAGCCTGCATGGGGTTCACTCGTTACTTGTAAAAGTAATGGAAAAAACTTTTTTTAAAGTTCCAAGTCTGAAAAGAATCCCCAAATATTTGGCAAAATGTCATGAAAATCTATCTTTAGTCATCTGAAGGGGGAGGACGGTGAGAAAACGTACTTTTGAATGAAAATCTGAATTTTTTCTAAATTGGAGTCATAAGAAATTCTAACGGCAGCTGTTGACACGGTACAGTGGTGTAGTGGTTAGCACTCTCGCCTCCCAGACAGATGCCTCGGGTTCAACTCCACCCAGTCGCGCCATTGTGTTAGGTGGTGTAGGCCAAGCCTGCATGGGGTTCACTCGTTACTTGGAAGTTTAAAAAAAGTTTTTTGCATTTTTTTTACAAGTCTGAAAAGAATGCCAAAATATTTGGCAAAATGTCATGAAAATCTTTCTTTAGTCATCTGAATGGGAACGACGGTGAGAAAACGTACTTTTGAATAAAAATCTGAATTTTTTCTAAATCGGAGTCATAAGACATTCTAATGGCAACAGTTCACACGGTACAGCGGTGTAGTGGTTAGCACTCTCGCCTCCCAGACAGATGCCTCGGGTTCAACTCCACCCAGTGGCGCCACTGTGTTAGGTGGTGTAGGCTAAGCCTGCATGGGGTTCACTCGTTACTTGTAAAAGTAATGGAAAATTTTTTTTTTAAACTTCCAAGTCTGAAAAGAATGCCAAAATATTTGGCAAAATGTCATGAAATTCTATTTTTAGTCGTATGAAGGGGGACGACGGTGAGAAAACGTACTTTTGAATAAAAATCTGAATTTTTTCTAAATCGGAGTCATAATACATTCTAATGGCGGCAGTTGACACGGTACAGTGGTGTAGTGGTTAGCACTCTAGCCTCCCAGACAGATGCCTCGGGTTCAACTCCACCCAGTGGCGCCACTGTGTTAGGTGGTGTAGGCTAAGCCTGCATGGGGTTCACTCGGTACTTGTAAAAGTAATGGAAAAAACTTTTTTTAAAGTTCCAAGTCTGAAAAGAATGCCAAAATATTTGGCAAAATGTCATGAAAATCTAGCTTTAGTCATCTGAAGGGGGAGGACGGTGAGAAAACGTACTTTTGAATAAAAATCCGAATTTTTTCTAAATTGGAGTCATAAGACATTCTAACGGCAGCAGTTGACACGGTACAGTGGTGTAGTGGTTAGCACTCTCGCCTCCCAGACAGATGCCTCGGGTTCAACTCCACCCAGTGGCGCCACTGTGTTAGGTGGTGTAGGCTAAGCCTGCATGGGGTTCACTCGGTACTTGTAAAAGTAATGGAAAAAACTTTTTTTAAAGTTCCAAGTCTGAAAAGAATCCCCAAATATTTGGCAAAATGTCATGAAAATCTATCTTTAGTCATCTGAAGGGGGAGGACGGTGAGAAAACGTACTTTTGAATGAAAATCTGAATTTTTTCTAAATTGGAGTCATAAGAAATTCTAACGGCAGCTGTTGACACGGTACAGTGGTGTAGTGGTTAGCACTCTCGCCTCCCAGACAGATGCCTCGGGTTGAACTCCACCCAGTGGCGCCACTGTGTTAGGTGGTGTAGGCTAAGCCGGCATGCGGTTCACTCGTTACTTGTAAAAGTAATGGAAATTTTTTTTTTTAAACTTCCAAGTCAGAAAAGAATGCCAAAATATTTTGCAAAAAGTCATTAAATTCTATCCTTAGTCATATGAAGGTGCACGATGGTGAGAAAACCTAGTTTTTAACAAAAATCCGATTTTTTTCTAAATTGGAGTCATAAGACATTCTAACGGCAGCAGTTGACACGGTACAGTGGTGTAGTGGTTAGCACTCTCGCCTCCCAGACAGATGCCTCGGGTTCAACTCCACCCAGTGGCGCCACTGTGTTAGGTGGTGTAGGCTAAGCCTGCATGGGGTTCACTCGTTACTTGTGAACGTAATGGAAAAAACTTGTTTTAAACTTCCAAGTCTGAAACGAATGCCAAAATATTTGGCAAAATGTCATGAAATTCCAACTTTAGTCATTTGAAGGGGGACGACGGTGAGAAAACGTACTTTTGAATAAAAATCAGAATTTTTTCTAAATCTAAGTCATAACACATTCTAATGGTAGCAGTTGACACGGTACAGTGGTGTAGTGGTTAGCACTCTAGCCTCCCAGACAGATGCCTCGGGTTCAACTCCACCCAGTGGCGCCACTGTGTTAGGTGGTGTAGGCTAAGCCTGCATGGGGTTCACTCGTTACTTGTGAACGTAATGGAAAAAACTTTTTTTAAACTTCCAAGTCTGAAACGAATGCCAAAATATTTGGCAAAATGTCATGAAATTCCAACTTTAGTCATTTGAAGGGGGACGACGGTGAGAAAACGTACTTTTGAATAAAAATCAGAATTTTTTCTAAACTAAGTCATAACACATTCTAATGGTAGCAGTTGACACGGTACAGTGGTGTAGTGGTTAGCACTCTAGCCTCCCAGACAGATGCCTCGGGTTCAACTCCACCCAGTGGCGCCACTGTGTTAGGTGGTGTAGGCTAAGCCTGCATGGGGTTCACTCGTTACTTGTAAAAGTAATGGAAAAAACTTTTTTTAAAGTTCCAAGTCTGAAAAGAATCCCCAAATATTTGGCAAAATGTCATGAAAATCTATCTTTAGTCATCTGAAGGGGGAGGACGGTGAGAAAACGTACTTTTGAATGAAAATCTGAATTTTTTCTAAATTGGAGTCATAAGAAATTCTAACGGCAGCTGTTGACACGGTACAGTGGTGTAGTGGTTAGCACTCTCGCCTCCCAGACAGATGCCTCGGGTTCAACTCCACCCAGTCGCGCCATTGTGTTAGGTGGTGTAGGCCAAGCCTGCATGGGGTTCACTCGTTACTTGGAAGTTTAAAAAAAGTTTTTTGCATTACTTTTACAAGTCTGAAAAGAATGCCAAAATATTTGGCAAAATGTCATGAAAATCTTTCTTTAGTCATCTGAATGGGAACGACGGTGAGAAAACGTACTTTTGAATAAAAATCTGAATTTTTTCTAAATCGGAGTCATAAGACATTCTAATGGCAACAGTTCACACGGTACAGCGGTGTAGTGGTTAGCACTCTCGCCTCCCAGACAGATGCCTCGGGTTCAACTCCACCAAGTGGCGCCACTGTGTTAGGTGGTGTAGGCTAAGCCTGCATGGGGTTCACTCGTTACTTGTAAAAGTAATGGAAAATTTTTTTTTTAAACTTCCAAGTCTGAAAAGAATGCCAAAATATTTGGCAAAATGTCATGAAATTCTATTTTTAGTCGTATGAAGGGGGACGACGGTGAGAAAACGTACTTTTGAATAAAAATCTGAATTTTTTCTAAATCGGAGTCATAATACATTCTAATGGCGGCAGTTGACACGGTACAGTGGTGTAGTGGTTAGCACTCTAGCCTCCCAGACAGATGCCTCGGGTTCAACTCCACCCAGTGGCGCCACTGTGTTAGGTGGTGTAGGCTAAGCCTGCATGGGGTTCACTCGTTACTTGTAAAAGTAATGGAAATTTTTTTTTTAAACTTCCAAGTCTGAAAAGAATGCCAAAATATTTGGCAAAATGTCATGAAATTCTATTTTTAGTCGTATGAAGGGGGACGACGGTGAGAAAACGTACTTTTGAATAAAAATCTGAATTTTTTCTAAATCGGAGTCATAATACATTCTAATGGCGGCAGTTGACACGGTACAGTGGTGTAGTGGTTAGCACTCTAGCCTCCCAGACAGATGCCTCGGGTTCAACTCCACCCAGTGGCGCCACTGTGTTAGGTGGTGTAGGCTAAGCCGGCATGCGGTTCACTCGTTACTTGTAAAAGTAATGCAAATTTTTTTTTTTAAACTTCCAAGTCAGAAAAGAATGCCAAAATATTTTGCAAAAAGTCATTAAATTCTATCTTTAGTCATCTGAAGGGGGAGGACGGTGAGAAAACGTACTTTTGAATAAAAATCCGAATTTTTTCTAAATTGGAGTCATAAGACATTCTAACGGCAGCAGTTGACACGGTACAGTGGTGTAGTGGTTAGCACTCTCGCCTCCCAGACAGATGCCTCGGGTTCAACTCCACCCAGTGGCGCCACTGTGTTAGGTGGTGTAGGCTAAGCCTGCATGGGGTTCACTCGTTACTTGTGAACGTAATGGAAAAAACTTTTTTTAAACTTCCAAGTCTGAAACGAATGCCAAAATATTTGGCAAAATGTCATGAAATTCCAACTTTAGTCATTTGAAGGGGGACGACGGTGAGAAAACGTACTTTTGAATAAAAATCAGAATTTTTTCTAAACTAAGTCATAACACATTCTAATGGTAGCAGTTGACACGGTACAGTGGTGTAGTGGTTAGCACTCTAGCCTCCCAGACAGATGCCTCGGGTTCAACTCCACCCAGTGGCGCCACTGTGTTAGGTGGTGTAGGCTAAGCCTGCATGGGGTTCACTCGGTACTTGTAAAAGTAATGGAAAAAACTTTTTTTAAAGTTCCAAGTCTGAAAAGAATGCCAAAATATTTGGCAAAATGTCATGAAAATCTATCTTTAGTCATCTGAAGGGGGAGGACGGTGAGAAAACGTACTTTTGAATAAAAATCCGAATTTTTTCTAAATTGGAGTCATAAGACATTCTAACGGCAGCAGTTGACACGGTACAGTGGTGTAGTGGTTAGCACTCTCGCCTCCCAGACAGATGCCTCGGGTTCAACTCCACCCAGTGGCGCCACTGTGTTAGGTGGTGTAGGCTAAGCCTGCATGGGGTTCACTCGTTACTTGTAAAAGTAATGGAAAAAACTTTTTTTAAAGTTCCAAGTCTGAAAAGAATCCCCAAATATTTGGCAAAATGTCATGAAAATCTATCTTTAGTCATCTGAAGGGGGAGGACGGTGAGAAAACGTACTTTTGAATGAAAATCTGAATTTTTTCTAAATTGGAGTCATAAGAAATTCTAACGGCAGCTGTTGACACGGTACAGTGGTGTAGTGGTTAGCACTCTCGCCTCCCAGACAGATGCCTCGGGTTCAACTCCACCCAGTCGCGCCATTGTGTTAGGTGGTGTAGGCCAAGCCTGCATGGGGTTCACTCGTTACTTGGAAGTTTAAAAAAAGTTTTTTGCATTTTTTTTACAAGTCTGAAAAGAATGCCAAAATATTTGGCAAAATGTCATGAAAATCTTTCTTTAGTCATCTGAATGGGAACGACGGTGAGAAAACGTACTTTTGAATAAAAATCTGAATTTTTTCTAAATCGGAGTCATAAGACATTCTAATGGCAACAGTTCACACGGTACAGCGGTGTAGTGGTTAGCACTCTCGCCTCCCAGACAGATGCCTCGGGTTCAACTCCACCCAGTGGCGCCACTGTGTTAGGTGGTGTAGGCTAAGCCTGCATGGGGTTCACTCGTTACTTGTAAAAGTAATGGAAAATTTTTTTTTTAAACTTCCAAGTCTGAAAAGAATGCCAAAATATTTGGCAAAATGTCATGAAATTCTATTTTTAGTCGTATGAAGGGGGACGACGGTGAGAAAACGTACTTTTGAATAAAAATCTGAATTTTTTCTAAATCGGAGTCATAATACATTCTAATGGCGGCAGTTGACACGGTACAGTGGTGTAGTGGTTAGCACTCTAGCCTCCCAGACAGATGCCTCGGGTTCAACTCCACCCAGTGGCGCCACTGTGTTAGGTGGTGTAGGCTAAGCCTGCATGGGGTTCACTCGGTACTTGTAAAAGTAATGGAAAAAACTTTTTTTAAAGTTCCAAGTCTGAAAAGAATGCCAAAATATTTGGCAAAATGTCATGAAAATCTAGCTTTAGTCATCTGAAGGGGGAGGACGGTGAGAAAACGTACTTTTGAATAAAAATCCGAATTTTTTCTAAATTGGAGTCATAAGACATTCTAACGGCAGCAGTTGACACGGTAGAGTGGTGTAGTGGTTAGCACTCTCGCCTCCCAGACAGATGCCTCGGGTTCAACTCCACCCAGTGGCGCCACTGTGTTAGGTGGTGTAGGCTAAGCCTGCATGGGGTTCACTCGGTACTTGTAAAAGTAATGGAAAAAACTTTTTTTAAAGTTCCAAGTCTGAAAAGAATCCCCAAATATTTGGCAAAATGTCATGAAAATCTATCTTTAGTCATCTGAAGGGGGAGGACGGTGAGAAAACGTACTTTTGAATGAAAATCTGAATTTTTTCTAAATTGGAGTCATAAGAAATTCTAACGGCAGCTGTTGACACGGTACAGTGGTGTAGTGGTTAGCACTCTCGCCTCCCAGACAGATGCCTCGGGTTGAACTCCACCCAGTGGCGCCACTGTGTTAGGTGGTGTAGGCTAAGCCGGCATGCGGTTCACTCGTTACTTGTAAAAGTAATGGAAATTTTTTTTTTTAAACTTCCAAGTCAGAAAAGAATGCCAAAATATTTTGCAAAAAGTCATTAAATTCTATCCTTAGTCATATGAAGGTGCACGATGGTGAGAAAACCTAGTTTTTAACAAAAATCCGATTTTTTTCTAAATTGGAGTCATAAGACATTCTAACGGCAGCAGTTGACACGGTACAGTGGTGTAGTGGTTAGCACTCTCGCCTCCCAGACAGATGCCTCGGGTTCAACTCCACCCAGTGGCGCCACTGTGTTAGGTGGTGTAGGCTAAGCCTGCATGGGGTTCACTCGTTACTTGTGAACGTAATGGAAAAAACTTGTTTTAAACTTCCAAGTCTGAAACGAATGCCAAAATATTTGGCAAAATGTCATGAAATTCCAACTTTAGTCATTTGAAGGGGGACGACGGTGAGAAAACGTACTTTTGAATAAAAATCTGAATTTTTTCTAAATCTAAGTCATAACACATTCTAATGGTAGCAGTTGACACGGTACAGTGGTGTAGTGGTTAGCACTCTAGCCTCCCAGACAGATGCCTCGGGTTCAACTCCACCCAGTGGCGCCACTGTGTTAGGTGGTGTAGGCTAAGCCTGCATGGGGTTCACTCGTTACTTGTGAACGTAATGGAAAAAACTTTTTTTAAACTTCCAAGTCTGAAACGAATGCCAAAATATTTGGCAAAATGTCATGAAATTCCAACTTTAGTCATTTGAAGGGGGACGACGGTGAGAAAACGTACTTTTGAATAAAAATCAGAATTTTTTCTAAACTAAGTCATAACACATTCTAATGGTAGCAGTTGACACGGTACAGTGGTGTAGTGGTTAGCACTCTAGCCTCCCAGACAGATGCCTCGGGTTCAACTCCACCCAGTGGCGCCACTGTGTTAGGTGGTGTAGGCTAAGCCTGCATGGGGTTCACTCGTTACTTGTAAAAGTAATGGAAAAAACTTTTTTTAAAGTTCCAAGTCTGAAAAGAATCCCCAAATATTTGGCAAAATGTCATGAAAATCTATCTTTAGTCATCTGAAGGGGGAGGACGGTGAGAAAACGTACTTTTGAATGAAAATCTGAATTTTTTCTAAATTGGAGTCATAAGAAATTCTAACGGCAGCTGTTGACACGGTACAGTGGTGTAGTGGTTAGCACTCTCGCCTCCCAGACAGATGCCTCGGGTTCAACTCCACCCAGTCGCGCCATTGTGTTAGGTGGTGTAGGCCAAGCCTGCATGGGGTTCACTCGTTACTTGGAAGTTTAAAAAAAGTTTTTTGCATTACTTTTACAAGTCTGAAAAGAATGCCAAAATATTTGGCAAAATGTCATGAAAATCTTTCTTTAGTCATCTGAATGGGAACGACGGTGAGAAAACGTACTTTTGAATAAAAATCTGAATTTTTTCTAAATCGGAGTCATAAGACATTCTAATGGCAACAGTTCACACGGTACAGCGGTGTAGTGGTTAGCACTCTCGCCTCCCAGACAGATGCCTCGGGTTCAACTCCACCAAGTGGCGCCACTGTGTTAGGTGGTGTAGGCTAAGCCTGCATGGGGTTCACTCGTTACTTGTAAAAGTAATGGAAAATTTTTTTTTTAAACTTCCAAGTCTGAAAAGAATGCCAAAATATTTGGCAAAATGTCATGAAATTCTATTTTTAGTCGTATGAAGGGGGACGACGGTGAGAAAACGTACTTTTGAATAAAAATCTGAATTTTTTCTAAATCGGAGTCATAATACATTCTAATGGCGGCAGTTGACACGGTACAGTGGTGTAGTGGTTAGCACTCTAGCCTCCCAGACAGATGCCTCGGGTTCAACTCCACCCAGTGGCGCCACTGTGTTAGGTGGTGTAGGCTAAGCCTGCATGGGGTTCACTCGTTACTTGTAAAAGTAATGGAAAATTTTTTTTTTAAACTTCCAAGTCTGAAAAGAATGCCAAAATATTTGGCAAAATGTCATGAAATTCTATTTTTAGTCGTATGAAGGGGGACGACGGTGAGAAAACGTACTTTTGAATAAAAATCTGAATTTTTTCTAAATCGGAGTCATAATACATTCTAATGGCGGCAGTTGACACGGTACAGTGGTGTAGTGGTTAGCACTCTAGCCTCCCAGACAGATGCCTCGGGTTCAACTCCACCCAGTGGCGCCACTGTGTTAGGTGGTGTAGGCTAAGCCGGCATGCGGTTCACTCGTTACTTGTAAAAGTAATGCAAATTTTTTTTTTTAAACTTCCAAGTCAGAAAAGAATGCCAAAATATTTTGCAAAAAGTCATTAAATTCTATCCTTAGTCATATGAAGGTGCACGATGGTGAGAAAACCTAGTTTTTAACAAAAATCCGATTTTTTTCTAAATTGGAGTCATAAGACATTCTAACGGCAGCAGTTGACACGGTACAGTGGTGTAGTGGTTAGCACTCTCGCCTCCCAGACAGATGCCTCGGGTTCAACTCCACCCAGTGGCGCCACTGTGTTAGGTGGTGTAGGCTAAGCCTGCATGGGGTTCACTCGTTACTTGTGAACGTAATGGAAAAAACTTGTTTTAAACTTCCAAGTCTGAAACGAATGCCAAAATATTTGGCAAAATGTCATGAAATTCCAACTTTAGTCATTTGAAGGGGGACGACGGTGAGAAAACGTACTTTTGAATAAAAATCAGAATTTTTTCTAAATCTAAGTCATAACACATTCTAATGGTAGCAGTTGACACGGTACAGTGGTGTAGTGGTTAGCACTCTAGCCTCCCAGACAGATGCCTCGGGTTCAACTCCACCCAGTGGCGCCACTGTGTTAGGTGGTGTAGGCTAAGCCTGCATGGGGTTCACTCGTTACTTGTGAACGTAATGGAAAAAACTTTTTTTAAACTTCCAAGTCTGAAACGAATGCCAAAATATTTGGCAAAATGTCATGAAATTCCAACTTTAGTCATTTGAAGGGGGACGACGGTGAGAAAACGTACTTTTGAATAAAAATCAGAATTTTTTCTAAACTAAGTCATAACACATTCTAATGGTAGCAGTTGACACGGTACAGTGGTGTAGTGGTTAGCACTCTAGCCTCCCAGACAGATGCCTCGGGTTCAACTCCACCCAGTGGCGCCACTGTGTTAGGTGGTGTAGGCTAAGCCTGCATGGGGTTCACTCGGTACTTGTAAAAGTAATGGAAAAAACTTTTTTTAAAGTTCCAAGTCTGAAAAGAATCCCCAAATATTTGGCAAAATGTCATGAAAATCTATCTTTAGTCATCTGAAGGGGGAGGACGGTGAGAAAACGTACTTTTGAATGAAAATCTGAATTTTTTCTAAATTGGAGTCATAAGAAATTCTAACGGCAGCTGTTGACACGGTACAGTGGTGTAGTGGTTAGCACTCTCGCCTCCCAGACAGATGCCTCGGGTTGAACTCCACCCAGTGGCGCCACTGTGTTAGGTGGTGTAGGCTAAGCCGGCATGCGGTTCACTCGTTACTTGTAAAAGTAATGGAAATTTTTTTTTTTAAACTTCCAAGTCAGAAAAGAATGCCAAAATATTTTGCAAAAAGTCATTAAATTCTATCCTTAGTCATATGAAGGTGCACGATGGTGAGAAAACCTAGTTTTTAACAAAAATCCGATTTTTTTCTAAATTGGAGTCATAAGACATTCTAACGGCAGCAGTTGACACGGTACAGTGGTGTAGTGGTTAGCACTCTCGCCTCCCAGACAGATGCCTCGGGTTCAACTCCACCCAGTGGCGCCACTGTGTTAGGTGGTGTAGGCTAAGCCTGCATGGGGTTCACTCGTTACTTGTGAACGTAATGGAAAAAACTTGTTTTAAACTTCCAAGTCTGAAACGAATGCCAAAATATTTGGCAAAATGTCATGAAATTCCAACTTTAGTCATTTGAAGGGGGACGACGGTGAGAAAACGTACTTTTGAATAAAAATCAGAATTTTTTCTAAATCTAAGTCATAACACATTCTAATGGTAGCAGTTGACACGGTACAGTGGTGTAGTGGTTAGCACTCTAGCCTCCCAGACAGATGCCTCGGGTTCAACTCCACCCAGTGGCGCCACTGTGTTAGGTGGTGTAGGCTAAGCCTGCATGGGGTTCACTCGTTACTTGTAAAAGTAATGGAAAAAACTTTTTTTAAAGTTCCAAGTCTGAAAAGAATGCCAAAATATTTGGCAAAATGTCATGAAAATCTATCTTTAGTCATCTGAAGGGGGAGGACGGTGAGAAAACGTACTTTTGAATGAAAATCTGAATTTTTTTCTAAATTGGAGTCATAAGAAATTCTAACGGCAGCTGTTGACACGGTACAGTGGTGTAGTGGTTAGCACTCTCGCCTCCCAGACAGATGCCTCGGGTTCAACTCCACTCAGTCGCGCCATTGTGTTAGGTGGTGTAGGCCAAGCCTGCATGGGGTTCACTTGTTACTTGGAAGTTTAAAAAAAGTTTTTGCATTACTTTTACAAGTCTGAAAAGAATGCCAAAATATTTGGCAAAATGTCATGAAAATCTTTCTTTAGTCATCTGAATGGGAACGACGGTGAGAAAACGTACTTTTGAATAAAAATCCGAATTTTTTCTAAACCGGAGTCATAAGACATTCTAATGGCAGCAGTTGACAAGGTACAGTGGTGTAGTGGTTAGCACTCTCGCCTCCCAGACAGATGCCTCGGGTTCAACTCCACCCAGTGGCGCTACTGTGTTAGGTGGTGTAGGCTACGCCTGCATGGGGTTCACTCGTTACTTGTAAAAGTAATAGAAAAAACTTTTTTTAAACTTCTAAGTCTGAAAAGAATGCCAAAATATTTGCCAAAATGTCATGAAAATCTATCTTTAGTCATCTGAAGGGGGAGGACGGTGAGAAAACGTACTTTTGAATAAAAATCCGAATTTATTCTAAATTGGAGTCATAAGACATTCTAACGGCAGCAGTTGACACGGTACAGTGGTGTAGTGGTTAGCACTCTCGCCTCCCAGACAGATGCCTCGGGTTCAACTCCACCCAGTGGCGCCACTGTGTTAGGTGGTGTAGGCTAAGCCTGCATGGGGTTCACTCGTTACTTGTAAAAGTAATGGAAAAAACTTTTTTTAAAGTTCCAAGTCTGAAAAGAATGCCAAAATATTTGGCAAAATGTCATGAAAATCTATCTTTAGTCATCTGAAGGGGGACGACGGTGAGAAAACGTACTTTTGAATAAAAATCTGAATTTTTTCAGATAGCACTCTCGCCTCCCAGACAGATGCCTCGGGTTCAACTCCACCCAGTGGCGCCAATGTGTTAGGTGGTGTAGGCTAAGCCTGCATGGGGTTCACTCGTTACTTGTAAAAGTAATGGAAATTTTTTTTTTTAAACTTCCAAGTCAGAAAAGAATGCCAAAATATTTTGCAAAAAGTCATTAAATTCTATCCTTAGTCATATGAAGGTGCACGATGGTGAGAAAACCTAGTTTTTAACAAAAATCCGAATTTTTTCTAAATTGGAGTCATAAGACATTCTAACGGCAGCAGTTGACACGGTACAGTGGTGTAGTGGTTAGCACTCTCGCCTCCCAGACAGATGCCTCGGGTTCAACTCCACCCAGTGGCGCTACTGTGTTAGTTGGTGTAGGCTACGCCTGCATGGGGTTCACTCGTTACTTGTAAAAGTAATAGAAAAAACTTTTTTTAAACTTCTAAGTCTGAAAAGAATGCCAAAATATTTGCCAAAATGTCATGAAAATCTATCTTTAGTCATCTGAAGGGGGAGGACGGTGAGAAAACGTACTTTTGAATAAAAATCCGAATTTATTCTAAATTGGAGTCATAAGACATTCTAACGGCAGCAGTTGACACGGTACAGTGGTGTAGTGGTTAGCACTCTCGCCTCCCAGACAGATGCCTCGGGTTCAACTCCACCCAGTGGCGCCACTGTGTTAGGTGGTGTAGGCTAAGCCTGCATGGGGTTCACTCGTTACTTGTAAAAGTAATGGAAAAAACTTTTTTTAAATTTCCAAGTCTGAAAAGAATGCCAAAATATTTGGCAAAATGTCATGACAATCTATCTTTAGTCATCTGAAGGGGGACGACGGTGAGAAAACGTACTTTTGAATAAAAAACTGAATTTTTTCAGATAGCACTCTCGCCTCCCAGACAGATGCCTCGGGTTCAACTCCACCCAGTCGCGCCATTGTGTTAGGTGGTGTAGGCCAAGCCTGCATGGGGTTCACTCGTTACTTGGAAGTTTAAAAAAAGTTTTTTGCATTACTTTTCCAAGTCTGAAAAGAATCCCCAAATATTTGGCAAAATGTCATGAAAATCTATCTTTAGTCATCTGAATGGGAACGACGGTGAGAAAACGTACTTTTGAATAAAAATCTGAATTTTTTCTAAATCGGAGTCATAAGACATTCTAATGGCAGCAGTTGACACGGTACAGCGGTGTAGTGGTTAGCACTCTCGCCTCCCAGACAGATGCCTCGGGTTCAACTCCACCCAGTGGCGCCACTGTGTTAGGTGGTGTAGGCTAAGCCTGCATGGGGTTCACTCGTTACTTGTAAAAGTAATGGAAAAACCTTTTTTTCAACTTCCAAGTCTGAAAAGAATGCCAAAATATTTGGCAAAATGTCATGAAATTCTATTTTTAGTCGTATGAAGGGGGACGACGGTGAGAAAACGTACTTTTGAATAAAAATCTGAATTTTTTCTAAATCGGAGTCATAATACATTCTAATGGCAGCAGTTGACACGGTACAGTGGTGTAGTGGTTAGCACTCTAGCCTCCCAGACAGATGCCTCGGGTTCAACTCCACCCAGTGGCGCCGCTGTGTTAGGTGGTGTAGGCTAAGCCTGCATGGGGTTCCCTCGGTACTTGTAAAAGTAATGGAAAAAACTTTTTTTAAAGTTCCAAGTCTGAAAAGAATGCCAAAATATTTGGCAAAATGTCATGAAAATCTATCTTTAGTCATCTGAAGGGGGAGGACGGTGAGAAAACGTACTTTTGAATAAAAATCTGAATTTTTTCTAAATCGGAGTCATAAGACATTCTAATGGCAGCAGTTGACACGGTACAGCGGTGTAGTGGTTAGCACTCTCGCCTCCCAGACAGATGCCTCGGGTTCAACTCCACCCAGTGGCGCCACTGTGTTAGGTGGTGTAGGCTAAGCCTGCATGGGGTTCACTCGTTACTTGTAAAAGTAATGGAAAAACCTTTTTTTAAACTTCCAAGTCTGAAAAGAATGCCAAAATATTTGGCAAAATGTCATGAAATTCTATTTTTAGTCGTATGAAGGGGGACGACGGTGAGAAAACGTACTTTTGAATAAAAATCTGAATTTTTTCTAAATCGGAGTCATAATACATTCTAATGGCAGCAGTTGACACGGTACAGTGGTGTAATGGTTAGCACTCTAGCCTCCCAGACAGATGCCTCGGGTTCAACTCCACCCAGTGGCGCCACTGTGTTAGGTGGTGTAGGCTAAGCCTGCATGGGGTTCACTCGGTACTTGTAAAAGTAATGGAAAAAACTTTTTTTAAAGTTCCAAGTCTGAAAAGAATGCCAAAATATTTGGCAAAATGTCATGAAAATCTATCTTTAGTCATCTGAAGGGGGAGGACGGTGAGAAAACGTACTTTTGAATAAAAATCCGAATTTTTTCTAAATTGGAGTCATAAGACATTCTAACGGCAGCAGTTGACACGGTACAGTGGTGTAGTGGTTAGCACTCTCGCCTCCCAGACAGATGCCTCGGGTTCAACTCCACCCAGTGGCGCCACTGTGTTAGGTGGTGTAGGCTAAGCCTGCATGGGGTTCACTCGTTACTTGTAAAAGTAATGGAAAAACCTTTTTTTAAACTTCCAAGTCTGAAAAGAATGCCAAAATATTTGGCAAAATGTCATGAAATTCTATTTTTAGTCGTATGAAGGGGGACGACGGTGAGAAAACGTACTTTTGAATAAAAATCTGAATTTTTTCTAAATCGGAGTCATAATACATTCTAATGGCAGCAGTTGACACGGTACAGTGGTGTAATGGTTAGCACTCTAGCCTCCCAGACAGATGCCTCGGGTTCAACTCCACCCAGTGGCGCCACTGTGTTAGGTGGTGTAGGCTAAGCCTGCATGGGGTTCACTCGGTACTTGTAAAAGTAATGGAAAAAACTTTTTTTAAAGTTCCAAGTCTGAAAAGAATGCCAAAATATTTGGCAAAATGTCATGAAAATCTATCTTTAGTCATCTGAAGGGGGAGGACGGTGAGAAAACGTACTTTTGAATAAAAATCCGAATTTTTTCTAAATTGGAGTCATAAGACATTCTAACGGCAGCAGTTGACACGGTACAGTGGTGTAGTGGTTAGCACTCTCGCCTCCCAGACAGATGCCTCGGGTTCAACTCCACCCAGTGGCGCCACTGTGTTAGGTGGTGTAGGCTAAGCCTGCATGGGGTTCACTCGTTACTTGTAAAAGTAATGGAAAAAACTTTTTTTAAAGTTCCAAGTCTGAAAAGAATCCCCAAATATTTGGCAAAATGTCATGAAAATCTATCTTTAGTCATTTGAAGGGGGAGGACGGTGAGAAAACGTACTTTTGAATGAAAATCTGAATTTTTTCTAAATTGGAGTCATAAGAAATTCTAACGGCAGCTGTTGACACGGTACAGTGGTGTAGTGGTTAGCACTCTCGCCTCCCAGACAGATGCCTCGGGTTCAACTCCACCCAGTCGCGCCATTGTGTTAGGTGGTGTAGGCCAAGCCTGCATGGGGTTCACTCGTTACTTGGAAGTTTAAAAAAAGTTTTTTGCATTACTTTTCCAAGTCTGAAAAGAATCCCCAAATATTTGGCAAAATGTCATGAAAATCTATCTTTAGTCATCTGAATGGGAACGACGGTGAGAAAACGTACTTTTGAATAAAAATCTGAATTTTTTCTAAATCGGAGTCATAAGACATTCTAATGGCAGCAGTTGACACGGTACAGCGGTGTAGTGGTTAGCACTCTCGCCTCCCAGACAGATGCCTCGGGTTCAACTCCACCCAGTGGCGCCACTGTGTTAGGTGGTGTAGGCTAAGCCTGCATGGGGTTCACTCGTTACTTGTAAAAGTAATGGAAAAACCTTTTTTTAAACTTCCAAGTCTGAAAAGAATGCCAAAATATTTGGCAAAATGTCATGAAATTCTATTTTTAGTCGTATGAAGGGGGACGACGGTGAGAAAACGTACTTTTGAATAAAAATCTGAATTTTTTCTAAATCGGAGTCATAATACATTCTAATGGCAGCAGTTGACACGGTACAGTGGTGTAGTGGTTAGCACTCTAGCCTCCCAGACAGATGCCTCGGGTTCAACTCCACCCAGTGGCGCCGCTGTGTTAGGTGGTGTAGGCTAAGCCTGCATGGGGTTCCCTCGGTACTTGTAAAAGTAATGGAAAAAACTTTTTTTAAAGTTCCAAGTCTGAAAAGAATGCCAAAATATTTGGCAAAATGTCATGAAAATCTATCTTTAGTCATCTGAAGGGGGAGGACGGTGAGAAAACGTACTTTTGAATAAAAATCTGAATTTTTTCTAAATCGGAGTCATAAGACATTCTAATGGCAGCAGTTGACACGGTACAGCGGTGTAGTGGTTAGCACTCTCGCCTCCCAGACAGATGCCTCGGGTTCAACTCCACCCAGTGGCGCCACTGTGTTAGGTGGTGTAGGCTAAGCCTGCATGGGGTTCACTCGTTACTTGTAAAAGTAATGGAAAAACCTTTTTTTAAACTTCCAAGTCTGAAAAGAATGCCAAAATATTTGGCAAAATGTCATGAAATTCTATTTTTAGTCGTATGAAGGGGGACGACGGTGAGAAAACGTACTTTTGAATAAAAATCTGAATTTTTTCTAAATCGGAGTCATAATACATTCTAATGGCAGCAGTTGACACGGTACAGTGGTGTAATGGTTAGCACTCTAGCCTCCCAGACAGATGCCTCGGGTTCAACTCCACCCAGTGGCGCCACTGTGTTAGGTGGTGTAGGCTAAGCCTGCATCGGGTTCACTCGGTACTTGTAAAAGTAATGGAAAAAACTTTTTTTAAAGTTCCAAGTCTGAAAAGAATGCCAAAATATTTGGCAAAATGTCATGAAAATCTATCTTTAGTCATCTGAAGGGGGAGGACGGTGAGAAAACGTACTTTTGAATAAAAATCCGAATTTTTTCTAAATTGGAGTCATAAGACATTCTAACGGCAGCAGTTGACACGGTACAGTGGTGTAGTGGTTAGCACTCTCGCCTCCCAGACAGATGCCTCGGGTTCAACTCCACCCAGTGGCGCCACTGTGTTAGGTGGTGTAGGCTAAGCCTGCATGGGGTTCACTCGTTACTTGTAAAAGTAATGGAAAAAACTTTTTTTAAAGTTCCAAGTCTGAAAAGAATCCCCAAATATTTGGCAAAATGTCATGAAAATCTATCTTTAGTCATCTGAAGGGGGAGGACGGTGAGAAAACGTACTTTTGAATGAAAATCTGAATTTTTTCTAAATTGGAGTCATAAGAAATTCTAACGGCAGCTGTTGACACGGTACAGTGGTGTAGTGGTTAGCACTCTCGCCTCCCAGACAGATGCCTCGGGTTCAACTCCACCCAGTCGCGCCATTGTGTTAGGTGGTGTAGGCCAAGCCTGCATGGGGTTCACTCGTTACTTGGAAGTTTAAAAAAAGTTTTTTGCATTACTTTTACAAGTCTGAAAAGAATGCCAAAATATTTGGCAAAATGTCATGAAAATCTATCTTTAGTCATCTGAATGGGAACGACGGTGAGAAAACGTACTTTTGAATAAAAATCTGAATTTTTTCTAAATCGGAGTCATAAGACATTCTAATGGCAGCAGTTGACACGGTACAGTGGTGTAGTGGTTAGCACTCTCGCCTCCCAGACAGATGCCTCGGGTTCAACTCCACCCAGTGGCGCTACTGTGTTAGGTGGTGTAGGCTACGCCTGCATGGGGTTCACTCGTTACTTGTGAAAGTAATAGAAAAAACTTTTTTTAAACTTCTAAGTCTGAAAAGCATGCCAAAATATTTGGCAAAATGTCATGAAAATCTATCTTTAGTCATCTGAAGGGGGACGACGGTGACAAAACGTACTTTTGAATAAAAATCTGAATTTTTTCAGATAGCACTCTCGCCTCCCAGACAGATGCCTCGGGTTCAACTCCACCCAGTGGCGCCAATGTGTTAGGTGGTGTAGGCTAAGCCTGCATGGGGTTCACTCGTTACTTGTAAAAGTAATGGAAAAAACTTTTTTTTAACTTCCAAGTCTGAAAAGAATGCTAAAATATTTGGCAAAATGTCATGAAAATCTTTCTTTAGTCATCTGAAGGGGGACGACGGTGAGAAAACGTACTTTTGAATAAAAATCTGAATTTTTTCTAAATCGGAGTCATAAGACCTTCTAACGGCAGCCATTGACACGGTACAGTGGTGTAGTGTTTAGCACTCTCGCCTCCCAGACAGATGCCTCGGGTTCAACTCCACCCAGTGGCGCCAATGTGTTAGGTGGTGTAGGCCAAGCCTGCATGGGGTTCACTCGTTACTTGGAAGTTTAAAAAAAGTTTTTTCCATTACTTTTACAAGTCTGAAAAGAATGCCAAAATATTTGGCGAAATGTCTTGAAAATCTATCTTTAGTCATCTGAAAGGGGGACGACGGTGAGAAAACCTAATTTTGAACAAAAATCCGAATTTTTTCTAAATTCGAGTCATAAGACATTCTAATGGCAGCAGTTGACACGGTACAGTGGTGTAGTGGTTAGCACTCTCGCCTCCCAGACAGATGCCTCGGGTTCAACTCCACCCAGTGGCGCCACTGTGTTAGGTGGTGTAGGCTAAGCCTGCATGGGGTTCACTCCATACTTGTAAAAGTAATGGAAAACATTTTTTTAAACTTCTAAGTCTGAAAAGAATGCCAAAATATTTGGCAAAATGTCATGAAGATCTATCTTTAGTCATTTGAAGGGGGACAACGGTAAGAAAACGTACTTTTGAATAAAAATCTGAATTTTTTCTAAATTGGAGTCATAATACATTCTAATGGCAGCAGTTGACACAGTACAGTGGTGTAGTGGTTAGCACTCTCGCCTCCCAGACAGATGCTTCGCGTTCAACTCCACTCAGTGGCAGCACTGTGTTAGGTGGTGTAGGCTACGCCTGCATGAGGTTCACTCGTTACTTGTAAAAGTAATGGAAAAAACTTTTTTTAAACTTCTAAGTCTGAAAAGAAGGCCAAAATATTTGGCAAAATGTCATGAAAATCTATCTTTAGTCATCTGAAGGGGGAGGACGGTGAGAAAACGTACTTTTGAATAAAAATCCGAATTTTTTCTAAATTGGAGTCATAAGACATTCTAATGGCAGCAGTTGACACGGTACAGTGGTGTAGTGGTTAGCACTCTCGCCTCCCAGACAGATGCCTCGGGTTCAACTCCACCCAGTGGTGCCACTGTGTTAGGTGGTGTAGGCTAAGCCTGCATGGGGTTCACTCGTTACTTGTAAAAGTAATGGAAAAAACTTTTTTTAAAGTTCCAAGTCTGAAAAGAATCCCCAAATATTTGGCAAAATGTCATGAAAATCTATCTTTAGTCATCTGAAGGGGGAGGACGGTGAGAAAACGTACTTTTGAATGAAAATCTGAATTTTTTCTAAATTGGAGTCATAAGAAATTCTAACGGCAGCTGTTGACACGGTACAGTGGTGTAGTGGTTAGCACTCTCGCCTCCCAGACAGATGCCTCGGGTTCAACTCCACCCAGTCGCGCCATTGTGTTAGGTGGTGTAGGCCAAGCCTGCATGGGGTTCACTCGTTACTTGGAAGTTTAAAAAAAGTTTTTTGCATTACTTTTACAAGTCTGAAAAGAATGCCAAAATATTTGGCAAAATGTCATGAAAATCTTTCTTTAGTCATCTGAATGGGAACGACGGTGAGAAAACGTACTTTTGAATAAAAATCTGAATTTTTTCTAAATCGGAGTCATAAGACATTCTAATGGCAGCAGTTGACACGGTACAGCGGTGTAGTGGTTAGCACTCTCGCCTCCCAGACAGATGCCTCGGGTTCAACTCCACCCAGTGGCGCCACTGTGTTAGGTGGTGTAGGCTAAGCCTGCATGGGGTTCACTCGTTACTTGTGAACGTAATGGAAAAAACTTTTTTTAAACTTCCAAGTCTGAAACGAATGCCAAAATATTTGGCAAAATGTCATGAAATTCCAACTTTAGTCATTTGAAGGGGGACGACGGTGAGAAAACGTACTTTTGAATAAAAATCAGAATTTTTTCTAAATCTAAGTCATAACACATTCTAATGGTAGCAGTTGACACGGTACAGTGGTGTAGTGGTTAGCACTCTAGCCTCCCAGACAGATGCCTCGGGTTCAACGCCACCCAGTGGCGCCACTGTGTTAGGTGGTGTAGGCTAAGCCTGCATGGGGTTCACTCGTTACTTGTAAAAGTAATGGAAAAAACTTTTTTTAAAGTTCCAAGTCTGAAAAGAATGCCAAAATATTTGGAAAAATGTCATGAAAATCTATCTTTAGTCATCTGAAGGGGGAGGACGGTGAGAAAACGTACTTTTGAATGAAAATCTGAATTTTTTTCTAAATTGGAGTCATAAGAAATTCTAACGGCAGCTGTTGACACGGTACAGTGGTGTAGTGGTTAGCACTCTCGCCTCCCAGACAGATGCCTCGGGTTCAACTCCACCCAGTCGCGCCATTGTGTTAGGTGGTGTAGGCCAAGCCTGCATGGGGTTCACTTGTTACTTGGAAGTTTAAAAAAAGTTTTTGCATTACTTTTACAAGTCTGAAAAGAATGCCAAAATATTTGGCAAAATGTCATGAAAATCTTTCTTTAGTCATCTGAATGGGAACGACGGTGAGAAAACGTACTTTTGAATAAAAATCTGAATTTTTTCTAAATCGGAGTCATAAGACATTCTAATGGCAGCAGTTGACAAGGTACAGTGGTGTAGTGGTTAGCACTCTCGCCTCCCAGACAGATGCCTCGGGTTCAACTCCACCCAGTGGCGCTACTGTGTTAGGTGGTGTAGGCTACGCCTGCATGGGGTTCACTCGTTACTTGTAAAAGTAATAGAAAAAACTTTTTTTAAAGTTCCAAGTCTGAAAAGAATGCCAAAATATTTGGAAAAATGTCATGAAAATCTATCTTTAGTCATCTGAAGGGGGAGGACGGTGAGAAAACGTACTTTTGAATGAAAATCTGAATTTTTTTCTAAATTGGAGTCATAAGAAATTCTAACGGCAGCTGTTGACACGGTACAGTGGTGTAGTGGTTAGCACTCTCGCCTCCCAGACAGATGCCTCGGGTTCAACTCCACCCAGTCGCGCCATTGTGTTAGGTGGTGTAGGCCAAGCCTGCATGGGGTTCACTTGTTACTTGGAAGTTTAAAAAAAGTTTTTGCATTACTTTTACAAGTCTGAAAAGAATGCCAAAATATTTGGCAAAATGTCATGAAAATCTTTCTTTAGTCATCTGAATGGGAACGACGGTGAGAAAACGTACTTTTGAATAAAAATCTGAATTTTTTCTAAATCGGAGTCATAAGACATTCTAATGGCAGCAGTTGACAAGGTACAGTGGTGTAGTGGTCAGCACTCTCGCCTCCCAGACAGATGCCTCGGGTTCAACTCCACCCAGTGGCGCTACTGTGTTAGGTGGTGTAGGCTACGCCTGCATGGGGTTCACTCGTTACTTGTAAAAGTAATAGAAAAAACTTTTTTTAAACTTCCAAGTCTGAAAAGAATGCCAAAATATTTGCCAAAATGTCATGAAAATCTATCTTTAGTCATCTGAAGGGGGAGAACGGTGAGAAAACGTACTTTTGAATAAAAATCCGAATTTATTCTAAATTGGAGTCATAAGACATTTTAACGGCAGCAGTTGACACGGTACAGTGGTGTAGTGGTTAGCACTCTCGCCTCCCAGACAGATGCCTCGGGTTCAACTCCACCCAGTGGCGCCACTGTGTTAGGTGGTGTAGGCTAAGCCTGCATGGGGTTCACTCGTTACTTGTAAAAGTAATGGAAAAAACTTTTTTTAAAGTTCCAAGTCTGAAAAGAATGCCAAAATATTTGGCAAAATGTCATGACAATCTATCTTTAGTCATCTGAAGGGGGACGACGGTGAGAAAACGTACTTTTGAATAAAAATCTGAATTTTTTCAGATAGCACTCTCGCCTCCCAGACAGATGCCTCGGGTTCAACTCCACCCAGTGGCGCCAATGTGTTAGGTGGTGTAGGCTAAGCCTGCATGGGGTTCACTCGTTACTTGTAAAAGTAATGGAAAAAACTTTTTTTAAACTTCCAAGTCTGAAAAGAATGCTAAAATATTTTGCAAAATGTCATGAAAATCTTTCTTTAGTCATCTGAAGGGGGACGACGGTGAGAAAACGTACTTTTGAACAAAAATCCGAATTTTTTCTAAATTGGAGTCATAAGACATTCTAACGGCAGCTGTTGACACAGTATATTGGTGTAGTGGTTAGCACTCTCGCCTCCCAGACAGATGCCTCGGGTTCAACTCCACCCAGTGGCGCCATTGTGTTAGGTGGTTTAGGCCAAGCCTGCATGGGGTTCACTCGTTACTTGGAAGTTTAAAAAAAGTTTTTTGCATTACTTTTCCAAGTCTGAAAAGAATCCCCAAATATTTGGCAAAATGTCATGAAAATCTATCTTTAGTCATCTGAATGGGAACGACGGTGAGAAAACGTACTTTTGAATAAAAATCTGAATTTTTTCTAAATCGGAGTCATAAGACATTCTAATGGCAGCAGTTGACACGGTACAGCGGTGTAGTGGTTAGCACTCTCGCCTCCCAGACAGATGCCTTGGGTTCAACTCCACCCAGTGGCGCCACTGTGTTAGCTGGTGTAGGCTAAGCCTGCATGGGGTTCACTCGTTACTTGTAAAAGTAATGGAAAAAACTTTTTTTAAAGTTCCAAGTCTGAAACGAATGCCAAAATATTTGGCAAAATGTCATGAAATTCCAACTTTAGTCATTTGAAGGGGGACGACGGTGAGAAAACGTACTTTTGAATAAAAATCAGAATTTTTTCTAAACTAAGTCATAACACATTCTAATGGTAGCAGTTGACACGGTACAGTGGTGTAGTGGTTAGCACTCTAGCCTCCCAGACAGATGCCTCGGGTTCAACTCCACCCAGTGGCGCCACTGTGTTAGGTGGTGTAGGCTAAGCCTGCATGGGGTTCACTCGTTACTTGTAAAAGTAATGGAAAAAACTTTTTTTAAAGTTCCAAGTCTGAAAAGAATCCCCAAATATTTGGCAAAATGTCATGAAAATCTATCTTTAGTCATCTGAAGGGGGAGGACGGTGAGAAAACGTACTTTTGAATAAAAATCTGAATTTTTTCTAAATCGGAGCCATAATACATTCTAATGGCAGCAGTTGACACGGTACAGTGGTGTAGTGGTTAGCACTCTCGCCTCCCAGACAGATGCCTCGGGTTCAACTCCACCCAGTCGCGCCATTGTGTTAGGTGGTGTAGGCCAAGCCTGCATGGGGTTCACTTGTTACTTGGAAGTTTAAAAAAAGTTTTTGCATTACTTTTACAAGTCTGAAAAGAATGCCAAAATATTTGGCAAAATGTCATGAAAATCTTTCTTTAGTCATCTGAATGGGAACGACGGTGAGAAAACGTACTTTTGAATAAAAATCTGAATTTTTTCTAAATCGGAGTCATAAGACATTCTAATGGCAGCAGTTGACAAGGTACAGTGGTGTAGTGGTTAGCACTCTCGCCTCCCAGACAGATGCCTCGGGTTCAACTCCACCCAGTGGCGCTACTGTGTTAGGTGGTGTAGGCTACGCCTGCATGGGGTTCACTCGTTACTTGTAAAAGTAATAGAAAAAACTTTTTTTAAACTTCCAAGTCTGAAAAGAATGCCAAAATATTTGCCAAAATGTCATGAAAATCTATCTTTAGTCATCTGAAGGGGGAGGACGGTGAGAAAACGTACTTTTGAATAAAAATCCGAATTTATTCTAAATTGGAGTCATAAGACATTCTAACGGCAGCAGTTGACACGGTACAGTGGTGTAGTGGTTAGCACTCTCGCCTCCCAGACAGATGCCTCGGGTTCAACTCCACCCAGTGGCGCCACTGTGTTAGGTGGTGTAGGCTAAGCCTGCATGGGGTTCACTCGTTACTTGTAAAAGTAATGGAAAAAACTTTTTTTAAAGTTCCAAGTCTGAAAAGAATGCCAAAATATTTGGCAAAATGTCATGACAATCTATCTTTAGTCATCTGAAGGGGGACGACGGTGAGAAAACGTACTTTTGAATAAAAATCTGAATTTTTTCAGATAGCACTCTCGCCTCCCAGACAGATGCCTCGGGTTCAACTCCACCCAGTGGCGCCATTGTGTTAGGTGGTTTAGGCCAAGCCTGCATGGGGTTCACTCGTTACTTGGAAGTTTAAAAAAAGTTTTTTGCATTACTTTTCCAAGTCTGAAAAGAATCCCCAAATATTTGGCAAAATGTCATGAAAATCTATCTTTAGTCATCTGAATGGGAACGACGGTGAGAAAACGTACTTTTGAATAAAAATCTGAATTTTTTCTAAATCGGAGTCATAAGACATTCTAATGGCAGCAGTTGACACGGTACAGCGGTGTAGTGGTTAGCACTCTCGCCTCCCAGACAGATGCCTTGGGTTCAACTCCACCCAGTGGCGCCACTGTGTTAGCTGGTGTAGGCTAAGCCTGCATGGGGTTCACTCGTTACTTGTAAAAGTAATGGAAAAAACTTTTTTTAAACTTCCAAGTCTGAAAAGAATGCCAAAATATTTGGCAAAATGTCATGAAAATCTATCTTTAGTCATCTGAAGGGGGAGGACGGTGAGAAAACGTACTTTTGAATAAAAATCTGAATTTTTTCTAAATCGGAGTCATAAGACATTCTAATGGCAGCAGTTGACACGGTACAGCGGTGTAGTGGTTAGCACTCTCGCCTCCCAGACAGATGCCTCGGGTTCAACTCCACCCAGTGGCGCCACTGTGTTAGGTGGTGTAGGCTAAGCCTGCATGGGGTTCACTCGTTACTTGTAAAAGTAATGGAAAAACCTTTTTTTAAACTTCCAAGTCTGAAAAGAATGCCAAAATATTTGGCAAAATGTCATGAAATTCTATTTTTAGTCGTATGAAGGGGGACGACGGTGAGAAAACGTACTTTTGAATAAAAATCTGAATTTTTTCTAAATCGGAGTCATAATACATTCTAATGGCAGCAGTTGACACGGTACAGTGGTGTAGTGGTTAGCACTCTAGCCTCCCAGACAGATGCCTCGGGTTCAACTCCACCCAGTGGCGCCGCTGTGTTAGGTGGTGTAGGCTAAGCCTGCATGGGGTTCCCTCGGTACTTGTAAAAGTAATGGAAAAAACTTTTTTTAAAGTTCCAAGTCTGAAAAGAATGCCAAAATATTTGGCAAAATGTCATGAAAATCTATCTTTAGTCATCTGAAGGGGGAGGACGGTGAGAAAACGTACTTTTGAATAAAAATCTGAATTTTTTCTAAATCGGAGTCATAAGACATTCTAATGGCAGCAGTTGACACGGTACAGCGGTGTAGTGGTTAGCACTCTCGCCTCCCAGACAGATGCCTCGGGTTCAACTCCACCCAGTGGCGCCACTGTGTTAGGTGGTGTAGGCTAAGCCTGCATGGGGTTCACTCGTTACTTGTAAAAGTAATGGAAAAACCTTTTTTTAAACTTCCAAGTCTGAAAAGAATGCCAAAATATTTGGCAAAATGTCATGAAATTCTATTTTTAGTCGTATGAAGGGGGACGACGGTGAGAAAACGTACTTTTGAATAAAAATCTGAATTTTTTCTAAATCGGAGTCATAATACATTCTAATGGCAGCAGTTGACACGGTACAGTGGTGTAATGGTTAGCACTCTAGCCTCCCAGACAGATGCCTCGGGTTCAACTCCACCCAGTGGCGCCACTGTGTTAGGTGGTGTAGGCTAAGCCTGCATGGGGTTCACTCGGTACTTGTAAAAGTAATGGAAAAAACTTTTTTTAAAGTTCCAAGTCTGAAAAGAATGCCAAAATATTTGGCAAAATGTCATGAAAATCTATCTTTAGTCATCTGAAGGGGGAGGACGGTGAGAAAACGTACTTTTGAATAAAAATCCGAATTTTTTCTAAATTGGAGTCATAAGACATTCTAACGGCAGCAGTTGACACGGTACAGTGGTGTAGTGGTTAGCACTCTCGCCTCCCAGACAGATGCCTCGGGTTCAACTCCACCCAGTGGCGCCACTGTGTTAGGTGGTGTAGGCTAAGCCTGCATGGGGTTCACTCGTTACTTGTAAAAGTAATGGAAAAAACTTTTTTTAAAGTTCCAAGTCTGAAAAGAATCCCCAAATATTTGGCAAAATGTCATGAAAATCTATCTTTAGTCATCTGAAGGGGGAGGACGGTGAGAAAACGTACTTTTGAATGAAAATCTGAATTTTTTCTAAATTGGAGTCATAAGAAATTCTAACGGCAGCTGTTGACACGGTACAGTGGTGTAGTGGTTAGCACTCTCGCCTCCCAGACAGATGCCTCGGGTTCAACTCCACCCAGTCGCGCCATTGTGTTAGGTGGTGTAGGCCAAGCCTGCATGGGGTTCACTCGTTACTTGGAAGTTTAAAAAAAGTTTTTTGCATTACTTTTACAAGTCTGAAAAGAATGCCAAAATATTTGGCAAAATGTCATGAAAATCTATCTTTAGTCATCTGAATGGGAACGACGGTGAGAAAACGTACTTTTGAATAAAAATCTGAATTTTTTCTAAATCGGAGTCATAAGACATTCTAATGGCAGCAGTTGACACGGTACAGTGGTGTAGTGGTTAGCACTCTCGCCTCCCAGACAGATGCCTCGGGTTCAACTCCACCCAGTGGCGCTACTGTGTTAGGTGGTGTAGGCTACGCCTGCATGGGGTTCACTCGTTACTTGTGAAAGTAATAGAAAAAACTTTTTTTAAACTTCTAAGTCTGAAAAGCATGCCAAAATATTTGGCAAAATGTCATGAAAATCTATCTTTAGTCATCTGAAGGGGGACGACGGTGACAAAACGTACTTTTGAATAAAAATCTGAATTTTTTCAGATAGCACTCTCGCCTCCCAGACAGATGCCTCGGGTTCAACTCCACCCAGTGGCGCCAATGTGTTAGGTGGTGTAGGCTAAGCCTGCATGGGGTTCACTCGTTACTTGTAAAAGTAATGGAAAAAACTTTTTTTTAACTTCCAAGTCTGAAAAGAATGCTAAAATATTTGGCAAAATGTCATGAAAATCTTTCTTTAGTCATCTGAAGGGGGAGGACGGTGAGAAAACGTACTTTTGAATAAAAATCTGAATTTTTTCTAAATCGGAGTCATAAGACATTCTAATGGCAGCAGTTGACACGGTACAGCGGTGTAGTGGTTAGCACTCTCGCCTCCCAGACAGATGCCTCGGGTTCAACTCCACCCAGTGGCGCCACTGTGTTAGGTGGTGTAGGCTAAGCCTGCATGGGGTTCACTCGTTACTTGTAAAAGTAATGGAAAAACCTTTTTTTAAACTTCCAAGTCTGAAAAGAATGCCAAAATATTTGGCAAAATGTCATGAAATTCTATTTTTAGTCGTATGAAGGGGGACGACGGTGAGAAAACGTACTTTTGAATAAAAATCTGAATTTTTTCTAAATCGGAGTCATAATACATTCTAATGGCAGCAGTTGACACGGTACAGTGGTGTAGTGGTTAGCACTCTAGCCTCCCAGACAGATGCCTCGGGTTCAACTCCACCCAGTGGCGCCGCTGTGTTAGGTGGTGTAGGCTAAGCCTGCATGGGGTTCCCTCGGTACTTGTAAAAGTAATGGAAAAAACTTTTTTTAAAGTTCCAAGTCTGAAAAGAATGCCAAAATATTTGGCAAAATGTCATGAAAATCTATCTTTAGTCATCTGAAGGGGGAGGACGGTGAGAAAACGTACTTTTGAATAAAAATCTGAATTTTTTCTAAATCGGAGTCATAAGACATTCTAATGGCAGCAGTTGACACGGTACAGCGGTGTAGTGGTTAGCACTCTCGCCTCCCAGACAGATGCCTCGGGTTCAACTCCACCCAGTGGCGCCACTGTGTTAGGTGGTGTAGGCTAAGCCTGCATGGGGTTCACTCGTTACTTGTAAAAGTAATGGAAAAACCTTTTTTTAAACTTCCAAGTCTGAAAAGAATGCCAAAATATTTGGCAAAATGTCATGAAATTCTATTTTTAGTCGTATGAAGGGGGACGACGGTGAGAAAACGTACTTTTGAATAAAAATCTGAATTTTTTCTAAATCGGAGTCATAATACATTCTAATGGCAGCAGTTGACACGGTACAGTGGTGTAATGGTTAGCACTCTAGCCTCCCAGACAGATGCCTCGGGTTCAACTCCACCCAGTGGCGCCACTGTGTTAGGTGGTGTAGGCTAAGCCTGCATGGGGTTCACTCGGTACTTGTAAAAGTAATGGAAAAAACTTTTTTTAAAGTTCCAAGTCTGAAAAGAATGCCAAAATATTTGGCAAAATGTCATGAAAATCTATCTTTAGTCATCTGAAGGGGGAGGACGGTGAGAAAACGTACTTTTGAATAAAAATCCGAATTTTTTCTAAATTGGAGTCATAAGACATTCTAACGGCAGCAGTTGACACGGTACAGTGGTGTAGTGGTTAGCACTCTCGCCTCCCAGACAGATGCCTCGGGTTCAACTCCACCCAGTGGCGCCACTGTGTTAGGTGGTGTAGGCTAAGCCTGCATGGGGTTCACTCGTTACTTGTAAAAGTAATGGAAAAAACTTTTTTTAAAGTTCCAAGTCTGAAAAGAATCCCCAAATATTTGGCAAAATGTCATGAAAATCTATCTTTAGTCATCTGAAGGGGGAGGACGGTGAGAAAACGTACTTTTGAATGAAAATCTGAATTTTTTCTAAATTGGAGTCATAAGAAATTCTAACGGCAGCTGTTGACACGGTACAGTGGTGTAGTGGTTAGCACTCTCGCCTCCCAGACAGATGCCTCGGGTTCAACTCCACCCAGTCGCGCCATTGTGTTAGGTGGTGTAGGCCAAGCCTGCATGGGGTTCACTTGTTACTTGGAAGTTTAAAAAAAGTTTTTGCATTACTTTTACAAGTCTGAAAAGAATGCCAAAATATTTGGCAAAATGTCATGAAAATCTTTCTTTAGTCATCTGAATGGGAACGACGGTGAGAAAACGTACTTTTGAATAAAAATCTGAATTTTTTCTAAATCGGAGTCATAAGACATTCTAATGGCAGCAGTTGACAAGGTACAGTGGTGTAGTGGTTAGCACTCTCGCCTCCCAGACAGATGCCTCGGGTTCAACTCCACCCAGTGGCGCCACTGTGTTAGGTGGTGTAGGCTAAGCCTGCATGGGGTTCACTCGTTACTTGTAAAAGTAATGGAAAAAACTTTTTTTAAACTTCCAAGTCAGAAAAGAATGCCAAAATATTTTGCAAAAAGTCATTAAATTCTATCCTTAGTCATATGAAGGTGCACGATGGTGAGAAAACCTAGTTTTTAACAAAAATCTGAATTTTTTCTAAATTGGAGTCATAAGACATTCTAACGGCAGCAGTTGACACGGTACAGTGGTATAGTGGTTAGCACTCTCGCCTCCCAGACAGATGCCTCGGGTTCAACTCCACCCAGTGGCGCCACTGTGTTAGGTGGTGTAGGCTAAGCCTGCATGGGGTTCACTCGTTACTTGTGAACGTAATGGAAAAAACTTTTTTTAAACTTCCAAGTCTGAAACGAATGCCAAAATATTTGGCAAAATGTCATGAAATTCCAACTTTAGTCATTTGAAGGGGGACGACGGTGAGAAAACGTACTTTTGAATAAAAATCAGAATTTTTTCTAAATCTAAGTCATAACACATTCTAATGGTAGCAGTTGACACGGTACAGTGGTGTAGTGGTTAGCACTCTAGCCTCCCAGACAGATGCCTCGGGTTCAACTCCACCCAGTGGCGCCACTGTGTTAGGTGGTGTAGGCTAAGCCTGCATGGGGTTCACTCGTTACTTGTAAAAGTAATGGAAAAAACTTTTTTTAAACTTCCAAGTCTGAAAAGAATGCTAAAATATTTTGCAAAATGTCATGAAAATCTTTCTTTAGTCATCTGAAGGGGGACGACGGTGAGAAAACGTACTTTTGAACAAAAATATGAATTTTTTCTAAATTGGAGTCATAAGACATTCTAACGGCAGCTGTTGACACAGTATATTGGTGTAGTGGTTAGCACTCTCGCCTCCCAGACAGATGCCTCGGGTTCAACTCCACCCAGTGGCGCCATTGTGTTAGGTGGTTTAGGCCAAGCCTGCATGGGGTTCACTCGTTACTTGGAAGTTTAAAAAAAGTTTTTTGCATTACTTTTCCAAGTCTGAAAAGAATCCCCAAATATTTGGCAAAATGTCATGAAAATCTATCTTTAGTCATCTGAATGGGAACGACGGTGAGAAAACGTACTTTTGAATAAAAATCTGAATTTTTTCTAAATCGGAGTCATAAGACATTCTAATGGCAGCAGTTGACACGGTACAGCGGTGTAGTGGTTAGCACTCTCGCCTCCCAGACAGATGCCTTGGGTTCAACTCCACCCAGTGGCGCCACTGTGTTAGCTGGTGTAGGCTAAGCCTGCATGGGGTTCACTCGTTACTTGTAAAAGTAATGGAAAAAACTTTTTTTAAACTTCCAAGTCTGAAAAGAATGCCAAAATATTTGGCAAAATGTCATGAAATTCTATTTTTAGTCATCTGAAGGGGGAGGACGGTGAGAAAACGTACTTTTGAATAAAAATCTGAATTTTTTCTAAATCGGAGTCATAAGACATTCTAATGGCAGCAGTTGACACGGTACAGCGGTGTAGTGGTTAGCACTCTCGCCTCCCAGACAGATGCCTCGGGTTCAACTCCACCCAGTGGCGCCACTGTGTTAGGTGGTGTAGGCTAAGCCTGCATGGGGTTCACTCGTTACTTGTAAAAGTAATGGAAAAACCTTTTTTTAAACTTCCAAGTCTGAAAAGAATGCCAAAATATTTGGCAAAATGTCATGAAATTCTATTTTTAGTCGTATGAAGGGGGACGACGGTGAGAAAACGTACTTTTGAATAAAAATCTGAATTTTTTCTAAATCGGAGTCATAATACATTCTAATGGCAGCAGTTGACACGGTACAGTGGTGTAATGGTTAGCACTCTAGCCTCCCAGACAGATGCCTCGGGTTCAACTCCACCCAGTGGCGCCACTGTGTTAGGTGGTGTAGGCTAAGCCTGCATGGGGTTCACTCGTTACTTGTAAAAGTAATGGAAAAAACTTTTTTTAAACTTCCAAGTCTGAAAAGAATGCCAAAATATTTGGCAAAATGTCATGAAATTCTATTTTTAGTCGTATGAAGGGGGACGACGGTGAGAAAACGTACTTTTGAATAAAAATCTGAATTTTTTCTAAATCGGAGCCATAATACATTCTAATGGCAGCAGTTGACACGGTACAGTGGTGTAGTGGTTAGCACTCTAGCCTCCCAGACAGATGCCTCGGGTTCAACTCCACCCAGTGGCGCCACTGTGTTAGGTGGTGTAGGCTAAGCCTGCATGGGGTTCACTCGGTACTTGTAAAAGTAATGGAAAAAACTTTTTTTAAAGTTCCAAGTCTGAAAAGAATGCCAAAATATTTGGCAAAATGTCATGAAAATCTATCTTTAGTCATCTGAAGGGGGAGGACGGTGAGAAAACGTACTTTTGAATAAAAATCCGAATTTTTTCTAAATCGGAGTCATAAGACATTCTAATGGCAGCAGTTGACACGGTACAGCGGTGTAGTGGTTAGCACTCTCGCCTCCCAGACAGATGCCTCGGGTTCAACTCCACCCAGTGGCGCCACTGTGTTAGGTGGTGTAGGCTAAGCCTGCATGGGGTTCACTCGTTACTTGTAAAAGTAATGGAAAAACCTTTTTTTAAACTTCCAAGTCTGAAAAGAATGCCAAAATATTTGGCAAAATGTCATGAAATTCTATTTTTAGTCGTATGAAGGGGGACGACGGTGAGAAAACGTACTTTTGAATAAAAATCTGAATTTTTTCTAAATCGGAGTCATAATACATTCTAATGGCAGCAGTTGACACGGTACAGTGGTGTAGTGGTTAGCACTCTAGCCTCCCAGACAGATGCCTCGGGTTCAACTCCACCCAGTGGCGCCGCTGTGTTAGGTGGTGTAGGCTAAGCCTGCATGGGGTTCCCTCGGTACTTGTAAAAGTAATGGAAAAAACTTTTTTTAAAGTTCCAAGTCTGAAAAGAATGCCAAAATATTTGGCAAAATGTCATGAAAATCTATCTTTAGTCATCTGAAGGGGGAGGACGGTGAGAAAACGTACTTTTGAATAAAAATCTGAATTTCTTCTAAATCGGAGTCATAAGACATTCTAATGGCAGCAGTTGACACGGTACAGCGGTGTAGTGGTTAGCACTCTCGCCTCCCAGACAGATGCCTCGGGTTCAACTCCACCCAGTGGCGCCACTGTGTTAGGTGGTGTAGGCTAAGCCTGCATGGGGTTCACTCGTTACTTGTAAAAGTAATGGAAAAACCTTTTTTTAAACTTCCAAGTCTGAAAAGAATGCCAAAATATTTGGCAAAATGTCATGAAATTCTATTTTTAGTCGTATGAAGGGGGACGACGGTGAGAAAACGTACTTTTGAATAAAAATCTGAATTTTTTCTAAATCGGAGTCATAATACATTCTAATGGCAGCAGTTGACACGGTACAGTGGTGTAATGGTTAGCACTCTAGCCTCCCAGACAGATGCCTCGGGTTCAACTCCACCCAGTGGCGCCACTGTGTTAGGTGGTGTAGGCTAAGCCTGCATGGGGTTCACTCGGTACTTGTAAAAGTAATGGAAAAAACTTTTTTTAAAGTTCCAAGTCTGAAAAGAATGCCAAAATATTTGGCAAAATGTCATGAAAATCTATCTTTAGTCATCTGAAGGGGGAGGACGGTGAGAAAACGTACTTTTGAATAAAAATCCGAATTTTTTCTAAATTGGAGTCATAAGACATTCTAACGGCAGCAGTTGACACGGTACAGTGGTGTAGTGGTTAGCACTCTCGCCTCCCAGACAGATGCCTCGGGTTCAACTCCACCCAGTGGCGCCACTGTGTTAGGTGGTGTAGGCTAAGCCTGCATGGGGTTCACTCGTTACTTGTAAAAGTAATGGAAAAAACTTTTTTTAAAGTTCCAAGTCTGAAAAGAATCCCCAAATATTTGGCAAAATGTCATGAAAATCTATCTTTAGTCATCTGAAGGGGGAGGACGGTGAGAAAACGTACTTTTGAATGAAAATCTGAATTTTTTCTAAATTGGAGTCATAAGAAATTCTAACGGCAGCTGTTGACACGGTACAGTGGTGTAGTGGTTAGCACTCTCGCCTCCCAGACAGATGCCTCGGGTTCAACTCCACCCAGTCGCGCCATTGTGTTAGGTGGTGTAGGCCAAGCCTGCATGGGGTTCACTCGTTACTTGGAAGTTTAAAAAAAGTTTTTTGCATTACTTTTACAAGTCTGAAAAGAATGCCAAAATATTTGGCAAAATGTCATGAAAATCTATCTTTAGTCATCTGAATGGGAACGACGGTGAGAAAACGTACTTTTGAATAAAAATCTGAATTTTTTCTAAATCGGAGTCATAAGACATTCTAATGGCAGCAGTTGACACGGTACAGTGGTGTAGTGGTTAGCACTCTCGCCTCCCAGACAGATGCCTCGGGTTCAACTCCACCCAGTGGCGCTACTGTGTTAGGTGGTGTAGGCTACGCCTGCATGGGGTTCACTCGTTACTTGTGAAAGTAATAGAAAAAACTTTTTTTAAACTTCTAAGTCTGAAAAGCATGCCAAAATATTTGGCAAAATGTCATGAAAATCTATCTTTAGTCATCTGAAGGGGGACGACGGTGACAAAACGTACTTTTGAATAAAAATCTGAATTTTTTCAGATAGCACTCTCGCCTCCCAGACAGATGCCTCGGGTTCAACTCCACCCAGTGGCGCCAATGTGTTAGGTGGTGTAGGCTAAGCCTGCATGGGGTTCACTCGTTACTTGTAAAAGTAATGGAAAAAACTTTTTTTTAACTTCCAAGTCTGAAAAGAATGCTAAAATATTTGGCAAAATGTCATGAAAATCTTTCTTTAGTCATCTGAAGGGGGACGACGGTGAGAAAACGTACTTTTGAATAAAAATCTGAATTTTTTCTAAATCGGAGTCATAAGACCTTCTAACGGCAGCCATTGACACGGTACAGTGGTGTAGTGTTTAGCACTCTCGCCTCCCAGACAGATGCCTCGGGTTCAACTCCACCCAGTGGCGCCAATGTGTTAGGTGGTGTAGGCCAAGCCTGCATGGGGTTCACTCGTTACTTGGAAGTTTAAAAAAAGTTTTTTCCATTACTTTTACAAGTCTGAAAAGAATGCCAAAATATTTGGCGAAATGTCTTGAAAATCTATCTTTATGCATCTGAAAGGGGGACGACGGTGAGAAAACCTAATTTTGAACAAAAATCCGAATTTTTTCTGAATTCGAGTCATAAGACATTCTAATGGCAGCAGTTGACACGGTACAGTGGTGTAGTGGTTAGCACTCTCGCCTCCCAGACAGATGCCTCGGGTTCAACTCCACCCAGTGGCGCCACTGTGTTAGGTGGTGTAGGCTAAGCCTGCATGGGGTTCACTCCATACTTGTAAAAGTAATGGAAAACATTTTTTTAAACTTCTAAGTCTGAAAAGAATGCCAAAATATTTGGCAAAATGTCATGAAGATCTATCTTTAGTCATTTGAAGGGGGACAACGGTAAGAAAACGTACTTTTGAATAAAAATCTGAATTTTTTCTAAATTGGAGTCATAATACATTCTAATGGCAGCAGTTGACACAGTACAGTGGTGTAGTGGTTAGCACTCTCGCCTCCCAGACAGATGCTTCGCGTTCAACTCCACTCAGTGGCAGCACTGTGTTAGGTGGTGTAGGCTACGCCTGCATGAGGTTCACTCGTTACTTGTAAAAGTAATGGAAAAAACTTTTTTTAAACTTCTAAGTCTGAAAAGAAGGCCAAAATATTTGGCAAAATGTCATGAAAATCTATCTTTAGTCATCTGAAGGGGGAGGACGGTGAGAAAACGTACTTTTGAATAAAAATCCGAATTTTTTCTAAATTGGAGTTATAAGACATTCTAATGGCAGCAGTTGACACGGTACAGTGGTGTAGTGGTTAGCACTCTCGCCTCCCAGACAGATGCCTCGGGTTCAACTCCACCCAGTGGTGCCACTGTGTTAGGTGGTGTAGGCTAAGCCTGCATGGGGTTCACTCGTTACTTGTAAAAGTAATGGAAAAAACTTTTTTTAAAGTTCCAAGTCTGAAAAGAATCCCCAAATATTTGGCAAAATGTCATGAAAATCTATCTTTAGTCATCTGAAGGGGGAGGACGGTGAGAAAACGTACTTTTGAATGAAAATCTGAATTTTTTCTAAATTGGAGTCATAAGAAATTCTAACGGCAGCTGTTGACACGGTACAGTGGTGTAGTGGTTAGCACTCTCGCCTCCCAGACAGATGCCTCGGGTTCAACTCCACCCAGTCGCGCCATTGTGTTAGGTGGTGTAGGCCAAGCCTGCATGGGGTTCACTCGTTACTTGGAAGTTTAAAAAAAGTTTTTTGCATTACTTTTACAAGTCTGAAAAGAATGCCAAAATATTTGGCAAAATGTCATGAAAATCTTTCTTTAGTCATCTGAATGGGAACGACGGTGAGAAAACGTACTTTTGAATAAAAATCTGAATTTTTTCTAAATCGGAGTCATAAGACATTCTAATGGCAGCAGTTGACACGGTACAGCGGTGTAGTGGTTAGCACTCTCGCCTCCCAGACAGATGCCTCGGGTTCAACTCCACCCAGTGGCGCCACTGTGTTAGGTGGTGTAGGCTAAGCCTGCATGGGGTTCACTCGTTACTTGTGAACGTAATGGAAAAAACTTTTTTTAAACTTCCAAGTCTGAAACGAATGCCAAAATATTTGGCAAAATGTCATGAAAATCTATCTTTAGTCATCTGAAGGGGGAGGACGGTGAGAAAACGTACTTTTGAATAAAAATCCGAATTTATTCTAAATTGGAGTCATAAGACATTCTAACGGCAGCAGTTGACACGGTACAGTGGTGTAGTGGTTAGCACTCTCGCCTCCCAGACAGATGCCTCGGGTTCAACTCCACCCAGTGGCGCCACTGTGTTAGGTGGTGTAGGCTAAGCCTGCATGGGGTTCACTCGTTACTTGTAAAAGTAATGGAAAAAACTTTTTTTAAAGTTCCAAGTCTGAAAAGAATGCCAAAATATTTGGCAAAATGTCATGACAATCTATCTTTAGTCATCTGAAGGGGGACGACGGTGAGAAAACGTACTTTTGAATAAAAATCTGAATTTTTTCAGATAGCACTCTCGCCTCCCAGACAGATGCCTCGGGTTCAACTCCACCCAGTGGCGCCAATGTGTTAGGTGGTGTAGGCTAAGCCTGCATGGGGTTCACTCGTTACTTGTAAAAGTAATGGAAAAAACTTTTTTTAAACTTCCAAGTCTGAAAAGAATGCTAAAATATTTTGCAAAATGTCATGAAAATCTTTCTTCAGTCATCTGAAGGGGGACGACGGTGAGAAAACGTACTTTTGAACAAAAATCCGAATTTTTTCTAAATTGGAGTCATAAGACATTCTAACGGCAGCTGTTGACACAGTATATTGGTGTAGTGGTTAGCACTCTCGCCTCCCAGACAGATGCCTCGGGTTCAACTCCACCCAGTGGCGCCATTGTGTTAGGTGGTTTAGGCCAAGCCTGCATGGGGTTCACTCGTTACTTGGAAGTTTAAAAAAAGTTTTTTGCATTACTTTTCCAAGTCTGAAAAGAATCCCCAAATATTTGGCAAAATGTCATGAAAATCTATCTTTAGTCATCTGAATGGGAACGACGGTGAGAAAACGTACTTTTGAATAAAAATCTGAATTTTTTCTAAATCGGAGTCATAAGACATTCTAATGGCAGCAGTTGACACGGTACAGCGGTGTAGTGGTTAGCACTCTCGCCTCCCAGACAGATGCCTTGGGTTCAACTCCACCCAGTGGCGCCACTGTGTTAGCTGGTGTAGGCTAAGCCTGCATGGGGTTCACTCGTTACTTGTAAAAGTAATGGAAAAAACTTTTTTTAAACTTCCAAGTCTGAAAAGAATGCCAAAATATTTGGCAAAATGTCATGAAATTCTATTTTTAGTCGTATGAAGGGGGACGACGGTGAGAAAACGTACTTTTGAATAAAAATCTGAATTTTTTCTAAATCGGAGCCATAATACATTCTAATGGCAGCAGTTGACACGGTACAGTGGTGTAGTGGTTAGCACTCTAGCCTCCCAGACAGATGCCTCGGGTTCAACTCCACCCAGTGGCGCCACTGTGTTAGGTGGTGTAGGCTAAGCCTGCATGGGGTTCACTCGTTACTTGTAAAAGTAATGGAAAAACCTTTTTTTAAACTTCCAAGTCTGAAAAGAATGCCAAAATATTTGGCAAAATGTCATGAAATTCTATTTTTAGTCGTATGAAGGGGGACGACGGTGAGAAAACGTACTTTTGAATAAAAATCTGAATTTTTTCTAAATCGGAGTCATAATACATTCTAATGGCAGCAGTTGACACGGTACAGTGGTGTAGTGGTTAGCACTCTAGCCTCCCAGACAGATGCCTCGGGTTCAACTCCACCCAGTGGCGCCGCTGTGTTAGGTGGTGTAGGCTAAGCCTGCATGGGGTTCCCTCGGTACTTGTAAAAGTAATGGAAAAAACTTTTTTTAAAGTTCCAAGTCTGAAAAGAATGCCAAAATATTTGGCAAAATGTCATGAAAATCTATCTTTAGTCATCTGAAGGGGGAGGACGGTGAGAAAACGTACTTTTGAATAAAAATCTGAATTTTTTCTAAATCGGAGTCATAAGACATTCTAATGGCAGCAGTTGACACGGTACAGCGGTGTAGTGGTTAGCACTCTCGCCTCCCAGACAGATGCCTCGGGTTCAACTCCACCCAGTGGCGCCACTGTGTTAGGTGGTGTAGGCTAAGCCTGCATGGGGTTCACTCGTTACTTGTAAAAGTAATGGAAAAACCTTTTTTTAAACTTCCAAGTCTGAAAAGAATGCCAAAATATTTGGCAAAATGTCATGAAATTCTATTTTTAGTCGTATGAAGGGGGACGACGGTGAGAAAACGTACTTTTGAATAAAAATCTGAATTTTTTCTAAATCGGAGTCATAATACATTCTAATGGCAGCAGTTGACACGGTACAGTGGTGTAATGGTTAGCACTCTAGCCTCCCAGACAGATGCCTCGGGTTCAACTCCACCCAGTGGCGCCACTGTGTTAGGTGGTGTAGGCTAAGCCTGCATGGGGTTCACTCGGTACTTGTAAAAGTAATGGAAAAAACTTTTTTTAAAGTTCCAAGTCTGAAAAGAATGCCAAAATATTTGGCAAAATGTCATGAAAATCTATCTTTAGTCATCTGAAGGGGGAGGACGGTGAGAAAACGTACTTTTGAATAAAAATCCGAATTTTTTCTAAATTGGAGTCATAAGACATTCTAACGGCAGCAGTTGACACGGTACAGTGGTGTAGTGGTTAGCACTCTCGCCTCCCAGACAGATGCCTCGGGTTCAACTCCACCCAGTGGCGCCACTGTGTTAGGTGGTGTAGGCTAAGCCTGCATGGGGTTCACTCGTTACTTGTAAAAGTAATGGAAAAAACTTTTTTTAAAGTTCCAAGTCTGAAAAGAATCCCCAAATATTTGGCAAAATGTCATGAAAATCTATCTTTAGTCATCTGAAGGGAGAGGACGGTGAGAAAACGTACTTTTGAATGAAAATCTGAATTTTTTCTAAATTGGAGTCATAAGAAATTCTAACGGCAGCTGTTGACACGGTACAGTGGTGTAGTGGTTAGCACTCTCGCCTCCCAGACAGATGCCTCGGGTTCAACTCCACCCAGTCGCGCCATTGTGTTAGGTGGTGTAGGCCAAGCCTGCATGGGGTTCACTCGTTACTTGGAAGTTTAAAAAAAGTTTTTTGCATTACTTTTACAAGTCTGAAAAGAATGCCAAAATATTTGGCAAAATGTCATGAAAATCTATCTTTAGTCATCTGAATGGGAACGACGGTGAGAAAACGTACTTTTGAATAAAAATCTGAATTTTTTCTAAATCGGAGTCATAAGACATTCTAATGGCAGCAGTTGACACGGTACAGTGGTGTAGTGGTTAGCACTCTCGCCTCCCAGACAGATGCCTCGGGTTCAACTCCACCCAGTGGCGCTACTGTGTTAGGTGGTGTAGGCTACGCCTGCATGGGGTTCACTCGTTACTTGTGAAAGTAATAGAAAAAACTTTTTTTAAACTTCTAAGTCTGAAAAGCATGCCAAAATATTTGGCAAAATGTCATGAAAATCTATCTTTAGTCATCTGAAGGGGGACGACGGTGAGAAAACGTACTTTTGAATGAAAATCTGAATTTTTTCTAAATTGGAGTCATAAGAAATTCTAACGGCAGCTGTTGACACGGTACAGTGGTGTAGTGGTTAGCACTCTCGCCTCCCAGACAGATGCCTCGGGTTCAACTCCACCCAGTCGCGCCATTGTGTTAGGTGGTGTAGGCCAAGCCTGCATGGGGTTCACTCGTTACTTGGAAGTTTAAAAAAAGTTTTTTGCATTACTTTTACAAGTCTGAAAAGAATGCCAAAATATTTGGCAAAATGTCATGAAAATCTATCTTTAGTCATCTGAATGGGAACGACGGTGAGAAAACGTACTTTTGAATAAAAATCTGAATTTTTTCTAAATCGGAGTCATAAGACATTCTAATGGCAGCAGTTGACACGGTACAGTGGTGTAGTGGTTAGCACTCTCGCCTCCCAGACAGATGCCTCGGGTTCAACTCCACCCAGTGGCGCTACTGTGTTAGGTGGTGTAGGCTACGCCTGCATGGGGTTCACTCGTTACTTGTGAAAGTAATAGAAAAAACTTTTTTTAAACTTCTAAGTCTGAAAAGCATGCCAAAATATTTGGCAAAATGTCATGAAAATCTATCTTTAGTCATCTGAAGGGGGACGACGGTGACAAAACGTACTTTTGAATAAAAATCTGAATTTTTTCAGATAGCACTCTCGCCTCCCAGACAGATGCCTCGGGTTCAACTCCACCCAGTGGCGCCAATGTGTTAGGTGGTGTAGGCTAAGCCTGCATGGGGTTCACTCGTTACTTGTAAAAGTAATGGAAAAAACTTTTTTTTAACTTCCAAGTCTGAAAAGAATGCTAAAATATTTGGCAAAATGTCATGAAAATCTTTCTTTAGTCATCTGAAGGGGGACGACGGTGAGAAAACGTACTTTTGAATAAAAATCTGAATTTTTTCTAAATCGGAGTCATAAGACCTTCTAACGGCAGCCATTGACACGGTACAGTGGTGTAGTGTTTAGCACTCTCGCCTCCCAGACAGATGCCTCGGGTTCAACTCCACCCAGTGGCGCCAATGTGTTAGGTGGTGTAGGCCAAGCCTGCATGGGGTTCACTCGTTACTTGGAAGTTTAAAAAAAGTTTTTTCCATTACTTTTACAAGTCTGAAAAGAATGCCAAAATATTTGGCGAAATGTCTTGAAAATCTATCTTTAGTCATCTGAAAGGGGGACGACGGTGAGAAAACCTAATTTTGAACAAAAATCCGAATTTTTTCTAAATTCGAGTCATAAGACATTCTAATGGCAGCAGTTGACACGGTACAGTGGTGTAGTGGTTAGCACTCTCGCCTCCCAGACAGATGCCTCGGGTTCAACTCCACCCAGTGGCGCCACTGTGTTAGGTGGTGTAGGCTAAGCCTGCATGGGGTTCACTCCATACTTGTAAAAGTAATGGAAAACATTTTTTTAAACTTCTAAGTCTGAAAAGAATGCCAAAATATTTGGCAAAATGTCATGAAGATCTATCTTTAGTCATTTGAAGGGGGACAACGGTAAGAAAACGTACTTTTGAATAAAAATCTGAATTTTTTCTAAATTGGAGTCATAAGACATTCTAATGGCAGCAGTTGACACAGTACAGTGGTGTAGTGGTTAGCACTCTCGCCTCCCAGACAGATGCTTCGCGTTCAACTCCACTCAGTGGCAGCACTGTGTTAGGTGGTGTAGGCTACGCCTGCATGAGGTTCACTCGTTACTTGTAAAAGTAATGGAAAAAACTTTTTTTAAACTTCTAAGTCTGAAAAGAAGGCCAAAATATTTGGCAAAATGTCATGAAAATCTATCTTTAGTCATCTGAAGGGGGAGGACGGTGAGAAAACGTACTTTTGAATAAAAATCCGAATTTTTTCTAAATTGGAGTCATAAGACATTCTAATGGCAGCAGTTGACACGGTACAGTGGTGTAGTGGTTAGCACTCTCGCCTCCCAGACAGATGCCTCGGGTTCAACTCCACCCAGTGGTGCCACTGTGTTAGGTGGTGTAGGCTAAGCCTGCATGGGGTTCACTCGTTACTTGTAAAAGTAATGGAAAAAACTTTTTTTAAAGTTCCAAGTCTGAAAAGAATCCCCAAATATTTGGCAAAATGTCATGAAAATCTATCTTTAGTCATCTGAAGGGGGAGGACGGTGAGAAAACGTACTTTTGAATGAAAATCTGAATTTTTTCTAAATTGGAGTCATAAGAAATTCTAACGGCAGCTGTTGACACGGTACAGTGGTGTAGTGGTTAGAACTCTCGCCTCCCAGACAGATGCCTCGGGTTCAACTCCACCCAGTCGCGCCATTGTGTTAGGTGGTGTAGGCCAAGCCTGCATGGGGTTCACTTGTTACTTGGAAGTTTAAAAAAAGTTTTTGCATTACTTTTACAAGTCTGAAAAGAATGCCAAAATATTTGGCAAAATGTCATGAAAATCTTTCTTTAGTCATCTGAATGGGAACGACGGTGAGAAAACGTACTTTTGAATAAAAATCTGAATTTTTTCTAAATCGGAGTCATAAGACATTCTAATGGCAGCAGTTGACAAGGTACAGTGGTGTAGTGGTTAGCACTCTCGCCTCCCAGACAGATGCCTCGGGTTCAACTCCACCCAGTGGCGCTACTGTGTTAGGTGGTGTAGGCTACGCCTGCATGGGGTTCACTCGTTACTTGTAAAAGTAATAGAAAAAACTTTTTTTAAACTTCTAAGTCTGAAAAGAATGCCAAAATATTTGCCAAAATGTCATGAAAATCTATCTTTAGTCATCTGAAGGGGGAGGACGGTGAGAAAACGTACTTTTGAATAAAAATCCGAATTTATTCTAAATTGGAGTCATAAGACATTCTAACGGCAGCAGTTGACACGGTACAGTGGTGTAGTGGTTAGCACTCTCGCCTCCCAGACAGATGCCTCGGGTTCAACTCCACCCAGTGGCGCCACTGTGTTAGGTGGTGTAGGCTAAGCCTGCATGGGGTTCACTCGTTACTTGTAAAAGTAATGGAAAAAACTTTTTTTAAAGTTCCAAGTCTGAAAAGAATGCCAAAATATTTGGCAAAATGTCATGACAATCTATCTTTAGTCATCTGAAGGGGGACGACGGTGAGAAAACGTACTTTTGAATAAAAATCTGAATTTTATCAGATAGCACTCTCGCCTCCCAGACAGATGCCTCGGGTTCAACTCCACCCAGTGGCGCCAATGTGTTAGGTGGTGTAGGCTAAGCCTGCATGGGGTTCACTCGTTACTTGTAAAAGTAATGGAAAAAACTTTTTTTAAACTTCCAAGTCTGAAAAGAATGCTAAAATATTTTGCAAAATGTCATGAAAATCTTTCTTTAGTCATCTGAAGGGGGACGACGGTGAGAAAACGTACTTTTGAACAAAAATCCGAATTTTTTCTAAATTGGAGTCATAAGACATTCTAACGGCAGCTGTTGACACAGTATATTGGTGTAGTGGTTAGCACTCTCGCCTCCCAGACAGATGCCTCGGGTTCAACTCCACCCAGTGGCGCCATTGTGTTAGGTGGTTTAGGCCAAGCCTGCATGGGGTTCACTCGTTACTTGGAAGTTTAAAAAAAGTTTTTTGCATTACTTTTCCAAGTCTGAAAAGAATCCCCAAATATTTGGCAAAATGTCATGAAAATCTATCTTTAGTCATCTGAATGGGAACGACGGTGAGAAAACGTACTTTTGAATAAAAATCTGAATTTTTTCTAAATCGGAGTCATAAGACATTCTAATGGCAGCAGTTGACACGGTACAGCGGTGTAGTGGTTAGCACTCTCGCCTCCCAGACAGATGCCTTGGGTTCAACTCCACCCAGTGGCGCCACTGTGTTAGCTGGTGTAGGCTAAGCCTGCATGGGGTTCACTCGTTACTTGTAAAAGTAATGGAAAAAACTTTTTTTAAACTTCCAAGTCTGAAAAGAATGCCAAAATATTTGGCAAAATGTCATGAAATTCTATTTTTAGTCGTATGAAGGGGGACGACGGTGAGAAAACGTACTTTTGAATAAAAATCTGAATTTTTTCTAAATCGGAGCCATAATACATTCTAATGGCAGCAGTTGACACGGTACAGTGGTGTAGTGGTTAGCACTCTAGCCTCCCAGACAGATGCCTCGGGTTCAACTCCACCCAGTGGCGCCACTGTGTTAGGTGGTGTAGGCTAAGCCTGCATGGGGTTCACTCGGTACTTGTAAAAGTAATGGAAAAAACTTTTTTTAAAGTTCCAAGTCTGAAAAGAATGCCAAAATATTTGGCAAAATGTCATGAAAATCTATCTTTAGTCATCTGAAGGGGGAGGACGGTGAGAAAACGTACTTTTGAATAAAAATCTGAATTTTTTCTAAATCGGAGTCATAAGACATTCTAATGGCAGCAGTTGACACGGTACAGCGGTGTAGTGGTTAGCACTCTCGCCTCCCAGACAGATGCCTCGGGTTCAACTCCACCCAGTGGCGCCACTGTGTTAGGTGGTGTAGGCTAAGCCTGCATGGGGTTCACTCGTTACTTGTAAAAGTAATGGAAAAACCTTTTTTTAAACTTCCAAGTCTGAAAAGAATGCCAAAATATTTGGCAAAATGTCATGAAATTCTATTTTTAGTCGTATGAAGGGGGACGACGGTGAGAAAACGTACTTTTGAATAAAAATCTGAATTTTTTCTAAATCGGAGTCATAATACATTCTAATGGCAGCAGTTGACACGGTACAGTGGTGTAGTGGTTAGCACTCTAGCCTCCCAGACAGATGCCTCGGGTTCAAATCCACCCAGTGGCGCCGCTGTGTTAGGTGGTGTAGGCTAAGCCTGCATGGGGTTCACTCGTTACTTGGAAGTTTAAAAAAAGTTTTTTGCATTACTTTTACAAGTCTGAAAAGAATGCCAAAATATTTGGCAAAATGTCATGAAAATCTATCTTTAGTCATCTGAATGGGAACGACGGTGAGAAAACGTACTTTTGAATAAAAATCTGAATTTTTTCTAAATCGGAGTCATAAGACATTTTAATGGCAGCAGTTGACACGGTACAGTGGTCTAGTGGTTAGCACTCTCGCCTCCCAGACAGATGCCTCGGGTTCAACTCCACCCAGTGGCGCTACTGTGTTAGGTGGTGTAGGCTACGCCTGCATGGGGTTCACTCGTTACTTGTGAAAGTAATAGAAAAAACTTTTTTTAAACTTCTAAGTCTGAAAAGCATGCCAAAATATTTGGCAAAATGTCATGAAAATCTATCTTTAGTCATCTGAAGGGGGACGACGGTGACAAAACGTACTTTTGAATAAAAATCTGAATTTTTTCAGATAGCACTCTCGCCTCCCAGACAGATGCCTCGGGTTCAACTCCACCCAGTGGCGCCAATGTGTTAGGTGGTGTAGGCTAAGCCTGCATGGGGTTCACTCGTTACTTGTAAAAGTAATGGAAAAAACTTTTTTTAAAGTTCCAAGTCTGAAAAGAATGCCAAAATATTTGGCAAAATGTCATGAAAATCTTTCTTTAGTCATCTGAAGGGGGACGACGGTGAGAAAACGTACTTTTGAATAAAAATCTGAATTTTTTCTAAATCGGAGTCATAAGACCTTCTAACGGCAGCCATTGACACGGTACAGTGGTGTAGTGTTTAGCACTCTCGCCTCCCAGACAGATGCCTCGGGTTCAACTCCACCCAGTGGCGCCACTGTGTTAGGTGGTGTAGGCTAAGCCTGCGTGGGGCTCACTCCATACTTGTAAAAGTAATGGAATTTTTTTTTTTAAACTTCCAAGTCTGAAAAGAATGCCAAAATATTTGGCAAAATGTCATGAAATTCTATCCTTAGTCATATGAAGGTGCACGATAGTGAGAAAACCTACTTTTGAACAAAAATCCGAATTTTTTCTAAATTGGAGTTATAAGAAATTCTAATGGCAGCTGTTGACACGGTACAGTGGTGTAGTGGTTAGCACTCTCGCCTCCCAGACAGATGCCTCGGGTTCAACTCCACCCAGTGGCGCCATTGTGTTAGGTGGTGTAGGCCGAGCTTGCATGTGGTTCACTCGTTACTTGGAAGTTTAAAAAAAGTTTTTTCCATTACTTTTACAAGTCGGAAAAGAATGCCAAAACATTTGGCAAAATGTCATGAAATTCTATCTTTAGTCATTTGAAGGGGGATGACGGTGAGAAAACGTACTTTTGAATAAAAAGACAGACAGACAGATGCCTCGGGTTCAACTCCATCCAGTTGCGCCACTGTGTTAGGTGGTGTAGGCTAAGCCTGCATGAGGTTCACTCCATACTTGTAAAAGTAATGGAAATTTTTTTTTAAACTTCCAAGTCTGAAAAGAATGCCAAAATATTTGGCAAAATGTCATGAAATTCTATCTTTAGTCATATGAAGGGGGACGACGGTGAGAAAACGTACGTTTGAAAAAAAATCTGAATTTTTTCTAAATCGGAGTCATAATACATTCTAACGGCAGCAGTTGACACGGTACAGTGGTGTAGTGGTTAGCACTCTAGCCTCCCAGACAGATGCCTCGGGTTCAACTCCACCCAGTGGCACCACTGTGTTAGGTGGTGTAGGCTACGCCTGCATGGGGTTCACTCGTTACTCGTAAAAGTAATGGAAAGAACGTTTTTTAAACTTCTATGTCTGAAAAGAATGCCAAAATATTTGGCAAAATATCATGAAAATCTATCATTAGTCATCTGAAGGGGGAGGACGGTGAGAAAACGTACTTTTGAATAAAAATCCGAATTTTTTCTAAATTGGAGTCATAAGACATTCTAATGGCAGCAGTTGACACGGTACAGTGGTGTAGTGGTTAGCACTCTCGCCTCCCAGACAGATGCCTCGGGTTCAACTCCACCCAGTGGCGCCACTGTGTTAGGTGGTGTAGGCCGAGCTTGCATGGGGTTCACTCGTTACTTGGAAGTTTAAAAAAAGTTTTTTCCATTACTTTTACAAGTCGGAAAAGAATGCCAAAATATTTGGCAAAATGTCATGAAATTCTATCTTTAGTCATATGAAGGGGGACGACGGTGAGAAAACGTACGTTTGAAAAAAAATCTGAATTTTTTCTAAATCGGAGTCATAATACATTCTAACGGCAGCAGTTGACACGGTACAGTGGTGTAGTGGTTAGCACTCTAGCCTCCCAGACAGATGCCTCGGGTTCAACTCCACCCAGTGGCACCACTGTGTTAGGTGGTGTAGGCTACGCCTGCATGGGGTTCACTCGTTACTCGTAAAAGTAATGGAAAGAACGTTTTTTAAACTTCTATGTCTGAAAAGAATGCCAAAATATTTGGCAAAATATCATGAAAATCTATCATTAGTCATCTGAAGGGGGAGGACGGTGAGAAAACGTACTTTTGAATAAAAATCCGAATTTTTTCTAAATTGGAGTCATAAGACATTCTAATGGCAGCAGTTGACACGGTACAGTGGTGTAGTGGTTAGCACTCTCGCCTCCCAGACAGATGCCTCGGGTTCAACTCCACCCAGTGGCGCCACTGTGTTAGGTGGTGTAGGCCGAGCTTGCATGGGGTTCACTCGTTACTTGGAAGTTTAAAAAAAGTTTTTTCCATTACTTTTACAAGTCGGAAAAGAATGCCAAAACATTTGGCAAAATGTCATGAAATTCTATCTTTAGTCATTTGAAGGGGGATGACGGTGAGAAAACCTACTTTTGAATAAAAATCTGAATTTTTTCTAAATCTGAGTCATAAGACATTCTAATGGAAGCAGTTGACACGGTACAGTGGTGTAGTGGTTAGCACTCTCGCCTCCCAGACAGATGCCTCGGGTTCAACTCCACCCAGTGGCACCACTGTGTTAGGTGGTGTAGGCTACGCCTGCATGGGGTTCACTCGTTACTTGTAAAAGTAATGGAAAAAACTTTTTTTAAACTTCTATGTCTGAAAAGAATGCCAAAATATTTGGCAAAATATCATGAAAATCTATCATTAGTCATCTGAAGGGGGAGGACGGTGAGAAAACGTACTTTTGAATAAAAATCCGAATTTTTTCTAAATTGGAGTCATAAGACATTCTAATGGTAGCAGTTGACACGGTACAGTGGTGTAGTGGTTAGCACTCTCGCCTCCCAGACAGATGCCTCGGGTTCAACTCCATCCAGTTGCGCCAATGTGTTAGGTGGTGTAGGCTAAGCCTGCATGAGGTTCACTCCATACTTGTAAAAGTAATGGAAATTTTTTTTTAAACTTCCAAGTCTGAAAAGAATGCCAAAATATTTGGCAAAATGTCATAAAATTCTATCTTTAGTCATATGAAGGGGGACGACGGTGAGAAAACGTACGTTTGAAAAAAAATCTGAATTTTTTCTAAATCGGAGTCATAATACATTCTAATGGCAGCAGTTGACACGGTACAGTGGTGTAGTGGTTAGCACCCCAGTCTCCCAGACAGATGCCTCGGGTTCAACTCCACCCAGTGGCACCACTGTGTTAGGTGGTGTAGGCTACGCCTGCATGGGGTTCACTCGTTACTCGTAAAAGTAATGGAAAAAACTTTTTTTAAACTTCTATGTCTGAAAAGAATGCCAAAATATTTGGCAAAATATCATGAAAATCTATCATTAGTCATCTGAAGGGGGAGGACGGTGAGAAAACGTACTTTTGAATAAAAATCCGAATTTTTTCTAAATTGGAGTCATAAGACATTCTAATGGCAGCAGTTGACACGGTACAGTGGTGTAGTGGTTAGCACTCTCGCCTCCCAGACAGATGCCTCGGGTTCAACTCCACCCAGTGGCACCACTGTGTTAGGTGGTGTAGGCTACGCCTGCATGGGGTTCACTCGTTACTTGTAAAAGTAATGGAAAAAACTTTTTTTAAACTTCTATGTCTGAAAAGAATGCCAAAATATTTGGCAAAATATCATGAAAATCTATCATTAGTCATCTGAAGGGGGAGGACGGTGAGAAAACGTACTTTTGAATAAAAATCCGAATTTTTTCTAAATTGGAGTCATAAGACATTCTAATGGTAGCAGTTGACACGGTACAGTGGTGTAGTGGTTAGCACTCTCGCCTCCCAGACAGATGCCTCGGGTTCAACTCCATCCAGTTGCGCCAATGTGTTAGGTGGTGTAGGCTAAGCCTGCATGAGGTTCACTCCATACTTGTAAAAGTAATGGAATTTTTTTTTTAAACTTCCAAGTCTGAAAAGAATGCCAAAATATTTGGCAAAATGTCATAAAATTCTATCTTTAGTCATATGAAGGGGGACGACGGTGAGAAAACGTACGTTTGAAAAAAAATCTGAATTTTTTCTAAATCGGAGTCATAATACATTCTAATGGCAGCAGTTGACACGGTACAGTGGTGTAGTGGTTAGCACCCCAGTCTCCCAGACAGATGCCTCGGGTTCAACTCCACCCAGTGGCACCACTGTGTTAGGTGGTGTAGGCTACGCCTGCATGGGGTTCACTCGTTACTCGTAAAAGTAATGGAAAAAACTTTTTTTAAACTTCTATGTCTGAAAAGAATGCCAAAATATTTGGCAAAATATCATGAAAATCTATCATTAGTCATCTGAAGGGGGAGGACGGTGAGAAAACGTACTTTTGAATAAAAATCCGAATTTTTTCTAAATTGGAGTCATAAGACATTCTAATGGCAGCAGTTGACACGGTACAGTGGTGTAGTGGTTAGCACTCTCGCCTCCCAGACAGATGCCTCGGGTTCAACTCCACCCAGTGGCGCCACTGTGTTAGGTGGTGTAGGCCGAGCTTGCATTGGGTTCACTCGTTACTTGGAAGTTTAAAAAAAGTTTTTTCCATTACTTTTACAAGTCGGAAAAGAATGCCAAAACATTTGGCAAAATGTCATAAAATTCTATCTTTAGTCATTTGAAGGGGGATGACGGTGAGAAAACCTACTTTTGAATAAAAATCTGAATTTTTTCTAAATCTGAGTCATAAGACATTCTAATGGAAGCAGTTGACACGGTACAGTGGTGTAGTGGTTAGCACTCTCGCCTCCCAGACAGATGCCTCGGGTTCAACTCCACCCAGTGGCACCACTGTGTTAGGTGGTGTAGGCTACGCCTGCATGGGGTTCACTCGTTACTTGTAAAAGTAATGGAAAAAACTTTTTTTAAACTTCTATGTCTGAAAAGAATGCCAAAATATTTGGCAAAATATCATGAAAATCTATCATTAGTCATCTGAAGGGGGAGGACGGTGAGAAAACGTACTTTTGAATAAAAATCCGAATTTTTTCTAAATTGGAGTCATAAGACATTCTAATGGTAGCAGTTGACACGGTACAGTGGTGTAGTGGTTAGCACTCTCGCCTCCCAGACAGATGCCTCGGGTTCAACTCCACCCAGCGGCACCATGGTGTTAGGTGGTGTAGCCTAAGCCTGCATGGGGTTCACTCCATACTTGTAAAAGTAATGGAAAAAAGTTTTTTAAAACTTCCGCATTTGAAAAGAATCCCCAAATATTTTGCAAAAAGTCATGAAATTCTATCTTTAGTCATATGAAGGGGGACGCCGGTGAGAAAACGTACTTTTGAATAAAAATCTGAATTTTTTCTAAATTGGAGTCATAAGACATTCTAAAGGAGGCAGTTGACACGGTACAGTGGTGTAGTGGTTAGCACTCTCTTCCCCAAACACAGCTGCAAATCCTAAATCTCTATCTCTTTCTATCTCAGGGTCAACCACTGCGACCTGGCTTTTAGCACAAGACAATTATTTACAGAATGTTTTTACCACTACACACATCTCACACAACTCACTTGCCGAATCAACTAGCCCTGAAAATGGATGGCGCTTGAATGTCGGGCCCATACCCGGCCGGCGCCGGCAGAAGAACACCGCGAGGGCTACGCGGCGATGAGTATGAGGGCCGCCGCGGTGCGCACGGAAGGCCAGGGCGCGAAACCCGGTGGAGCTGCCTTAGGTGCGGATCTTGGTGGTAGTAGCGAATATTCAAACGAGAACTTTAAAGGCCGTAGTGGCGAAGGGTTCGATGTGAACACCAGTCGAACATGGGTCAGTCAGTCCTAAGAGATGGGCGAAGGCCGTTCGGAAGGGTGGGGCGTGCCTACGTCGCCCCTGGCAAATCGAAAGGGAGCCGGGTTCAGATCCCTGGACCTGGAGTGGCGGAGACAGGCGCCCAGTGCGGCGATGCAAACGATTCCGAGCGAAGCTGGGGTGTGCCCGCGTTTCGGCGTGGGTCCCTCGGGCCGGTCCTCTCCGTTGACCCTTGTGGAAGGCGGGAAAGACGGGAGCTGGCGGGGCGGCCGGTGACTCTAGACGCGCGCCGGGGTCTACTCGCGGACTGCCCAGGCTAGGCGCTCTTTGGGGCCCTCGGGTCCCGGCGGGTCGCTGCGGACCAGGGGAATCCGACTGTTTAATTAAAACAAAGCATTGCAAGGGCCCGTGGTGGGTGTTGACGCCATGTGATTTCTGCGCAGTGCTCTGAATATCAAAGTGAAGAAATTCAATGAAGCGCGGGTAAATGGCGTGAGTAACTATGACTCCCTCTCTTTGGGGTGTGACGAGGGGCGGACCAGGCAGCATGGTCTGACTGCCCAAGCAAGTTCGGCGCCTCCCAGTGGCGTAACCCCGGGTCCCCTTCCCTACGGCAAAAGACCGAACCTCTGCGAACCCCAAGGGGAGGTGGGCCAGCAACCCCCCTCCTCTTACCCAACCCCCTACGAAACAAACCAAGAAGACGACACGGGCCTGTGGAGTGAGTTTAGATGACGTGGAGGACAGGCCACATCAGTGCGGAGTGTGGACCGACGAAGAGGTGGAACTTGTGGCCAGAGCCGAAGTAGCCAAAGAGGGGGCCCGGTTCATAAACCAAGCAGTGCTGGCGCACGTCCGGATCGGAACATTGAGCAGATCCGCTACATACGAAAGACGGACCGGTACAGGAAGACACTGCGGTACAGGAAGGACCGGTACAGGAAGACTGCAAGAAGATCAAGACTTCCTCAAGGGTCAGGCCGGCAGTCCGGACCCACCTGTGAATGAAGGCGATGCGACCCCCGGAGGAAGCGCGTCAGAACCCCCAGAGGCTGAGCCGGACAATGCCTGCAGAGCAGCAATCAGCCTCTGGGCAGCGGAGCAGGCCACCTCCCCGGGCCCCCAATATGCCGTGCTCTTGAAGCGGCTGGCCAATCGCGGCGAAGAACGCATAGCCGCCGAGCTACACTGCATCCTGAAGGATCCCCACGCAGCCGTCCCTGACCCGACTGAGGATGCCCATCCACCGCAACTACATTGGCGCAGAGGAAAGTCAAACACGGACACCTTGCAAGGATCCAAGCGGCAGCTCAGGAGGCTCCACTACACCAGGATGCAGGCCCTCTACGCAAGGAGGCACTCGGAAGCAGCTAAGACCGCGATCGAGGGCACGTAGGATAGGAGCAATGTGCCAAAGCTCCCGACAAGATCTCTTACTGGAGAGGAATTCTAGAGGGCCCTAAAATCGAGGACGTGAGGTGCCCTAACAGGCGTCACCCAATCCTCCGAGAGGCAGTGGCACCAGTGACGCGACTTGACGGTGCTCTACGTAGGAATGCCCCCACGCACGTTCCTTAAGAGTAGATCAATCTTGCTCCCAAAGAAAGATGACCCAGCAGACCCTGGAGAGTATCGCCCCATTTCCGTCAACAATGCCTACTGCCGCCTATTCCACCGGCTCATGGCCAAAAGACTCGCGCAGCGGCTGCCATTACACCAGTCGCAAAAGGCTTTTAGGAAAGTTGACGGAACTGCTGCCAACTTGACGATCCTACAGACGGTCATGAGGGAAGCTAAAAGGAGGGTCCAACGGAGTGCGGCAGGGAGACCTTGTCCCCGCTGCTATTCAATCTAATTGTGCGTAAAGCCCTGGTACGGGCCGAGGGCACAGGTGTGGGCTTCAAAATGTGCTCAGGGTACCTCCTGCAGACACTGGCCTTCGCAGACAACCTGGTCCTGTTTGCCTCCAGCAAAAGGGGCCTGCAAACCTCTACGGACGAAGTCCTAGCCTGGCTGGCCAAAGCCGGCCTGAAAGCCAACCCGGGAAGTGCGCGACATTGGCCATGATAGTGGATGGGAGGAATAAGAGGACATTGGTCGACAAGAGACCATGCCTGCAAATCGACGGCAAGGACGTCCCTGGTATGCAGCCAAGCCAACTATACAAATACCTGGGCGTCAAGGTCAGCCCAGCAGGAAAGGTGCAGACGGCGGAGGCTCGCATACGTGTCATGCTGGCAAACCTCCGGAGAGCCCCACTTAAGCCGCAGCAGCGCATTCACATCCTTTAACACCACATGATCCCGAAGGTAGCCCACCAGCTGGTGCTGCAGAGAGTGACGGCCAAACTACTTCTCGGACTGGACTGCATTGTGCGCGGGGAGCTACGGGGAGCGCTGAGGCTCCCCAAGGACACGCCCCTTGCGTACATATATGCCCACCCCGCTGATGGCGGTCTAGCCATCCCCTGCCTACGCACGTTAATCCCAAGGCTCAGAGCGGCCCGAATGGGCAAATTAGCAGAGTCTCTGGACGAAGACATATAGGCGCTGTCGGGCCACCCGGACTTCCAATTCCTGGCACGGAGCAACCTCTTAAGATACTAGCACACGCTGATCAAGACTAAGGCGGATGAGAGACTGTTCTGGAAGGGCAGACTTTTGGCCAGCCATGATGGAGCGGGCCTGAGGACACGGCGAGGTGCCTGGCGCCAACCAATGGGTCACAGATGGGACCAGACTGATGACCGGAGCCAGTTTCATAAAGGCCCTGAAGATCCGGGGAAACCTCTGGCACACCTCTGGCACACTCTGCTGGAGGATCCCGAGGAAGACCACAACAAACCCCCATGTGTGATGCCGGATGCAATGCCGGCGAGACGCTGGGCCACCAAGTGCAAAGCTGCACGAGGTCCCACGATGAGCGGGTCAAAAGACACGACTTGGTATCCAACATGGACAAAGGAGTTATCGTCCTCGACACCACCATCGTGGCGGACGCATGTATAACTACCATGGCGGCCGCTTACCAGCAGAAGATTGATTACTATGACGAGGAAGACATTAGGGCCTGGTTGGAGGTCGTTGGAGCACTAACCCCTCTCACGTACGATTTGGAGCGGTGGTCCTGACGTGGCGGGGCGCCCTGCATAAGAAATCGGACCAGCTACTGACTGAGATGGGCATAACTAGGGCCGTGAGGAAGCTCCTGGTAGTTGAAACGCTGGAGGGATCGGTGAGATGCGCCGAAGCCTACGCCAGACGGACTTCCCGCCGGGAAGGCCCCACCCACTGTAATGTCCCCCAGTTCAGCCGGGCCTGATAAACCCATGGACTACATTCCCCACTTGAAGAATGACGGGTGAGATGATGTTAAACCCTGATCGAAAAAAGCCTGTCCCCATGCGCGTCGCTTAAAAGGTCAACCTCCCTCAAAGAGGAAAAACAGGGCTACAATGATGACAGCTGTACATCGATATCTGAGTAACCACAGAAAATAGCCAAATGCCTCGTCATCTAATTAGTGACGCGCAAGAATGGATGACCCAGGACCTGACAGTCAACTTTGGAAACTCCGTACTAACGCCCACTTTGACCGCTAAGAACCTCGGCGTCGCACTTGACAGCCAACTCTCCCTGACTCCCAACATCACCGCGACAACACGATCCTGTAGATACACGCTCTACAACATCAGGAGAATACGTCCCCTTCTCACTCAGAAGGCAGCGCAGGTACTGATTCAGGCTCTTGTCATCTCCCGGCTGGACTACTGCAACTCCCTCCTGGCTGGTCTCCCTGCCACCGCCATTCGACCTCTGCAGCTCATTCAGAATGCAGCAGCTCGACTGGTCTTCAACCTTCTGAAATTCTCCCACACTACTCCACTCCTCCGCTCTCTTTACCGGTGGCCACCCGCATCCAGTTCAAAACATTGGTGCATTGGTCACCATGCTGTGAATGGATCGGGTCCAGCTTACATCCAGGACATGGTCAAACCCTACATCCCAACCCGCACTCTCCGCTCTGCATCTGCAAAACTACTCGTCCCTCCCTCACTGAGAGCAAAACACTCGACTAGATCTCGACTCTTTGCTGTCCTTGCGCCGAAATTGTGAAACAAGCTATCTGAAGACACCAGGACCGCAGAGAGCCTTCACATCTTCCGCCGCAAACTAAAGACACACCTCTTCAGACTCTACCTCGACTAAAGACTAACAAATTGTAGCACTTAAATTGTACTTGTAACGTGACTCATCTAGCAAATTGTAAATTGGCTTATTTGAGGAAATTCCACTTTCTTGTTTCTTGTTCTCCTGAGTTTGTACCCTATGGTTGAATGCACTTATTGTACGTCGCTTTGGATAAAAGCGTCCGCTAATTGACATGTAATGTAATGATGGTGTCAAGCTCCTGGCTCAGACGGTGCGGTACACCTGCCAAACGGTAACGCGGGAGGACAGAAATCTCAGAAGGGCAAAAGCTTGCTTGATCTTGATTTTCAGTATGAATACAGACCGTGAAAGCGCAGCCTCACGATCCTTCTGGCGTTTTGGGTTTTAAGCAGGAGGTGTCAGAAAAGTTACCACAGGGATAACTGGCTTGTGGTGGTTAAGGTTAGGGTTCCCGTAGGGTTAGGTTAGGGTTTTGGTGGAGGTGCTGTGTAAGACAACACCGCCCCTGATGTGCTGTCCATCACCAGGCCCTGCTGCGAGGTCCTCAACTTTCATTTAGGCCTTGTGGGTCTTTTGTTCCCAGTTTGGAGATCCATGTCCTCTTCTGGGTCGTGGTCCACCTGTCGTCACACTGCACTATTGTAGAAGACAGGGATGACCATCCAAGAAGTAGAAAATATTTCACCAATGGTGTCGCTGTTTTTTTTCTTTTCGGTGATGTTGTTGTTGTGTGATGCGGGTGGCGAGTGCATTCCCCGTCTCACCCACATACATTAGAGCACATTTTTTGCACGAGATAACATACACGCAGTTTTTTGTGGCAGGGTCACCATGATTGAGCGTCTGAAACGCTTCTCCCGTGCTGTTGTTGAACCAACGTTTAGGTTTAGAGAGTGGTGGAGATTTTTATTTCTTCTGTAGGCCGGGATTATATTGTGGTTTTGTAGTATCAGCGACCCTGTAATGCCATTGATAAAATTGTTTCTAAATTGACTGTTAGAGGTTCATAGTTGAAGGTGAGTACGTGGTAATGAGTGGGATATTGGAAGTAAGTGAAATTGGTTTCTTTTAAAGGAAGGTTTTAAGGCCTCTCCTACAGAAGGAACTGGAGTACCACCTTGTTTTGAGCAGCCGGAAAAGGATTTTAACCGCCTTCCAAAAATCGTCCTGGTCTGTGCAGATTCTGTGGAATCTGAGCAGTTGTGACAATGAGGCCTGCATAGGTATGCTTTGGATGGAAGCTGGTCTTATACAGCAGGACATGCGTGTCTGTTTCTTTGAAAGGATCTGATTTTTCTCAGTTTTTACCTTTTAAAAGTGGTGGTATCCAGAAAATCTACTGAGTTGAGGCTGCTGGTAGATTTAATTTTAATTGACTTCCTGTGTGTATTGGGAGTGGTTAAAATGTTTCAACGTCTTCCTTATTGTGGGTCCACACCTCATCTAAATACTCATCTAAATGTAGTAGTGCAGCGATTTTTTAACGCAGGGCTGAAGCCTCCCATTCAGCCATGAAGATATTTGCATACGCCGGGGCAAACTTTTTCCCCATGGCAGTGCCCTGCGTTTGTAGGAACCATCCATCCATCCATCTTCAACCGCTTATCCGGGGTCGGGTCGCGGGGGCAACAGCTCCAGCAGGGGACCCCAAACTTCCCTTTCCCGGGCCACATCTACCAGCTCTGACTGGGGGATCCCAAGGCGTTCCCAGGCCAGTGCAGAGATATAATCTCTCCACCTAGTCCTGGGTCTTCCCCGGGGCCTCTTTCCAGTTTGTAGGAACCATTCTTTGTTAAATAGAAAGTTGTTTCTAGTCAAATTAATTGCAAGGAGTTGGATGAGTTCCATGGACGGCACGGTGGCGTGGTGGTTAGCACTGTTGCCTCACAGCAAGAAGGTCCTGGGTTCGATTCCGCCCAGTGGCCTTTCTGTGTGGAGTCTGCATGTTCTCCCCGTGTCTGCGTGGGTTCTCTCCGGGTTCTCCGGCTTCCTCCCACAGTCCAAAGACATGCTCTGGGGATCAGGTTAATTGGGGACTTTAAATTGCCTGTAGATGTGTGAGTGTGAATGGTTGTATGTCTCTGTGTTAGCCCTGCGATTGGCTGGCGACCAGTCCAGGGTGTACCCTGTCTATCGCCCGAAGTTGGCTGGGATGGACTCAAGCCCCCCCGCGACCCTGTGTGCAGGATAAGCGGTATGACAATGGATGGATGGATAGATGAGTTCCTTGTCAGGTCTCTTTAAATTATAGTTCCTCTGGAAGGCATTTCTAACCACTTGTATTCCCTCTTGGATCTCAACATTAGTGTACAGGCTGTCAATTTCAATGGTGAAAAGTCTGGACTCTTGAGTGTCCGAATTATCTCCACAAAGTATCCTTAATGTAGCTGTGGTGTATAGTGGAAAGAGGGTTTAAAAAGTAATCTAAGTTCTCCGCCGTGTGGTAGGACTCGCTGCTGCAGTCAGAGACTATGGGCCTGCCTGGAGGGATCTGATCTGGCAGGCTCCACTTTGCAGGATCCTTATGAATTTTAGGAAGCATGTAGAAATATCTGGGCCTGGGTGTGGAGTCACCTAAAATTTTTGTTTTTTGTTAATGAATCTTTTTTTCTTGCAGGGTATTGACTATTTTATTGATCATTGGAATTGTTTCCAGATATAGGGGTTTTGTAAGTTTTAGATAGTATTTTCAATGCGGGTGCAATTTGGGGGTGCTGTGTGGATTTTAAATTTGGTTGTGAAGTCCGCCTCGATGATATTCTTAATTTCCTGAGGTATTGGTGACGGTGGTGGGACCCACGTGGACTTATTGATAAAGGGAAGGTGGATTGTTGGAGGTGCTGCATCATAATGGGCTGTTCAGGAATCAGGAAACATTTATTGCCAAAATATGTCAAACATACAAGGAATTTGTCTTGGCGGTTGGTGCGTGACAGTGTAACAATAGACATCAAGACAGCAGTGCACAAGTAATAAAATGAAATGCTAATGCAATGGGTTAGTCGAATAAGGCTATGGGTTAGTGTAAAACAAGAGAATAAAGTTAAAAATTTAAAATATTTAAAAAGTTAAATATTAAACAAAGTGCACTAGCAAACTATTTTAATATCCTATGATATTGTTGGATGTAACATTTTGTTTGTGGGAGAATGTCCTTATTAGTCCCTTTGGTGGGAATAAAATTTAAACCTTGTGCGAGAAGAGAAATTTGTTCCGCCGTAAATTTAACATTTTGAGTTAAATTGATGTTCCTGTGGCGGCAGGCTTCTGGGGATAATTCATTTAAATGAGCCGCCCAGTGGGCCCGCATATTTTTTGCGGTTTCAGTCGTCCAAAGAATATTATCGAGACCAGTGTTTAACTCAGCTGTGGGTAGTATGGGAATGCACTCACCCAGACCCGCAATTTAGGAGTTGAGGTGGGAGAGCCGTAGCTTCTCCTTTGCCGGCAGGTTCTTGGAGAAGTTGACCTGTGGAACCAGCTTGATCGTGCTCCCGAGTTGTTTGATGGCCGTTTCCCTGGTTTTCTGCATTCTGTTACAAATGCCAAAGGATAGGACGATCTTTTCCGCCGTGCAGGTGGCTGTGACTTTCTAGATGATGTGGGATGTCTAGAAGGTCGTGACAAACCTGGCGTGCGAGGTCAATCGGTGAAACTAGAAAAAAAATGTCATCCCAAAATATCAAAATTTTTCGCACTTCTGATGCGCGTGCAAAATTTCAAGAGTTTTTGAATATGCTAAAGGACTCAAAGTGCGATTTAGTGCAAGAAATAATAATAACTCAGAAAACAATAGGGCTTTCGCCCGACTTGCAGTCGGCTCTGGCCCTAATGATCATATTACTGTACTCATAAACCAACATTACCCTCTCCTAAAGTCTGTGCTCTCGCTCCCCACAGTCTTCTGTGGATGGTGGTTGTCCCTGCAGTGGTCCTGCTGTACACCTGGCTTACTACTCACAATTGCTTGAATCATTTCTGTCATGTACTGTAAACCCAGATTTTGTTTCTAATTAAATTTACGAGTGATCATTACTTATTCTTTTATGTTTAGTAAAAGCCTGTTTTGTACTAGTTAGCTGAAAAATTCATTGCACTAATCATTTTTAGCACAGATAACTGGTATGTTTACTTTTAGAAGAAAGGGGAGGGGGCTAATTCAAAAACCTGGTCACGTGACCAGACCAACGTCTAACGTGCGTCCAAGAGGCTCTTCACCTGGCGGGATGAGCACAGGCATCGGCAGCAGACTGAATCCAAGAAAGCAACCTTACTCGAAATGGAATGGTTAGTATGTAAAATAACTATTGTAGCCTAGTTATCTTTGTGGGAATGTTTAATACCCAAAAGCTTGCAGATAATTTGACACAGCTTTTATTTCCGTCTAATGTTATTGTTTGAACCTGTGCATGGTCTTAATACATGCTTATTCCAGAGTTAATAGTATATGGTTTTACCCTATAGACCAGGTTCGAAGAACGGCAAAGCAGACGCACTTTCCCGTCTCCATGATACGGTGACGTCCCAGAACACCCCGGGTCCGATCCTGCCCACACAACACATCATCGCCCCCATCAGATGGGACATCATGGGACAGATCCAACATGCCTTGCCAGGAGACTCGGTTCCCCCGGGGACAGAACCTATGTGCCCTCAGCGGTCCGCGCCCAGCTCCTGCATTGGGTACATTAGTCTCCCAGTTCAGAACATCCAGGTGTTCAACGCACTCTCTCACTGACCAGGGAGCAGTTTTGGTGGCCATCGTTGGTACGGGACGTCACAAATTACGTCACGGCCTGTGCCGTATGTGCCCAGACGAGGTCCTCCCGACAACTACCCTCCCGTCTCCTGGAACCGCTCCCCATACCTAATAGACCTTGGTCCCACATGGCGGTGGATTTCATTACCGACCTTCCCCGTTCTCAGGGTTTTACCACCATCCTGGTGGCAGTGGATAGGTTCTCCAAGGCATGCCGTCTGATTCCCCTCAAAGGATTACCCACTGCCTTGGAAACCGCGGAGGCACTGTTTCACCATGTGTTCCGGACCTTCGGCCTACCGGAGGAGATTGTGTCAGACAGAGGGGTCCAGTTCACCTCGAAGGTATGGGCAGCATTTTTTAAAATGTTAAATGTTCAAGTGCATCTGTCTTCAGGATATCATCCACAGAGCAATGGGCAGACAGAAAGGCTGAACCAAGAGATTGGCCGGTTCCTACGCGCCTACTGCTTCCAGCAATCGAGGGAGTGGAGCCGGTTTTTGCCATGGGCCGAATATGCTCAGAACGCCCATAAGAGCTCGTCCACCAAGATATCGCCGTTCCTGTGTATGTTGGGTTTCCAGCCAGCCTTATTTCCATGGTCCGGGGAGTCGTCAGAGGTCTTGGCGGTGGACGACTGGTTAAGACGGAGTAGGAGCATCTGGGATGCCGCTCGAGTCCAGATACAACGGGCCGTCCAGCGTCAGAAGGGGAACGCCGATCAGCACAGGCGCTTAGCGCCCCGGTTCCAGCCCGGTCAGGACGTATGGCTGTCCACACGGAATATCCGTCTACGCCTCCCTTCCAAGAAGCTAAGTCCCCGTTTCGTCGGCCCATTCAAAATCATTAAGCAGATCAATCCTGTGTCATATCGTTTGCAGTTACCCCCCCAATACAGGATCAATCCGACGTTCCACGTATCCCTGCTCAAACCGGCCATCAGGACCTGTGACGGTCAGTCAGGACCGGACTGACAGCACCGCCTCTGGAGGACGAGGCGACACACACGGTCAGGGCTCTGCTGAACTCGCGACGTCGCCAGGCGGGTCTCCAATACCCCGTAGACTGGGAGGGGTATGGCCCGGAGGAGAGAGCCTGGTTCCCAGCCTCGGATATTCACCCAGATCTCATTACAGAATTTCATCAGGCCCATCCCGAGTGCCTGACCCTCGACGGTACCTCTGCCTACCTCCGCGCTTTCGGACCCTACCATGCCTGATCCTTGTCTGTACCCCGCTAATAAAACTGCGCTCTGCGCTTGAGTTGACTCTGGTCTCTTGTGGTGCGTTACAGATTGATTGAAGCATTTTATTTTTGAACATGTAGACATTAAAAAATTAAAAATTAAATCAACATAGACATAGACCACAAAATTAGAAAAGTCACCTTTTGTTCAAGCAAAGGAGTAGAGGGAAGCAAAAGCTTATAGATACCCACCCCTATCTTATCCATATTCTCAATTAGTATATATTACTTTGAAGATTGATATCATACATACACACACTCTCTCACACACACTCTCTCACCCACCCACACGCACGCATACTCACACGCACAAATAAATACAATTTAAATTTCCGTCACTGAATATTTTCACAGATCTCATATTTGGCTAATGTGTATAATTTAAGATGTTTATTGAACTGTGCAATATGTTTACAATCTTTGATCTTATCTGGTAAATTGTTCCACTACTTCACCCCACAGACCGATATGCACCTGCTTTTGAGTGTAGAGTGCACCTTTGGTTACCTCAGTTTCAGTCTCCCTCTTAAATTATAGTCTCCTAGTCTGTCGCTAAACCAACTTTGAATGTTTCCTGAGAGTAGGCTGTTTCTTGCTTTAAATACAATCTGTAACGTTTTAAAATCTTTTAAGTCCATAAATTTTAATATATTTAATTTCAGAAATGTGTTTGTGTGTTCATAGTACCCCACCTTATTAACTATCCGTATTGCTTTTTTTTTAATTGTGCATATTGCCTGTAGGGTGCTTTTGTAGGTATTACCCCACACTTCCACACAGTAACTCAAATAGGGGGCAAACAGTGTACAGTACAGTGTATGCAGTGATTGTGTATTCAATATATGTCTGACTCTGACTAGTATCCCTACACATCGTGCCAATTTTGAGTGTACACGAGTGACCTGTGGCCTCCAGCTGAGCTTGTGGTCTATCATTACACCTAGAAAGGAGTATTCAAACACCCTTTCGATTTTTATATTATCGATCTTTAGTTCAATGTGTGTGTTTGCTTGTGTGTTACTTTTACCAAAGACCATAAATTTGGTTTTCTTTACATTAAGTGATAATCTATTTATATCAAACCACAATTTCAGCTTGGTTAACTCAGTCGAGACCGCCTCCAACAACTGTTCGAGGTTCCCTCCTTCACAGAATACATATGTGTCATCTGCAAAAATAACATTTTTCAGGATCCTGGAAGCATTGCTTATGTCATTTATATAAATAATAAATAGTTTTGGACCCAGTATTGATCCTTGTGGCACACCACATGTAATATTTCTTAAGGTGGACTTCTTATCCCCTATCTGTACAAACTGTTTTCTTTGTCCTATGTAACTTTGTACCCAATTTAGTCCAACCCCTCTGATCCCATAGCTTTCCAGTTTGTGTAGCAGTATATCATGGTTTATTGTGTCAAATGCCTTCTTCAGATCTATGAAGACCCCTATTGCCATCTTTTTGTTAACTATTGTGCTTGTCAGTTCTTCTACTAAGTCCATGAGTGCCAATGATGTTGATCGGTTTGGCCTAAAACCATATTGACTATCTAACCCTACTTATATATAAGGCGCTGAGCACAGGGGGGAGGGGCGGGACTTACACACATAGCAGCACAGCACACAGCAAGCACACGAACAGGAGAGAGGGCGAGTCACAAGAGAGAAAGAGAGCAACGGACTGGAAATGTAAAAAAAGAAAGTTAAGAAAATGAGTGTCAACAGGAAACGCAGCAAAATCTGGACACATTTCAATTACATTGACCTACGGCAGAATGTAGAGTCTGCAAGACTAAAATCTCCGCACTCCACCCCAATCGAGCTGGCTCCACAAACAACCTGCACAGGCACATGAGAACTGTCCATCCTTTATTGCAATTGGAAGACAAAAGACAAGCAAGTGAACCTAAAAGTAATGAAGGTGCCAGTATCTCTACTGCAACTGTTGGTTGGTTGCTGCAACTGCAGTGTCTACAGCAGCGTCCAGTACACCACCACAACCACCTAAAAGTACAACCCAGAGCTCTATGAGCCAATATTTGAAAAAGTCTATGACCGCAGCAAGACAGAAGACAATTGCTGAAATACTGGCCAAAATGATTGCATGTGATTTCCAACCATTTTCAGTTGTGGATGACAAAGGATTCAGAAGGTTTATTCATACACTGAATCCAATGCATGCAATTGAAGTTTAAAATAGTTAAGTTCATTTGTAAATAGTTAGACGTTTGTTTTTGCACTTTCTAATTTATTTATCACTCTGCAGAGTGTATAAATAAAAGTATTTATATAATACACATTTGATAGTGTTTTTTTTACATTAGTAATTCATATTGCACATAATTTTACATTATTGTTGGTGATAAATGAATTTAAGCACCAAAAAAAAAAAATCAGAAGAGCCACTTTCTAATTTATTTATCACTCTGTAGTGTATAAATAAAAGTATTTATATAATACACATTTGATAGTGTTTTTTTTACATTAGTAATTCATATTGCACATAATTTTACATTATTGTTGGTGATAAATGAATTTAAGCACCAAAAAAAAAAAAAATCAGAAGAGCCACTTTCTAATTTATTTATCACTCTGTAGTGTATAAATAAAAGTATTTATATAATACACATTTGATAGTGTTTTTTTTACATTAGTAATTCATATTGCACATAATTTTACATTATTGTTGGTGATAAATGAATTTAAGCACCAAAAAAAAATCAGAAGAGCCACTTTCTAATTTATTTATCACTCTGTAGTGTATAAATAAAAGTATTTATATAATACACATTTGATAGTGTTTTTTTTACATTAGTAATTCATATTGCACATAATTTTACATTATTGTTGGTGATAAATGAATTTAAGCACCAAAAAAAAAAAATCAGAAGAGCCATTTGTGGGCCGAGCCAAAAGAGCCGGTTCTGTAAAAAGAGCCGTAATTCCCATCACTACCGCGAAAACAGCAGCTGCGCCGTCTCCATGACGACCACACAGCCTCGTGCCAGCACTCACTCTCCCTCCCCTACGTAGTCACAGACCTACGTGGGGAGAACATGGCGCTAGTTAGCATAGCGCTAACATGACGCTATGCTAGCTAACATGGCGCTAGCGAGCATTTCACCAGCAATAACAGATCCAAACGGCTGACAAGTGGCGTGCCAGCACTCACTCTCTCTCCCCTACATAGTCTGACAGACACACAGCCTTACGTGGGAGGGAACATGGCGCGCTAGCTAGCATAACGCTAACATGGCACTAGATAGCATTGCACCATCAATAACAGTACCAAACTGCTAAGTGGCCAGAGAAAATCTCTCATGTCTTTAGATAGCTAGCTTGGCTGTCTTTGATTGCCTTTGTGGCACTGACTGTGGCCTGTATTAACAGCAATGTTTTAATATTCATTTCTGTATTTTTTGCAATTTTTCAAATTCATTTCAGCTGTTTTCATTTCTGCTTTTTCAGCAAATCTATTGAAATTCCTTTCAGCTTCTCCCATTTCTGTGTTCTCAGCAGTTTCAAATTAATTTCAGCTTTTCTAATATCTGTAATTTCAGCAAATGTTTTAAAATTCCCTTCAACTTTCTGTAATTTCTGCAATTTTCTCAAGTTCATTTCAGCTTTTTGCATTCCAACGCATTTTCAGGAGGAAATGCATTTTCTAGTTCTTCTATTTCTTCCGTGCCACCTTTCAACTCCTTCACACTTTCAGCTATTAAAACCGTTCAAATGTTAAAATATTCAGCTCTTTCCCAGGAGGGGGGCTATGACTTTTCAGCTTTCTACCTCTTAAGCTTGAATTTATAGAAATCAGTAATCATTAGAGATGCTCCGATCAGGTTTTTTGGTGCCGATCACCGATCACTGAAATCAGTATCTGCCGATCCGATAATACCGATCACCGATCACGGTGTCGATTTAAGCATTCTATTTATTGTGTAGCATTATTTATGAAATGAATTATTCTTAACAACATTGGTTTTGTATTTTAAGTATTTAAATTACGAGACGAGAGAGTATCATGAATTGACAACCATCCGTTTTATTGCAGGGAACGTGCAGCATTCCAATGTAGAAAAGCTCTCTCGCTTACTATAAAATGTGTAAATAATAATAAATATTAAAACAATAATAAAAATATAAATATAAATATAAATAAATAGAATAACATGTGCAACATTCCACTCTTTAGAGGCTCTCAATAGAACTTGGAGCTTATAGGAGGAGATAACAGACAGAATAAAGATTAAAAGGTGCACAGGAAGTCAGCAATTAAACAAAACATGTCCGAGGTTCCACCTCGAGCAGCTCCCCCACTACCAAGTGCCCCCATCCCCTCTTTCACTCGGTCACACACACCTGCCCGCTGGGCTACATTCAACCCCCCATCCACTCCGACATTCATCCCCTCTGACCCCTCACCCACCTGACCGACCGGCTGGCTCTCGCCCAATCCCACACTCGCCCCCTCATCCACCTGATCGCCCGGCTGGCCCTCACCCAATCCCACACTCACCCCCTCACCCATCCCCACAGTCACCCCCTCACCCACCTGACCGACCGGCTGGCTCTCACCCAATCCGACACTCTCCTCCTCATCCACCTGACCGACCAGCTGGCCCTCACTCGTCGCCACACTCACCCCCTCACCCGTCGCCACAGTCGCCCCCTCACCCACCTGACCGAGAGGCTGACCCTCACCCGTTGCCACACTCACCCCCTCAGCGACCGGTTGGGCCTCACCCATCGCCACACTCACCCCCTCACCCGTCCCTACTGTCACCCCCTCATCCACCTGACCGACCGGCTGGCTCTCACCGCCTCCCACACTCGCCCCCACATCCAGCGGAGCGGACGAGGGGTTCCTCTCCGGGCAACCCCTCGCCAGGTGTCCCTCTCCACCGCAACGGAAACACCTCCCATCGTCCGATGTGGCGAACATGGCGTAATCAAACCCCTCGATCCTCACCTTAATCACCAGGTCGAGGGCCTGGGGTTTGGTGAGGACCATGTGGAGTTGCCTCCTATGCGACACCACATGCCTCATTAAAGGCAACTTGCAAATATTACTGGGTATATTGCATGTTTCAAAAACATAAATATTGACTATTTGTAAAATCTTTTTCTTTGTGGCTCAAGCTGGGGCTACGCCACATGGTCCTCTATGGACCACCCGCCACTGGTATGGGCAGATGGGCAGTATGTATGTATTATTCATAACCAGTCATTCGATCAATTGAAGCAGTGAAACATGGAACATCTAGAAGTTTATTAAGCGCAAAATAAACAAACCAAACTTTACGAAGAGCACAACATGCAGCGGCTTTCCAGGTCTTCTCTGCATCGCAACATTCTACAAACATGTACTGTATGAGAGACTGTGTGTGAGACAGTATGAGAGACGGTGTGTGAGACAGTATGAGACAGAGACAGTATGAATTTCCTCTCTATAAAACCTTAACTAATATAACATCAATGAGGAAGAGAGCTGCCCTTTTTTCCGGAGGTGTGGTGAGCTAATCTAGCTGGCTCAAATGAGCCTGCGCCGGAGCAGGTTCAAGTTTTTGGATGTGTTGCTATGGTGATTGTGCAAAACTTGCTTTGGAGAACCGAAAAGCCTGATTAATGTAATGTTATCGAAAATTATCTGGCAAACTCAGTTAGCCACGTACGAGGAACGGGACCCTGATCTTGGATGCAAATTTATTCCGGAACCATCCTGCTGTGCATCTGGGCCCCGCTGCAGACCTATTTTTGTAGATCTGTTACAGATTTTATTATACCTCCAGGGCGGATCCGGCCCATCTGCGTAGGCAAATGTCTGCTAAAATATTCAGGGTAAATATTCGGGTGATAAAAAATCATATGCCACATGTGTACAGATTGTAAAGCGCGAGTTTTTGATTTTTGAATTTTGGGCTGTACAAAATATATGTATATTTAATTTAATCAAATATGTTTTTCTAGTTTCTTTGAGTTGTTGAAGAAATAAAGATGATTTATATAGTGTGGAGAGCTTTATTTGAAGTAATATTTGGCTTGCACGTGGAATGGAGATTCTGTATATTATAAAAGTGGGTTTAATTATATTATATCATAACTATGCAGTTGATTTTATTTTTTAAATATTTTAATGCAGGTAACAGGCTCACTGCTTGGAAGTCTGATAGCGAAACGGACCAAATACTGGGAGGAATGTAACATAACTCTGGCAACAAGGGCACTACCAGAAAATGGTGAGTCGGCAAAGTAGTTCACTGTTAATTAGCTTGCTTCTTACTATCTTTGTGATAACTAGATTATTGTTGTTTTACAGGAATCTACTGTAAAGGAACGTTTGACACATTTGTGTGTTGGCCCCATTCATCTCCTGGGAATGTGTCTGTCCCCTGTCCTTCTTACCTACCATGGATCAGTGAGGACAATGTTATGTTTTACTACTTGAGTAAAAGGCCTTTTATGTATGAAGTCAAATTAGCAACACTTGGAGGAAGATATATAAATTGCACTACACAAACTTTAATTGTACTTTTGCTGAAATATGGGTATGGGTATATATGCTAATTAATGAATCATAACCACTGTGGTTATTCATTATTACATCTTGGGTCAGATCAGATCAACATTTTAATTAGTCCACTACTTTCAAATTAGGACAAATACCTGCATTGGCAATAATTGGGATATTTTGGTACATTGACATTGAAATTTATCTCAGTACAGCAGACTCTTTCAAAGGAATTTCTCAAAGGTCCATACAGCCTTGAAAAAAATAGTATCCAGCCTTGAAAATATTTTCAATGTGTCCTTAAATCACCGACAGACGGCTCCAGGAGGGCACACAGAGAATGCTTATTGAATGGTGTATGGCGAAAGAAGGATAATTCCTCCGAGACCTGGAGGGATGACTCAGAATGTAAGGAGGACCATTATTTCAAAGACAAGGTGAGATAATGTAAAATGCATGGTTTCTATACCCTTTACATTTTGGAGCATTTTGTCTCTATATTAGTAACTTATCCATTTTCTTGTGTTTGCATGTGTGTACGTAAAGGAGGATGAAATGCTTCGCCAGACAGCCCTCAGGCTTATATCTGTCATCGGCTATTCCATGTCCTTGTCCTCTCTTTTTATTGCTACTCTCCTGTTGGGCATGTTGAGGTCAGTAGTAGGGAGTAGAGGCGTTTCTGATGGAAACAAAGAAAATAATCTAATTTGTATGGAGATGGAAGATTTGCCTTAGCCTTAGTTATGATAACATTTACTTACCAAAGTCTAAGAAATGTTTCTGCATTGTATCCGTTTTCTAGATTGCCATTTAAAATTTTGGTAACCAAAATTGTTCCGTTTATCATTTTGAGAATTTGAAGGTGTAAATATTTCATAAAAGGTTATGTTCATTGCTTCTCACCAAAATGCATAGTTTATACTTCAAACCTGTTAAACATGTTCATTTATTTACCTTTCTAGAGTTGTAAGAAGGTAAATCATTAAAACATGCCTTTTCTAACATTTTAAAAGCAATTAGTACATCCATGAGTGATTGAAGTTAAAGTTGATTCAAGAAGTAGTTTTCATTCTTAATTAATCTATTGATGCATTGCTTAATTGTCCGAACCTGAAAAGGCACCCACTTTTAAAAACATTATTTCAAAGTGGTGAAAACAGGAAATTCTTTCTGGTCCATGTTGTTTCATGCACATTGATCATTTCGCCCTCTTATACCATGAAATAAGCCCTCAGTAATGCTTTTACAGTTGCACAGGAAGTATTGATTGTTGCCTTTTTCCAAATTACTCCTGTTTCTGTCTACAAGGAAGCTCCACTGTACCAGGAACTACATACACATGAATCTCTTTGTGTCGTTCATCCTGAGAGCCCTGGCTGTCATCTCTAAGGAAATTGTATTATACATTATGTATTCCAAGCTACCCAAGGACGATCCAGGATGGAACTCCTATTCAATCTCTGCGGTATAAATTATATGTCATTTTTCAATTAATTTTATTTTGTATAGCCCAAAAAGAGAAATTTGTCTCAGAAGGCTTTGCAGTTTCAAAAACCCCTGAAACCCTGATTACCCTCATCATTATTCACATATCTGCTCGGGCTGATTTGGTTTTAGCTGTGAAACCTTTTAAATGTGTACACGAGAGCACTTGTTAATCAACCAAAGCAGTTTGAATTAACCATAACATTTCATACTAATTTGCAATTTCGTTCAACAGATAGCGTTGATATGTAAATTTTCCAAAGTGTGTATGGAATACTTTGTGGCCTGTAACTTCTTCTGGCTCTTGGTGGAAGCCATTTTCCTCCGTACGCTGCTCTTCACAGCTGTGCTGACCAAGAGACATCTGCTGAAGAACTACATGCTGCTCGGATGGGGTAACTAAACCTAATATCACTCAGTGAATGTTTGGTCAGTGGCTCTTCACCTTCATACACTGACCATCTTATCTCACCTTTTGGACATGTCACACCCAAATGGGTGAGAAATCAACTCTACGTTCCAATTTAATCATCATCAATTATGACTCGATGTAGAAAGGTATCAATTGTTATCATTGTTATCCCTGTAAAAATTGTGACTCTGTGTTGACCATTCTTTACTATCCCTGAATGCAACAGACATAACAGACATGCTTCTTATTCACGTTTAAAGGTAGGCTTAACTTGCCGACTTACATCCCTAGTTTATAAGATTATATTGAAGCATTTCGATACTTTCCACGCTAAACTTAAAATGTAGAAAATTGCAAAGCTTAATAGATTCCAATTTTTTACTGAAGAATTGCGGCCCTATATTGTCACGAACCCCCGACCTAGTTCTTTCAGTCATGATCCATCCTTTATGACCACAGGTGAGGGTAGGAACGAAGATTGAACAGTAGATTGAGAGTTACCGTGCGGTAAATCGAGTGCAATACCGCCCCCGCTGCTCTAATTCTCTCTAATTCAAACTCACACTCCATCGTCCCCTCACTCGTGAACAAGACCCCGAGCTTCCCCCGAGACTCCTTCACTTGGGGCCTACACGGAGTAGGCAATCCTTTGGTTTCCTGCTGAGAACCATGGCCACAGATTTAGAGGTACTAAACCTCATCCCAACCACTTCACACTCGGCTGCGAACCGCTGTAGTGAGAGTTGGACCACATCATCTGCTAAAAGAGGCGATGAAATCCACAGCCCCTTGAACTGTAGACCCTCCTCGTCATTCTAAAAAGCCAAATTCATCAGATCCATTTTCACTATGCATTCCTTCAGCCAACTGCCTTAAACATGGTATAACAATTGCTGTTAGCCTAAACAACCTTAGTTGAGTATAACACACAATCAATAAGCTGAGTTATTATTAAACCAATTCCAACTGCATACAGTTATACTCTAATTACCTTAATTTATTGTCTAATATTGTCTTATTACAAAAAATGAAAGGTCTAAAAAAATGGCAACTGCCGTCAGCAGCTTTGGCAGTGGGCAGCTTTGGATGTCGTAAAACAAAAAGGACACAGAGGACAAAAATCTCAGTGTCCTTGGTGGATAGGGATGGGTATTGTTTGGGTTTTTTCAGATTCAGTGCAACTGATCGGGTAAACACTGACTTAAATGAAAATACATAAAAGGTAGATAGCTAACTAGCTACTATATATACACAAGCGGTGGGCTATGTTAGCTTCTGCAAGTGTAAAATAAAGTTTTTCAATTGGCTCAGGTACCAAAACCTAAAAATCTGGGTTGCGTTTCGGTATGGTAGGTACTGATCGGATAGAATACCAATATGGCACCAGTTCTCGGTACTCAACCCTATTGGTGGAGGCCCTGTCTTTGCCTTTATACTAGTAGATTGCTTTGACTTTTGAATAATGGAGACTATAGGTCAGAGTTGCTTGAAAGCCCTGTGTGTTGCATCCACACATCTGGTACCTGACCATCTGCGATTATTTGATGAGTTAGGATGAACTCATCAAAGAACGCAAAGCATAAAGGAAGGTTTTTTGAGAAAATGTGTTTAAGTGCATTTAAAATGTTGCACCTTATTCTTATTTTATTACTTTTCAGGCACACCTATTTTGTTTGTAACACCATGGACAGTGGTCAAGATTTTATATGAAAACACTGAGTAAGTTTTTCATTACATTCTTCTACATTCAAGAAATTATTAGAAAATGTCTCACTGATCGACTTTTTAAAATCTTTTTATTTCTAAGATGCTGGTCAATTGTGAACAAATGGTTCTGGTGGATAATAAGGGGCCCTATTACTTTTTCAGTGCTTGTAAGTGATTTGTGAACCAATCTTTGTAAGCCTGTCTGAGAACCACAGTACATTTATTCAACCTTATGTTCACGTTAGTTACAGATCCAACATCTTGTTCCTATAAGTCTCGTTTCAGTGGTGCCTGATATCATAACACATTTCTATTAAATCTAACCGTGATATGTATTGCAGGTAATTTTCTTCATATTGATTAAGATTCTGATGCTGCTGCTATCCAAGCTAAAAGCAGATCAGTTGACGTTGACAGACTACAGATACAGGTATTTGTCCCTGCCTTTACCTTCTAACCCATTCAAATTCCAGGAAACGTCTTTGACCTTAAGTGCCAAGTAGTGTTTAAACAATGAATTAGGTTCATGGTCAAACATTTAAATGTCAACCGTGAATTTCTCCATGGAAAGGAAGCTTTTTAACCCTAATAGTATAGCTTACTTTGCACTTCATATAGCCCTTTGAATTGTGTGCAACTATATATTTTGCAAACTTATTACCTGTCTTAACAAGTTATAATTATTTACTTCTGTATAATTTTGTCCTTCAGCTTGGCCAGAGCAACACTGGTACTGATTCCTCTGCTGGGACTCCATGAAGTGGTTTTCACTGTTCTGATAGATGAATGTGTGAAAGGCAGCAGTCGCTACGCCAGGAACTTTATCAACCTTACTCTCAGCTCGTTTCAGGTAATATCTGTAAAGTTGATTACATAAGTTTTTATGGTTGTTGTAAAGCTACATTAACTATCATATCTTATGTGTATCATTTTCCAGGGATTCTTAGTCGCTGTGCTGTACTGCTTTGCTAATGGAGAGGTAAATTTCATCTACTTGTAGTGTGATTTTTCACGTACATGTAGAAACATATGAATTGAAAGCTCAATACAATCATTATAGAACAAATAAGTTGGCATTCCAACAATAGTAAATAGTACTTTCCAACTATTACTTTTCAACTTTCTACTTATGCTTGCATTAACATAAACCAAATTAATTAACCTTTTTATCATGGTTTTTCAATGGAGTTTTCTTTTCTAATTCCGCTCAAACTTTAAATCCTTCTGCTTTGTCAATCTTTCAGCTACAGCCACCATTTAAACGTTAAAATGTGGACAAAAGCCTAAGGTATTATTTTTAAAGAAGCTTGTTGATATCTATTTAACTTTCTTCAATATCACTCATTATGTTTCATGAATTTCTGAGATTTACATTAGTGTGTATTGCGCCAGCTGGTGTGAAGCCTGAAGAGCTAGAGGGCAGAGCTGCGTCAGGATCTGTTTCAAAAATATTTCTATTTTGCCCTCATTGCCACAATATTCACTCTTCAGGCTTCATTTTTGGATAAAATGATAAGATGCTTGTGCTGGTTGTAGGCATGTGGTTATGGAATCCCACATTAAAACAAGAGCGAGACCGGTCTGTATTAAGCTCCATAGAGACCAATGCAAATCTGGTGACATATTTCTCAGAGAAAGCAGAAGCTGTACGTTTTTGAAACTGGTGATAGAGTCGTTTTCATGACCTGCAGAGACATATGAATCACATAAAATCTCCTTATTTTTTGCACAAGCGTTATAGAATCGCGGTAAAGTACACTTGTTTGAGGTGTGGATTCTAGGAATTGCTGTTCTCTCTGCACTTTGATCCGCTCTTTAACGATCCCAGCTCCCATCACTTTTTCTTTCTTTCTCCCCCTCTTCCTCCCTTTCTCTCTCTCTCTCTCTCTTCCTCTCTTTCTCCCTCTCCCTCTCTAACTCTCTACGTTTCCTCTCTCTCTTTCATCCCCACATCCTATAATTTTAAAACGAAACCCCCATGGAGGGGCATTCTTACTAAAATGTTCGAAGGCTATGAATTAATAATTAATTAATTAATTAATTTGAATGACAAACATTATGTCTCCTGACCCCCTGTTCCAAATTCCATTATTTCAAAATAAAATCCTCAATAATTATATGTACTCTGACATTACTTACATTTCAGCTTCTGCGATTCCTGTATTTTGTGTGTTTTCAGCAATTTTTTCAAATTTCAACTTTTTTAGCAAAATCTATTAATTCATTTCAGCTGTTACTATTTCTGTATTTTCAGCAATTTGAGAATATTTTAAACTTTGATTTCTGTATGTTCAGCCATTTTTTGATCACCAAGATATCTAGAATGAGCACAGAATAACATCCCACCTCCCTCTCTGCCAATCCCAGGCATCCCACTTGTGCCACCAATCCCACTATAGATAGCTTGAATCATTGCCATGATGGTCTGCTTCACGACAAGGGCCGCTCCTCAGTAACAGTGCTTCCTCTTGTCCTCTGTTCTCCTTCTGATGTACCTGCAGGTATTGCTGTCAGAGAGGAGACAGCAACTTTGTCTCACCCGTAAGGAAGGTTTACAAGAATAATGTTAAACCAGTTTTTTGCTGTTTAAGTATTTTGTGCTACTCCAGGTCCTCTGCTTGTTTAAATCGAGCAGCGGTGGATGAAAATCTGCCCCATTCCGTTATGATTTTGTTTAAACTTTAATGCTCGAGTAACATGAGTAGTCATACAATATCATCTTTTTACTTTTGAATAGTCTTGCTCATCACTTAAAGTATATTGCGTAGTTGTTCTCATTCTTACTAATTGTCTTTTCACCTGGTCTGCTTCAGTATCTCCTTACTGACTTTATATTACTCCTGAACATAAAAAATGACTCATGAAATCCCCAGTAATTAACAAGATTATTAACACTCCATTATTTACTAATTTAGCATTGGCGCCCATTCAATATACGGTTTCGGGACCTATCCCTCCCCGTCAGGTCATGTACGTAACAACATTAAAGCCTCTATAGATCCAGTGTTCAGTTTGTCTGTTCTGGGATTCTGTATGAACCTGGTGGTGCAAGATGGAATAGGACTTGCTCCGTATGTAGAGATGACGCTAGTGTAGGCCTTAAAGTATTACAATCCTAGCGCCTCCTTTTGACACTATTACGGAAATGCAAACGTTTTACATTACATTATACAGGTCATTTAACTGACGCTTTTATTCAAAGCGACTTACATTGCATTTTTTAACCCGCGGCTTTTACATTTTTGCCCAGGTAACAATTAGGGGTTAGGTGTCTTGCTCAGGGAGCAAGCCGGGGCTCCAACCTTGCGGTTCCCACCCTCTCTACCCCTGCGCCACCGTCATCACCGTAAATATTGGGAGTTTTTTAAAAACGTTGCCCTGAGAACGTGATGCTCTGAAATGAGCAGATATTCTGTTCCATTTGTTTTTTTGTGAACATTTCCTTTATTTTTTGTACTTTCCAGGCGCAATACTTTGACAAACTCCTCCCTGAGACTTTGTCGCAGCTATTTCAATTTTGGGCGGAACAATCTCAAGGCCTTGGTGATTAAATTATATTAAAAGATTTTTGTATTACACTGTTACATTACATTTAGCTGACGCTTTTATCCAAAGCAACTTACATTGCATTGTTAACCCGTGTTTTTTTTAAAAACATTTTTGCCCAGGCAGCAATTAGGGGTTAGGTGTCTTACTCAGGAACACCTCAACATGTGGCAGCCAGGGCTCGAACCACCAACTTGCATTTCCCGGCGCACCCTCACTACCCCTGCGCCACAACGACCCCCCGGTTGCTGTGTCAACCCTACAAACTAAAAACGGGGTACTTTTGAGGGACTAAATATGCTCCAATCTTAACTAAACATGGCACGCAAATGTTAAAGTTAAAGATATAGTTACTTAATAGGATTTCAATGCTTCCAAATGGCATATTGGCTCGATAGTGCCCCCTACCCCAACTGCTTTGATCCAGGTGCACTTACCTGGAGCCCACAGCTTTGATCCAGCTGTGTAGATTTCTCCTCCATATCAGCAGAGTAAGCTTGAGGATAATGAGTCAAGTTGGTCGAATGTCCCACTGTGACCGACATGACTGGACCTCTCTCCACATCCTCACTGGAGAGAAATGATCCACTTGATAAAAGGACATTTCTTTTGCAGAGTCTTTTCATGTCCGTCGTCGGGCAGGCCCCCCCCCCGACACGCAAGGGGAGACAAAGGCCCATTCATTGCTGCTCGCAGCTTTAATTAGTATTATTTTCCCTGTTTGTCAATAAATCCTCTGGTAACAATTGTCTTTGAACTGGAATTCAGGTCCAAGCTGAACTGAAGAAGCGCTGGCAACTTTTCCTGTTTACCAACCACGCCCAGTTCAGGAGCTGCTTTTGGAGCGTACCGCTGAAGTACCTGCGGAGGAATACCCGGATGCACCGCCCGCATTGCTCTCAGCAGAACAACCTTTTTGACAAGGACATAACGTTCACAACACATCCACACTTGCTCCAGTTAGCTGTACATGAAGGGGGTCCAGGACTTGCAATAGGAGAGGTAAAACGTTTAAAGGACTGTGACACAACAGGGCATGTCTTTCTCAACAGAAAGAGCTTATCCAGTAGTGATGGGGAGTTAACACTCGCAGAGACAATGGAGGAAATTCAGGAGGAGAGCCAATTCTGATCCCCTTCAGTGGGTTAACTTTTATCATATTGTATATAGCAACCGCATAGCAATATATTATTGATGCTGAATCATGTGGGCATTCATACCCTGTTCTTTAATGCCCTATGTTGAAATCTAGACCTTTCCAATTGTTTGCATTATGTTCATGGTGTATTTATTCCCCCCAAAACCCACATATGTAGTTAATACAGACAAACAACTCTGTCATCTAGTCTGTATTTGTGCCTTTAGTTTTTGGGATATTTTTTCATTCTATCGTCGATGTTCTGAGCAAGTGAATTGCAATGGAGTCACTTTAGCAACATTGTATTGTATGTATTTATAACATGGATTTGTAACATCGACTCATGAATAAAGTGGATTCTACTCCACAATCGTTGACTTTTCTGGTTTAGGTTCTTTCAAAGTTCAGCATTATCAGAATAGTTTGTGTTATTTCACCAAAAAATATTGAAGGTTAATTCATTAATCAAATATATTGTTGGTGTTACCAGACCTTAAGAAGTGCTTGTTGGTCTTGGATTGGTCTGGGAAAATATTGAATATTCTCTACTGTGTGTCATTTAAGGTGATACTCTTGTGATGCATTTCCTTTCAATATTGTATCTTTCATGCTTTGTGGTTTGAATAGCTATAGCCATTAGGAACATTTGTAATATAATAATACAAAGCCCCAAATTGTTGAAAAATCATTCAAAATAAATATTGTGAATCTCACGAGGATCACGTTTAACAAGTAAAACATTCACCAATGCTCAACAAATAATATTAATGTTTTCCGTCATCGTAAGATGACTCATTATGTTTCATGAATTTCTGAGATTTACATTAGTGTGTATTGCGCCAGCTGGTGTGAAGCCTGAAGAGCTAGAGGGCAGAGCTGCGTCAGGATCTGGTTCAAAAATATTTCTATTTTGCCCTCATTGCCACAATATTCACTCTTCAGGCTTCATTTTTGGATAAAATGATAAGATGCTTGTGCTGGTCGTAGGCATGTGGTTATGGAATCCCACATTAAAACAAGAGCGAGACCGGTCTGTATTAAGCTCCATAGAGACCAATGCAAATCTGGTGACATATTTCTCAGAGAAAGCAGAAGCTGTACGTTTTTGAAACTGGTGATAGAGTCGTTTTCATGACCTGCAGAGACATATGAATCACATAAAATCTCCTTATTTTTTGCACAAGCGTTATAGAATCGCGGTAAAGTACACTTGTTTGAGGTGCGGATTCTAGGAATTGCTGTTCTCTCTGCACTTTGATCCGCTCTTTAACGATCCCAGCTCCCATCACTTTTTGCCATCACGATCCCAGCTCCCATCACTTTTTCTTTCTTTTTCCCCCTCTTCCGTCCCCACATAAAGTTTGGCTGCGCAATTGATGGAGGTTCCCTGTTAGGTAGTAATTAACACACTAGCGTCCCACAGAAACCTGTTACAGTGCCATTAAAGCATCATATTTTCTATTTATGCCTTCGAAATTAACTAACTTTCATACGTTTTTCTGTATAAATACCTGTAGAAACCCACACTGGAAAAAATCCAAATCTTACCAATTATATTGTTCTCATTTCTAGTCAAAATATCTCATTACACTTAATATAAGACACAAATGCCTACCACGTACCGTTTCATATGAAAAAAGTTTTTTTTTTACATTTGAAGAGGTTTTTAAGCTTCTATGTTATTTGCAAAAGATAAATCTTGTTTCAGGAATTAGAGTTTTTATTTAAGAAAATATATCTTGTTTATGGGAAATCCTTAACTGTTCAACGGGTTTTGACGAAAACTCAGATAGTGAAAAGAGAATTTTGTTTAAATTTGTTAAAATAAAATGTTAAATGTTAAAACATCTTAAGGAGCATTTGCGTGTACTCATTCTCTGCAATTGTGTCAATAAGAAATGGCATGATCTTTAACAAAACCAGCATCTGCCCTGCTGACTGTTTCAGTTTATTGTCACTGATGATGATTGACAGATATGGGGCAAGGCTCATCTCTTGCATCCAAAAGAGAGTAAGGGAAACCAATAATTGCACTGTTGAATGTGTCTAACTCCATATGCCCTGAAAGCACAAGATGCTTTAAAACACATTTGATTTCATATGGGGCAACACCTTCAAGAATAATATGTATAATGTATTGTGGAGTTTCATTGATTATATCAAAGTGAGGACATTCTGTTAATTTGCTTCTCCTACTAATATTGTCGTTTTTAGATTTTCTTTCAGAAAGTCAGTGCTTGCTTTTTCAATGTCACTAATGTAGTGACATTGAAAAAGCAAGCACTGACTTGCAGATTTATTTCTTAAAAGGACCATGACAAGTCATATCAGACAATGGTCTGATATGACTTGATATGATATTCATTTAATTGTTGTGTGTCTTCACATTCACATCTTTGCATTCACAGTGTAGGCAAACCCTACTCCTTCCTTAAATCCAGCCACTTCATGTTGAGCTAGAGTGTCTCCACACACAGACATAAGCACCCCAAAAATTGTCTTCTCACAATTTGCAGTGACAACTTTAACACCATCATACAGCTCAATCACGTCACAATTAATCCTCTCAAGTACAATACCGCAATCAGAAATACCTTTTGATTTTACAATGGAAAGCAGACGAATGGCAGCAAGTCTTGATCTGTATTTAGGGTCGATGTCACCTAAGGTGTAATAAATCCAAAACAATTTGTTTGTGTAAGGTTGCCGATCTGTCTTCATTGCGTGAGCTGATGTTGTTGGAGGAGTTTAAAAACTGCGTACCTCAGCGCAACTCTTACTGATGAGTTTACGCTCACGCATAAAGCCATTTTCAATAAACAGGATACTTCTCCACGCGAAGCTCCCCAACAATCTGGTCTTCCGGTTGTTACGACAGCGCTCACTCGCGTCCAAAGCCAGAGAAACTATGTTCCTTCTGCCGTAAGTCCAGTCATCTGGTTGCTAATTGTGACGCTTGGAAGCGGAAGCAGCAGGGGTCGTTTCAGAAAACCACCTAAGGGTGTGGGATTGATTAAAACTTCTCCCAGAGTTCAGTCCTTGGAGTCCCTAGCTTGTGTCAGGGTTTTTCACAGTGGGCGCCAGGGCAGGATTCCCTATTGATGGAGTTGACTTTATCATGGGGAATGATATTGCAGGTGGGAAAGTGTATCCTGTTCCTGAAGTTGTGTGTACCCCCATTCCTGAGTCGGAAAGCGATAAGATAGCCATAAAACATCCTCAAGTGTTTGTAGCTAGTGTGACCACTAGAGCGCAGGGTCGTAAGCAGGCCCAAGATGTTAACTTGTCTGATTCCTTTTTTGCTTCTGTCCTTTCTGGGGAAAGTGAGACCTCGGGTGGTGGACGAGTAAGTTGTCCTGGAGGTGAGCCTATTGAAAAGGTTACAGATTCAGTTTTGATGGCTGACTCTTCTGCACCCTTGGCGCCATTTAGAACGACTCAATTCGATTCGATTCAGTGACTTGAAATCAATTCAGTACTTTACTGGACAGTGCAGACAAAGTTTCCGAGATCCCTGTTGTTTCTGGTAAGGAAATCAGGTTTAAATTAATTATGGATATTATAAACAAGCAAACAACAATTAATGGCAGATGTATTAACCTTTTATTTGAATCAAGTGCAACCATTTTCAATGTAAGCATTACACAATAACTACACAATGTTTGGATCAATTCACAGAACTCCAGATTTTCAACCACATTGTAGGATCGCATGTATTTACAGACAAAGTTTTTCAGCCTTCTCTCGGCCTGCAAACGCCTTTATAGTGAAGAAAGCACCAAAACTCAGTTTGAACAAAAAAGGTTGGAAAACTATTCACAAATCATAATACTATCATAAAACAGATAAAGGACTTTCCTGAGGTGCTAGTTTGAGGAGAACACTGTTAACCAATGCATTCTTGTGTTTTGTGCGTTCTTAAAAGCCTTCTCTCAGCCTGCTAACCCTAACCCTAATAGTGAAGAAAGCATCAAAACTTAGTTTGAACAAAAAAGGTTGGAAAACTATTCACAAATCATGATACCATCATAAAACAGATGAATATACTTTCCTGAGGCGCTAGTTTGAGGAGAACACTGTTAACCAATGCTTTATTTTGTTCTGTGCGTTTTTCAGCCTCCTCTCGGCCTGCAAACGCCTTTATAGTGAAGAAAGCACCAAAACTCAGTTTGAACAAAAAAGGTCGGAAAACTATTCACAAATCATGATACCATCATAAAACAGATTAATGTACTTTCCTGAGGTGCTAGTTTGAGGAGAACACTGTTAACCACTGCATTCTTGTGTTCTGTGCGTTTTTCAGCCTTCTCCCGGCCTGCTAACCCTGACCCTAATAGTGAAGAAAGCATCAAAACTTAGTTTGAACAAAAAAGGTTGGAAAACTATTCACAAATCATGATACCATCATAAAACAGATGAATATACTTTCCTGAGGTGCTAGTTTGAGGAGAACACTGTTAACCACTGCTTTATTGTGTTCTGTGCGTTTTACAGCCTTCTCTCGGCCTGCAAACGCCTTTATAGTGAAGAAAGCACCAAAACTCAGTTTGAACAAAAAAGGTTGGAAAACTATTCACAAATTATGATACCATCTTAAAACAGATGAATGTACTTTTCTGAGGTGCTAATTTGAGGAGAACACTGTTAACCACTGCATTCTTGTGTTTTGTGCGTACTTAAGCCTTCTCCCGGCCTGCTAACCCTAACCCTAATAGTGAAGAAAGCATCAAAACTTAATTTGAACAAAAAAGGTTGGAAAACTATTCACAAATCATGATACCATCATAAAACAGATTAATGTACTTTCCTGAGGTGCTAGTTTGAGGAGATCACTGTTAACCACTGCATTCTTGTGTTCTGTGCGTTTTACAGCCTTCTCTCGGCCTGCAAACGCCTCTATAGTGAAGAAAGCACCAAAACTCAGTTTGAACAAAAAAGGTCGGAAAACTATTCACAAATCATAATACTATCATAAAACAGATAAAGGACTTTCCTGAGGTGCTAGTTTGAGGAGAACACTGTTAACCAATGCATTCTTGTGTTTTGTGCGTTCTTAAAAGCCTTCTTTCAGCCTGCTAACCCTAACCCTAACAGTCAAGAAAGCATCAAAACTTAGTTTGAACAAAAAAGGTTGGAAAACTATTCACAAATCATGATACCATCATAAAACAGATGAATATACTTTCCTGAGGCGCTAGTTTGAGGAGAACACTGTTAACCAATGCTTTATTTTGTTCTGTGCGTTTTTCAGCCTCCTCTTGGCCTGCAAACGCCTTTATAGTGAAGAAAGCACCAAAACTCAGTTTGAACAAAAAAGGTCGGAAAACTATTCACAAATCATCATACCATCATAAAACAGATGAATGTACTTTCCTGAGGTGCTAGTTTGAGGAGAACACTGTTAACCAATGCATTCTTGTGTTTTGTGCGTTCTTAAGCCTTCTCTCAGCCTGCTAACCCTAACCCTAATAGTGAAGAAAGCATCAAAACTTAGTTTGAACAAAAAAGGTTGGAAAACTATTCACAAATCATGATACCATCATAAAACAGATGAATATACTTTCCTGAGGTGCTAGTTTGAGGAGAACACTGTTAACCACTGCTTTATTGTGTTCTGTGCGTTTTACAGCCTTCTCTCGGCCTGCAAACGCCTTTATAGTGAAGAACGCACCAAAACTCAGTTTGAACAAAAAAGGTTGGAAAACTATTCACAAATCATGATACCATCATAAAACAGATGAATGTACTTTTCTGAGGTGCTAATTTGAGGAGAACACTGTTAACCACTGCATTCTTGTGTTTTGTGCGTACTTAAGCCTTCTCCCGGCCTGCTAACCCTAACCGTAATAGTGAAGAAAGCATCAAAACTTAATTTGAACAAAAAAGGTTGGAAAACTATTCACAAATCATGATACCATCATAAAAAAGATTAATGTACTTTCCTGAGGTGCTAGTTTGAGGAGAACACTGTTAACCACTGCATTCTTGTGTTCTGTGCGTTTTTCAGCCTTCTCCCGAACTGCTAACCCTAATAGTGAAGAAAGCATCAAAACTTAGTTTGAACAAAAAAGGTTGGAAAACAATTCACAAATCATGATACCATCATAAAACAGATGAATGTACTTTCCTGAGGTGCTAGTTTGAGGAGAACACTTAAACAATGCATTCTTGTGTTCTGTGCATATTTCAGCCTTCTCCCGGCCTGCTAACCCTAACCCTAATAGTGAAGAAAGCATCAAAACTTAGTTTGAACAAAAAAGGTTGGAAAACTATTCACAAATCATGATACCATCAATAAACAGATGAATGTACTTTCCTGAGGTACTAGTTTGAGGAGAACACTGTTAACCAATGCATTCTTGTGTTTTGTGCGTTCTTAAGCCTTCTCTCAGCCTGCTAACCCTAACCCTAATAGTGAAGAAAGCACCAAAACTCAGTTTGAACAAAAAAGGTCGGAAAACTATTCACAAATAATGATACCATCATAAAACAGATAAAGGACATTCCTGAGGTGCTAGTTTGAGGAGAACACTGTTAACCAATGCATTCTTGTGTTTTGTGCGTTCTTAAAAGCCTTCTTTCAGCCTGCTAACCCTAACCCTAACAGTCAAGAAAGCATCAAAACTTAGTTTGAACAAAAAAGGTTGGAAAACTATTCACAAATCATGATACCATCATAAAACAGATGAATGTACTTTCCTGAGGTGCTAGTTTGAGGAGAACACTGTTAACCACTGCATTCTTGTGTTCTGTGCGTTTTTCAGCCTTCTCCCGAACTGCTAACCCTAACCCTAATAGTGAAGAAAGCATCAAAACTTAGTTTGAACAAAAAAGGTTGGAAAACAATTCACAAATCATGATACCATCATAAAACAGATGAATGTACTTTCCTGAGGTGCTAGTTTGAGGAGAACACTTAAACAATGCATTCTTGTGTTCTGTGCATATTTCAGCCTTCTCCCGGCCTGCTAACCCTAACCCTAATAGTGAAGAAAGCATCAAAACTTAGTTTGAACAAAAAAGGTTGGAAAACTATTCACAAATCATGATACCATCATAAAACAGATGAATGTACTTTCCTGAGGTACTAGTTTGAGGAGAACACTGTTAACCAATGCATTCTTGTGTTTTGTGCGTTCTTAAGCCTTCTCTCAGCCTGCTAACCCTAACCCTAATAGTGAAGAAAGCACCAAAACTTAGTTTGAACAAAAAAGGTCGGAAAACTATTCACAAATAATGATACCATCATAAAACAGATGACTTTACTTTCCTGAGGTGCTAGTTTGAGGAGAACACTGTTAACCAATGCATTCTTGTGTTCTGTGCGTTTTCAGCTTTCTCTCGGCCTGCAAACGCCTTAATAGTCAAGAATGCACGAAAACGTAGTTTGAACAAAAAAGGTTGGAAAACTATTCACAAATCATGATACCATCATTAAACAGATGAATGTACTTTCCTGAGGTGCTAGTTTGAGGAGAACACTGTTAACCAATGCATTCTTGTGTTCTGTGCGTTTTCAGCTTTCTCTCGGCCTGCAAACGCCTTAATAGTCATGAATGCACCAAAACTTAGTTTGAACAAAAAAGGTTGGAAAACCTTTGACACCATCATGAAAAGGATGAATGTACTTTCCTGAGTTGCTAGATTTAGGAAAACACTGTTAACCACTGCATTCTTGTGTTCTGTGCGTTTTTCAGCCTTCTCTCGGCCTGAAAACGCCTTAATAGTCAAGAATGCACCAAAACGTAGTTTGAACAAAAAAGGTTGGAAAACTAATCACAAATCATGATACTATCATAAAACAGATAAATGTACTTTCCTGAGGTGCTAATTTGAGGAGAACACTGTTAACCACTGCATTCTTGTGTTCTGTGCGTTTTTTCAGCCTTCTCTCGGCCTGCAAACGCCTTTATAGTGAAGAACGCACCAAAACTCAGTTTGAACAAAAAAGGTTGGAAAACTATTCACAAATCATGATACCATCATAAAACAGATGAATGTACTTTTCTGAGGTGCTAATTTGAGGAGAACACTGTTAACCACTGCATTCTTGTGTTTTGTGCGTTCTTAAGCCTTCTCCCGGCCTGCTAACCCTAACCCTAATAGTGAAGAAAGCATCAAAACTTAATTTGAACAAAAAAGGTTGGAAAACTATTCACAAATCATGATACCATCATAAAACAGATTAATGTACTTTCCTGAGGTGCTAGTTTGAGGAGATCACTGTTAACCACTGCATTCTTGTGTTCTGTGCGTTTTACAGCCTTCTCTCGGCCTGCAAACGCCTTTATAGTGAAGAAAGCACCAAAACTTAGTTTGAACAAAAAAGGTTGGAAAACTATTCACAAATCATAATACTATCATAAAACAGATAAAGGACTTTCCTGAGGTGCTAGTTTGAGGAGAACACTGTTAACCAATGCATTCTTGTGTTTTGTGCGTTCTTAAAAGCCTTCTCTCAGCCTGCTAACCCTAACCCTAACAGTGAAGAAAGCATCAAAACTTAGTTTGAACAAAAAAGGTTGGAAAACTATTCACAAATCATGATACCATCATAAAACAGATTAATGTACTTTCCTGAGGTGCTAGTTTGAGGAGAACACTGTTAACCAATGCATTCTTGTGTTCTGTGCGTTTTCAGCCTTCTCCCGGTCTGCTAACCCTAACCCTAATAGTGAAGAAAGCATCAAAACTTAGTTTGAACAAAAAAGGTTGGAAAACTATTCACAAATCATGATACCATCATAAAACAGATGAATATACTTTCCTGAGGTGCTAGTTTGAGGACAACACTGTTTACCACTGCTTTATTGTGTTCTGTGCGTTTTTCAGCCTCCTCTCGGCCTGCAAACGCCTTTATAGTGAAGAAAGCACCAAAACTCAGTTTGAACAAAAAAGGTCGGAAAACTATTCACAAATCATGATACCATCATAAAACAGATGAATGTACTTTCCTGAGGTGCTAGTTTGAGGAGAACACTGTTAACCAATGCATTCTTGTGTTTTGTGCGTTCTTAAGCCTTCTCTCAGCCTGCTAACCCTAACCCTAATAGTGAAGAAAGCATCAAAACTTAGTTTGAACAAAAAAGGTTGGAAAACTATTCACAAATCATGATACCATCATAAAACAGATGAATATACTTTCCTGAGGTGCTAGTTTGAGGAGATCACTGTTAACCACATCATTCTTGTGTTCTGTGCGTTTTACAGCCTTCTCTCGGCCTGCAAACGCCTTTATAGTGAAGAAAGTACCAAAACTCAGTTTGAACAAAAAAGGTTTGAAAACTATTCACAAATCATAATACTATCATAAAACAGATAAAGGACTTTCCTGAGGCGCTAGTTTGAGGAGAACACTGTTAACCAATGCATTCTTGTGTTTTGTGCGTTCTTAAAAGCCTTCTCTCAGCCTGCTAACCCTAACCCTAATAGTGAAGAAAGCATCAAAACTTAATTTGAACAAAAAAGGTTGGAAAACGACTCACAAATCATGATACCATCATAAAACAGATTAATGTACTTTCCTGAGGTGCTAGTTTGAGGAGATCACTGTTAACCACTGCATTCTTGTGTTCTGTGCGTTTTACAGCCTTCTCTCGGCCTGCAAACGCCTTTATAGTGAAGAAAGCACCAAAACTCAGTTTGAACAAAAAAGGTTGGAAAACTATTCACAAATCATAATACTATCATAAAACATGATAAAGGACTTTCCTGAGGTGCTAGTTTGAGGAGAACACTGTTAACCAATGCATTCTTGTGTTTTGTGCGTTCTTAAAAGCCTTCTCTCAGCCTGCTAACCCTAACCCTAACAGTGAAGAAAGCATCAAAACTTAGTTTGAACAAAAAAGGTTGGAAAACTATTCACAAATCATGATACCATCATAAAACAGATTAATGTACTTTCCTGAGGTGCTAGTTTGAGGAGAACACTGTTAACCAATGCATTCTTGTGTTCTGTGCGTTTTCAGCCTTCTCCCGGTCTGCTAACCCTAACCCTAATAGTGAAGAAAGCATCAAAACTTAGTTTGAACAAAAAAGGTTGGAAAACTATTCACAAATCATGATACCATCATAAAACAGATGAATATACTTTCCTGAGGTGCTAGTTTGAGGACAACACTGTTTACCACTGCTTTATTGTGTTCTGTGCGTTTTTCAGCCTCCTCTCGGCCTGCAAACGCCTTTATAGTGAAGAAAGCACCAAAACTCAGTTTGAACAAAAAAGGTCGGAAAACTATTCACAAATCATGATACCATCATAAAACAGATGAATGTACTTTCCTGAGGTGCTAGTTTGAGGAGAACACTGTTAACCAATGCATTCTTGTGTTTTGTGCGTTCTTAAGCCTTTTCTCAGCCTGCTAACCCTAACCCTAATAGTGAAGAAAGCATCAAAACTTAGTTTGAACAAAAAAGGTTGGAAAACTATTCACAAATCATGATACCATCATAAAACAGATGAACATACTTTCCTGAGGTGCTAGTTTGAGGAGAACACTGTTAACCACTGCATTCTTGTGTTCTATGCGTTTTTTCAGCCTTCTCTCGGCCTGCTAACCCTAACCCTAATAGTGAAGAAAGCATCAAAACTTAATTTGAACAAAAAAGGTTGGAAAACTATTCACAAATCATGATACCATCATAAAACAGATTAATGTACTTTCCTGAGGTGCTAGTTTGAGGAGATCACTGTTAACCACTGCATTCTTGTGTTCTGTGCGTTTTACAGCCTTCTCTCGGCCTGCAAACGCCTTTACAGTGAAGAAAGTACCAAAACTCAGTTTGAACAAAAAAGGTTGGAAAACTATTCACAAATCATAATACTATCATAAAACAGATAAAGGACTTTCCTGAGGTGCTAGTTTGAGGAGAACACTGTTAACCAATGCATTCTTGTGTTTTGTGCGTTCTTAAAAGCCTTCTCTCAGCCTGCTAACCCTAACCCTAATAGTGAAGAAAGCATCAAAACTTAATTTGAACAAAAAAGGTTGGAAAACTATTCACAAATCATGATACCATCATAAAACAGATTAATGTACTTTCCTGAGGTGCTAGTTTGAGGAGAACACTGTTAACCAATGCATTCTTGTGTTCTGTGCGTTTTCAGCCTTCTCCCGGTCTGCTAACCCTAACCCTAATAGTGAAGAAAGCATCAAAACTTAGTTTGAACAAAAAAGGTTGGAAAACTATTCACAAATCATGATACCATCATAAAACAGATGAATATACTTTCCTGAGGTGCTAGTTTGAGGACAACACTGTTTACCACTGCTTTATTGTGTTCTGTGCGTTTTTCAGCCTCCTCTCGGCCTGCAAACGCCTTTATAGTGAAGAAAGCACCAAAACTCAGTTTGAACAAAAAAGGTCGGAAAACTATTCACAAATCATGATACCATCATAAAACAGATGAATGTACTTTCCTGAGGTGCTAGTTTGAGGAGAACACTGTTAACCAATGCATTCTTGTGTTTTGTGCGTTCTTAAGCCTTTTCTCAGCCTGCTAACCCTAACCCTAATAGTGAAGAAAGCATCAAAACTTAGTTTGAACAAAAAAGGTTGGAAAACTATTCACAAATCATGATACCATCATAAAACAGATGAACATACTTTCCTGAGGTGCTAGTTTGAGGAGAACACTGTTAACCACTGCATTCTTGTGTTCTATGCGTTTTTTCAGCCTTCTCTCGGCCTGCTAACCCTAACCCTAATAGTGAAGAAAGCATCAAAACTTAATTTGAACAAAAAAGGTTGGAAAACTATTCACAAATCATGATACCATCATAAAACAGATTAATGTACTTTCCTGAGGTGCTAGTTTGAGGAGATCACTGTTAACCACTGCATTCTTGTGTTCTGTGCGTTTTACAGCCTTCTCTCGGCCTGCAAACGCCTTTACAGTGAAGAAAGTACCAAAACTCAGTTTGAACAAAAAAGGTTGGAAAACTATTCACAAATCATAATACTATCATAAAACAGATAAAGGACTTTCCTGAGGTGCTAGTTTGAGGAGAACACTGTTAACCAATGCATTCTTGTGTTTTGTGCGTTCTTAAAAGCCTTCTCTCAGCCTGCTAACCCTAACCCTAATAGTGAAGAAAGCATCAAAACTTAATTTGAACAAAAAAGGTTGGAAAACTATTCACAAATCATGATACCATCATAAAACAGATTAATGTACTTTCCTGAGGTGCTAGTTTGAGGAGATCACTCTTAACCACTGCATTCTTGTGTTCTGTGCGTTTTACAGCCTTCTCTCGGCCTGCAAACGCCTTTATAGTGAAGAAAGTACCAAAACTCAGTTTGAACAAAAAAGGTTGGAAAACTATTCACAAATCATAATACTATCATAAAACAGATAAAGGACTTTCCTGAGGTGCTAGTTTGAGGAGAACACTGTTAACCAATGCATTCTTGTGTTTTGTGCGTTCTTAAAAGCCTTCTCTCAGCCTGCTAACCCTAACCCTAATAGTGAAGAAAGCATCAAAACTTAATTTGAACAAAAAAGGTTGGAAAACGATTCACAAATCATGATACCATCATAAAACAGATTAATGTACTTTCCTGAGGTGCTAGTTTGAGGAGATCACTGTTAACCACTGCATTCTTGTGTTCTGTGCGTTTTACAGCCTTCTCTCGGCCTGCAAACGCCTTTATAGTGAAGAAAGCACCAAAACTCAGTTTGAACAAAAAAGGTTGGAAAACTATTCACAAATCATAATACTATCATAAAACAGATAAAGGACTTTCCTGAGGTGCTAGTTTGAGGAGAACACTGTTAACCAATGCATTCTTGTGTTCTGTGCGTTTTCAGCTTTCTCTCGGCCTGCAAACGCCTTAATAGTCAAGAATGCACGAAAACGTAGTTTGAACAAAAAAGGTTGGAAAACTATTCACAAATCATGATACCATCATTAAACAGATGAATGTACTTTCCTGAGGTGCTAGTTTGAGGAGAACACTGTTAACCAATGCATTCTTGTGTTCTGTGCGTTTTCAGCTTTCTCTCGGCCTGCAAACGCCTTAATAGTCATGAATGCACCAAAACTTAGTTTGAACAAAAAAGGTTGGAAAACCTTTGACACCATCATGAAAAGGATGAATGTACTTTCCTGAGTTGCTAGATTTAGGAAAACACTGTTAACCACTGCATTCTTGTGTTCTGTGCGTTTTTCAGCCTTCTCTCGGCCTGAAAACGCCTTAATAGTCAAGAATGCACCAAAACGTAGTTTGAACAAAAAAGGTTGGAAAACTAATCACAAATCATGATACTATCATAAAACAGATAAATGTACTTTCCTGAGGTGCTAATTTGAGGAGAACACTGTTAACCACTGCATTCTTGTGTTCTGTGCGTTTTTTCAGCCTTCTCTCGGCCTGCAAACGCCTTTATAGTGAAGAACGCACCAAAACTCAGTTTGAACAAAAAAGGTTGGAAAACTATTCACAAATCATGATACCATCATAAAACAGATGAATGTACTTTTCTGAGGTGCTAATTTGAGGAGAACACTGTTAACCACTGCATTCTTGTGTTTTGTGCGTTCTTAAGCCTTCTCCCGGCCTGCTAACCCTAACCCTAATAGTGAAGAAAGCATCAAAACTTAATTTGAACAAAAAAGGTTGGAAAACTATTCACAAATCATGATACCATCATAAAACAGATTAATGTACTTTCCTGAGGTGCTAGTTTGAGGAGATCACTGTTAACCACTGCATTCTTGTGTTCTGTGCGTTTTACAGCCTTCTCTCGGCCTGCAAACGCCTTTATAGTGAAGAAAGTACCAAAACTCAGTTTGAACAAAAAAGGTTTGAAAACTATTCACAAATCATAATACTATCATAAAACAGATAAAGGACTTTCCTGAGGTGCTAGTTTGAGGAGAACACTGTTAACCAATGCATTCTTGTGTTTTGTGCGTTCTTAAAAGCCTTCTCTCAGCCTGCTAACCCTAACCCTAATAGTGAAGAAAGCATCAAAACTTAATTTGAACAAAAAAGGTTGGAAAACGACTCACAAATCATGATACCATCATAAAACAGATTAATGTACTTTCCTGAGGTGCTAGTTTGAGGAGATCACTGTTAACCACTGCATTCTTGTGTTCTGTGCGTTTTACAGCCTTCTCTCGGCCTGCAAACGCCTTTATAGTGAAGAAAGCACCAAAACTCAGTTTGAACAAAAAAGGTTGGAAAACTATTCACAAATCATAATACTATCATAAAACAGATAAAGGACTTTCCTGAGGTGCTAGTTTGAGGAGAACACTGTTAACCAATGCATTCTTGTGTTTTGTGCGTTCTTAAAAGCCTTCTCTCAGCCTGCTAACCCTAACCCTAACAGTGAAGAAAGCATCAAAACTTAGTTTGAACAAAAAAGGTTGGAAAACTATTCACAAATCATGATACCATCATAAAACAGATTAATGTACTTTCCTGAGGTGCTAGTTTGAGGAGAACACTGTTAACCAATGCATTCTTGTGTTCTGTGCGTTTTCAGCCTTCTCCCGGTCTGCTAACCCTAACCCTAATAGTGAAGAAAGCATCAAAACTTAGTTTGAACAAAAAAGGTTGGAAAACTATTCACAAATCATGATACCATCATAAAACAGATGAATATACTTTCCTGAGGTGCTAGTTTTAGGTAAACACTGTTAACCACTGCATTCTTGTGTTCTGTGCGTTTTTCAGCCTTCTCTCGGCCTGAAAACGCCTTAATAGTCAAGAATGCACCAAAACGTAGTTTGAACAAAAAAGGTTGGAAAACTAATCACAAATCATGATACTATCATAAAACAGATAAATGTACTTTCCTGAGGTGCTAATTTGAGGAGAACACTGTTAACCACTGCATTCTTGTGTTCTGTGCGTTTTTTCAGCCTTCTCTCGGCCTGCAAACGCCTTTATAGTGAAGAACGCACCAAAACTCAGTTTGAACAAAAAAGGTTGGAAAACTATTCACAAATCATGATACCATCATAAAACAGATGAATGTACTTTTCTGAGGTGCTAATTTGAGGAGAACACTGTTAACCACTGCATTCTTGTGTTTTGTGCGTTCTTAAGCCTTCTCCCGGCCTGCTAACCCTAACCCTAATAGTGAAGAAAGCATCAAAACTTAATTTGAACAAAAAAGGTTGGAAAACTATTCACAAATCATGATACCATCATAAAACAGATTAATGTACTTTCCTGAGGTGCTAGTTTGAGGAGATCACTGTTAACCACTGCATTCTTGTGTTCTGTGCGTTTTACAGCCTTCTCTCGGCCTGCAAACGCCTTTATAGTGAAGAAAGTACCAAAACTCAGTTTGAACAAAAAAGGTTTGAAAACTATTCACAAATCATAATACTATCATAAAACAGATAAAGGACTTTCCTGAGGTGCTAGTTTGAGGAGAACACTGTTAACCAATGCATTCTTGTGTTTTGTGCGTTCTTAAAAGCCTTCTCTCAGCCTGCTAACCCTAACCCTAATAGTGAAGAAAGCATCAAAACTTAATTTGAACAAAAAAGGTTGGAAAACGACTCACAAATCATGATACCATCATAAAACAGATTAATGTACTTTCCTGAGGTGCTAGTTTGAGGAGATCACTGTTAACCACTGCATTCTTGTGTTCTGTGCGTTTTACAGCCTTCTCTCGGCCTGCAAACGCCTTTATAGTGAAGAAAGCACCAAAACTCAGTTTGAACAAAAAAGGTTGGAAAACTATTCACAAATCATAATACTATCATAAAACAGATAAAGGACTTTCCTGAGGTGCTAGTTTGAGGAGAACACTGTTAACCAATGCATTCTTGTGTTTTGTGCGTTCTTAAAAGCCTTCTCTCAGCCTGCTAACCCTAACCCTAACAGTGAAGAAAGCATCAAAACTTAGTTTGAACAAAAAAGGTTGGAAAACTATTCACAAATCATGATACCATCATAAAACAGATTAATGTACTTTCCTGAGGTGCTAGTTTGAGGAGAACACTGTTAACCAATGCATTCTTGTGTTCTGTGCGTTTTCAGCCTTCTCCCGGTCTGCTAACCCTAACCCTAATAGTGAAGAAAGCATCAAAACTTAGTTTGAACAAAAAAGGTTGGAAAACTATTCACAAATCATGATACCATCATAAAACAGATGAATATACTTTCCTGAGGTGCTAGTTTGAGGACAACACTGTTTACCACTGCTTTATTGTGTTCTGTGCGTTTTTCAGCCTCCTCTCGGCCTGCAAACGCCTTTATAGTGAAGAAAGCACCAAAACTCAGTTTGAACAAAAAAGGTCGGAAAACTATTCACAAATCATGATACCATCATAAAACAGATGAATGTACTTTCCTGAGGTGCTAGTTTGAGGAGAACACTGTTAACCAATGCATTCTTGTGTTTTGTGCGTTCTTAAGCCTTTTCTCAGTCTGCTAACCCTAACCCTAATAGTGAAGAAAGCATCAAAACTTAGTTTGAACAAAAAAGGTTGGAAAACTATTCACAAATCATGATACCATCATAAAACAGATGAACATACTTTCCTGAGGTGCTAGTTTGAGGAGAACACTGTTAACCACTGCATTCTTGTGTTCTATGCGTTTTTTCAGCCTTCTCTCGGCCTGCTAACCCTAACCCTAATAGTGAAGAAAGCATCAAAACTTAATTTGAACAAAAAAGGTTGGAAAACTATTCACAAATCATGATACCATCATAAAACAGATTAATGTACTTTCCTGAGGTGCTAGTTTGAGGAGATCACTGTTAACCACTGCATTCTTGTGTTCTGTGCGTTTTACAGCCTTCTCTCGGCCTGCAAACGCCTTTACAGTGAAGAAAGTACCAAAACTCAGTTTGAACAAAAAAGGTTGGAAAACTATTCACAAATCATAATACTATCATAAAACAGATAAAGGACTTTCCTGAGGTGCTAGTTTGAGGAGAACACTGTTAACCAATGCATTCTTGTGTTTTGTGCGTTCTTAAAAGCCTTCTCTCAGCCTGCTAACCCTAACCCTAATAGTGAAGAAAGCATCAAAACTTAGTTTGAACAAAAAAGGTTGGAAAACTATTCACAAACCATGATACCATCATAAAACAGATAAATGTACTTTCCTGAGGTGCTAGTTTTAGGTAAACACTGTTAACCAATGCATTCTTGTGTTCTGTGCGTTTTCAGCTTTCTCTCGGCCTGCAAACGCCTTAATAGTCAAGAATGCACAAAAACTTAGTTTGAGTAAAAAAAGCTGGAAAACTATTCACAAACCATGATACCATCATAAAACAGATAAATGTACTTTCCTGAGGTGCTAGTTTTAGGTAAACACTGTTAACCAATGCATTCCTGTGTTCTGTGCGTTTTCAGCTTTCTCTCGGCCTGCAAACGCCTTAATAGTCAAGAATGCACAAAAACTTAGTTTGAGTAAAAAAAGCTGGAAAACTATTCACAAACCATGATACCATCATAAAACAGATAAATGTACTTTCCTGAGGTGCTAGTTTTAGGTAAACACTGTTAACCAATGCATTCTTGTGTTCTGTGCGTTTTCAGCTTTCTCTTGGCCTGCAAACGCCTTAATAGTCAAGAATGCACAAAAACTTAGTTTGAGTAAAAAAAGCTGGAAAACTAATCACAAACCATGATACCATCATAAAACAGATAAATGTACTTTCCTGAGGTGCTAGTTTTAGGTAAATACTGTTAACCGATGCATTCTTGTGTTCTGTGCGTTTTCAGCTTTCTCTCGGCCTGCAAACGCCTTAATAGTCAAGAATGCACAAAAACTTAGTTTGAACAAAAAAGGTTGGAAAACTATTCACAAACCATGATACCATCATAAAACAGATAAATGTACTTTCCTGAGGTGCTAGTTTTAGGTAAACACTGTTAACCAATGCATTCTTGTGTTCTGTGCGTTTTCAGCTTTCTCTCGGCCTGCAAACGCCTTAATAGTCAAGAATGCACAAAAACTTAGTTTGAGTAAAAAAAGCTGGAAAACTATTCACAAACCATGATACCATCATAAAACAGATAAATGTACTTTCCTGAGGTGCTAGTTTTAGGTAAACACTGTTAACCAATGCATTCTTGTGTTCTGTGCGTTTTCAGCTTTCTCTCGGCCTGCAAACGCCTTAATAGTCAAGAATGCACAAAAACTTAGTTTGAACAAAAACATTGGAAAACTATTCACAAACCATGATACCATCATAAAACAGATAAATGTACTTTCCTGAGGTGCTAGTTTTAGGTAAACACTGTTAACCAATGCATTCTTGTGTTCTGTGCGTTTTCAGCTTTCTCTCGGCCTGCAAACGCCTTAATAGTCAAGAATGCACAAAAACTTAGTTTGAGTAAAAAAAGCTGGAAAACTATTCACAAACCATGATACCATCATAAAACAGATAAATGTACTTTCCTGAGGTGCTAGTTTTAGGTAAACACTGTTAACCAATGCATTCTTGTGTTCTGTGCGTTTTCAGCTTTCTCTCGGCCTGCAAACGCCTTAATAGTCAAGAATGCACAAAAACTTAGTTTGAGTAAAAAAAGCTGGAAAACTAATCACAAACCATGATACCATCATAAAACAGATAAATGTACTTTCCTGAGGTGCTAGTTTTAGGTAAATACTGTTAACCGATGCATTCTTGTGTTCTGTGCGTTTTCAGCTTTCTCTCGGCCTGCAAACGCCTTAATAGTCAAGAATGCACAAAAACTTAGTTTGAACAAAAAAGGTTGGAAAACTATTCACAAACCACGATACCATCATAAAACAGATAAATGTACTTTCCTGAGGTGCTAGTTTTAGGTTAACACTGTTAACCAATGCATTCTTGTGTTCTGTGCGTTTTCAGCTTTCTCTCGGCCTGCAAACGCCTTAATAGTCAAGAATGCACAAAAACTTAGTTTGAACAAAAACAGTTGGAAAACTATTCACAAACCATGATACCATCATAAAACAGATAAATGTACTTTCCTGAGGTGCTAGTTTTAGGTAAACACTGTTAACCAATGCATTCTTGTGTTCTGTGCGTTTTCAGCTTTCTCTCGGCCTGCAAACGCCTTAATAGTCAAGAATGCACAAAAACTTAGTTTGAGTAAAAAAAGCTGGAAAACTATTCACAAACCATGATACCATCATAAAACAGATAAATGTACTTTCCTGAGGTGCTAGTTTTAGGTAAACACTGTTAACCAATGCATTCTTGTGTTCTGTGCGTTTTCAGCTTTCTCTCGGCCTGCAAACGCCTTAATAGTCAAGAATGCACAAAAACTTAGTTTGAGTAAAAAAAGCTGGAAAACTAATCACAAACCATGATACCATCATAAAACAGATAAATGTACTTTCCTGAGGTGCTAGTTTTAGGTAAATACTGTTAACCGATGCATTCTTGTGTTCTGTGCGTTTTCAGCTTTCTCTCGGCCTGCAAACGCCTTAATAGTCAAGAATGCACAAAAACTTAGTTTGAACAAAAAAGGTTGGAAAACTATTCACAAACCATGATACCATCATAAAACAGATAAATGTACTTTCCTGAGGTGCTAGTTTTAGGTAAACACTGTTAACCAATGCATTCTTGTGTTCTGTGCGTTTTCAGCTTTCTCTCGGCCTGCAAACGCCTTAATAGTCAAGAATGCACAAAAACTTAGTTTGAATAAAAACAGTTGGAAAACTATTCACAAACCATGATACCATCATAAAACAGATAAATGTACTTTCCTGAGGTGCTAGTTTTAGGTAAACACTGTTAACCAATGCATTCTTGTGTTCTGTGCGTTTTCAGCTTTCTCTCGGCCTGCAAACGCCTTAATAGTCAAGAATGCACAAAAACTTAGTTTGAACAAAAACAGTTGGAAAACTATTCACAAACCATGATACCATCATAAAATAGATAAATGTACTTTCCTGAGGTGCTAGTTTTAGGTAAACACTGTTAACCAATGCATTCTTGTGTTCTGTGCGTTTTCAGCTTTCTCTTGGCCTGCAAACGCCTTAATAGTCAAGAATGCACAAAAACTTAGTTTGAGTAAAAAAAGCTGGAAAACTAATCACAAACCATGATACCATCATAAAACAGATAAATGTACTTTCCTGAGGTGCTAGTTTTAGGTAAATACTGTTAACCGATGCATTCTTGTGTTCTGTGCGTTTTCAGCTTTCTCTCGGCCTGCAAACGCCTTAATAGTCAAGAATGCACAAAAACTTAGTTTGAACAAAAAAGGTTGGAAAACTATTCACAAACCACGATACCATCATAAAACAGATAAATGTACTTTCCTGAGGTGCTAGTTTTAGGTTAACACTGTTAACCAATGCATTCTTGTGTTCTGTGCGTTTTCAGCTTTCTCTCGGCCTGCAAACGCCTTAATAGTCAAGAATGCACAAAAACTTAGTTTGAACAAAAACAGTTGGAAAACTATTCACAAACCATGATACCATCATAAAACAGATAAATGTACTTTCCTGAGGTGCTAGTTTTAGGTAAACACTGTTAACCAATGCATTCTTGTGTTCTGTGCGTTTTCAGCTTTCTCTCGGCCTGCAAACGCCTTAATAGTCAAGAATGCACAAAAACTTAGTTTGAACAAAAACAGTTGGAAAACTATTCACAAACCATGATACCATCATAAAACAGATAAATGTACTTTCCTGAGGTGCTAGTTTTAGGTAAACACTGTTAACCAATGCATTCTTGTGTTCTGTGCGTTTTCAGCTTTCTCTTGGCCTGCAAACGCCTTAATAGTCAAGAATGCACAAAAACTTAGTTTGAGTAAAAAAAGCTGGAAAACTAATCACAAACCATGATACCATCATAAAACAGATAAATGTACTTTCCTGAGGTGCTAGTTTTAGGTAAATACTGTTAACCGATGCATTCTTGTGTTCTGTGCGTTTTCAGCTTTCTCTCGGCCTGCAAACGCCTTAATAGTCAAGAATGCACAAAAACTTAGTTTGAACAAAAAAGGTTGGAAAACTATTCACAAACCACGATACCATCATAAAACAGATAAATGTACTTTCCTGAGGTGCTAGTTTTAGGTTAACACTGTTAACCAATGCATTCTTGTGTTCTGTGCTTTTTCAGCTTTCTCTCGGCCTGCAAACGCCTTAATAGTCAAGAATGCACAAAAACTTAGTTTGAACAAAAACAGTTGGAAAACTATTCACAAACCATGATACCATCATAAAACAGATAAATGTACTTTCCTGAGGTGCTAGTTTTAGGTAAACACTGTTAACCGATGCATTCTTGTGTTCTGTGCGTTTTCAGCTTTCTCTCGGCCTGCAAACGCCTTAATAGTCAAGAATGCACAAAAACTTAGTTTGAACAAAAAAGGTTGGAAAACTATTCACAAACCATGATACCATCATAAAACAGATAAATGTACTTTCCTGAGGTGCTAGTTTTAGGTAAACACTGTTAACCAATGCATTCTTGTGTTCTGTGCGTTTTCAGCTTTCTCTCGGCCTGCAAACGCCTTAATAGTCAAGAATGCACAAAAACTTAGTTTGAACAAAAACAGTTGGAAAACTATTCACAAACCATGATACCATCATAAAACAGATAAATGTACTTTCCTGAGGTGCTAGTTTTAGGTAAACACTGTTAACCAATGCATTCTTGTGTTCTGTGCGTTTTCAGCATTCTCTTGGCCTGCAAACGCCTTAATAGTCAAGAATGCACAAAAACTTAGTTTGAGTAAAAAAAGCTGGAAAACTAATCACAAACCATGATACCATCATAAAACAGATAAATGTACTTTCCTGAGGTGCTAGTTTTAGGTAAATACTGTTAACCAATGCATTCTTGTGTTCTGTGCGTTTTCAGCTTTCTCTCGGCCTGCAAACGCCTTAATAGTCAAGAATGCACAAAAACTTAGTTTGAACAAAAAAGGTTGGAAAACTATTCACAAACCACGATACCATCATAAAACAGATAAATGTACTTTCCTGAGGTGCTAGTTTTAGGTTAACACTGTTAACCAATGCATTCTTGTGTTCTGTGCGTTTTCAGCTTTCTCTCGGCCTGCAAACGCCTTAATAGTCAAGAATGCACAAAAACTTAGTTTGAACAAAAACAGTTGGAAAACTATTCACTAACCATGATACCATCATAAAACAGATAAATGTTCTTTCCTGAGGTGCTAGTTTTAGGTAAACACTGTTAACTAATGCATTCTTGTGTTCTGTGCGTTTTCAGCTTTCTCTCGGCCTGCAAACGCCTTAATAGTCAGGAATGCACCAAAACTTAGTTTGAGTAAAAAAAGCTGGAAAACTATTCACAAACCATGATACCATCATAAAACAGATAAATGTACTTTCCTGAGGTGCTAGTTTTAGGTAAACACTGTTAACCAATGCATTCTTGTGTTCTGTGCGTTTTCAGCTTTCTCTCGGCCTGCAAACGCCTTAATAGTCAAGAATGCACAAAAACTTAGTTTGAGTAAAAAAAGCTGGAAAACTATTCACAAACCATGATACCATCATAAAACAGATAAATGTACTTTCCTGAGGTGCTAGTTTTAGGTAAACACTGTTAACCAATGCATTCTTGTGTTCTGTGCGTTTTCAGCTTTCTCTCGGCCTGCAAACGCCTTAATAGTCAAGAATGCACAAAAACTTAGTTTGAACAAAAACATTGGAAAACTATTCACAAACCATGATACCATCATAAAACAGATAAATGTACTTTCCTGAGGTGCTAGTTTTAGGTAAACACTGTTAACCAATGCATTCTTGTGTTCTGTGCGTTTTCAGCTTTCTCTCGGCCTGCAAACGCCTTAATAGTCAAGAATGCACAAAAACTTAGTTTGAGTAAAAAAAGCTGGAAAACTAATCACAAACCATGATACCATCATAAAACAGATAAATGTACTTTCCTGAGGTGCTAGTTTTAGGTAAATACTGTTAACCGATGCATTCTTGTGTTCTGTGCGTTTTCAGCTTTCTCTCGGCCTGCAAACGCCTTAATAGTCAAGAATGCACAAAAACTTAGTTTGAACAAAAAAGGTTGGAAAACTATTCACAAACCATGATACCATCATAAAACAGATAAATGTACTTTCCTGAGGTGCTAGTTTTAGGTAAACACTGTTAACCAATGCATTCTTGTGTTCTGTGCGTTTTCAGCTTTCTCTCGGCCTGCAAACGCCTTAATAGTCAAGAATACACAAAAACTTAGTTTGAACAAAAACAGTTGGAAAACTATTCACAAACCATGATACCATCATAAAACAGATAAATGTACTTTCCTGAGGTGCTAGTTTTAGGTAAACACTGTTAACCAATGCATTCTTGTGTTCTGTGCGTTTTCAGCTTTCTCTCGGCCTGCAAACGCCTTAATAGTCAAGAATGCACAAAAACTTAGTTTGAACAAAAACAGTTGGAAAACTATTCACAAACCATGATACCATCATAAAATAGATAAATGTACTTTCCTGAGGTGCTAGTTTTAGGTAAACACTGTTAACCAATGCATTCTTGTGTTCTGTGCGTTTTCAGCTTTCTCTTGGCCTGCAAACGCCTTAATAGTCAAGAATGCACAAAAACTTAGTTTGAGTAAAAAAAGCTGGAAAACTAATCACAAACCATGATACCATCATAAAACAGATAAATGTACTTTCCTGAGGTGCTAGTTTTAGGTAAATACTGTTAACCGATGCATTCTTGTGTTCTGTGCGTTTTCAGCTTTCTCTCGGCCTGCAAACGCCTTAATAGTCAAGAATGCACAAAAACTTAGTTTGAACAAAAAAGGTTGGAAAACTATTCACAAACCACGATACCATCATAAAACAGATAAATGTACTTTCCTGAGGTGCTAGTTTTAGGTTAACACTGTTAACCAATGCATTCTTGTGTTCTGTGCGTTTTCAGCTTTCTCTCGGCCTGCAAACGCCTTAATAGTCAAGAATGCACAAAAACTTAGTTTGAACAAAAACAGTTGGAAAACTATTCACAAACCATGATACCATCATAAAACAGATAAATGTACTTTCCTGAGGTGCTAGTTTTAGGTAAACACTGTTAACCAATGCATTCTTGTGTTCTGTGCGTTTTCAGCTTTCTCTCGGCCTGCAAACGCCTTAATAGTCAAGAATGCACAAAAACTTAGTTTGAACAAAAACAGTTGGAAAACTATTCACAAACCATGATACCATCATAAAACAGATAAATGTACTTTCCTGAGGTGCTAGTTTTAGGTAAACACTGTTAACCAATGCATTCTTGTGTTCTGTGCGTTTTCAGCTTTCTCTTGGCCTGCAAACGCCTTAATAGTCAAGAATGCACAAAAACTTAGTTTGAGTAAAAAAAGCTGGAAAACTAATCACAAACCATGTGTAGTGGCTATTTGTCCATAAACTTAAACAAAAACAAATAATAACAAACTTCTCAAATGGCCACTCGAGGCTACGTCATGGTTAGGCTTTACGCAGGTTCAGAGGTACCAAAGCAAAGTAATGTCCATAACAAGATTGAGTTTGAGGCGGTTTATTCACACACATAAGCAAGCTCACAGACATTTCTGCTGCCTCTCTCACGCTGGTAAAAAACCATATGCCCTCGACCCTGAAGTACCTCCCACCTTGACCTACTTATGCAAATGAACATAACACCATGTGACCAATAAACGACAATACGAGTAAAGCATGAATACAAAATACACCAAATTAACTTTAACAGGAAAATAAAAAGAAATAAGTAAGGCTATAAATTAACTTAAACCCAAAATAAACAAAAATAAAAATATAGCTCCAACAACCCAGCCCCTAATTGTAACGGTACTTTACCCACAATTAACCTTAGCTTTAACACAAAGGAGCTATTTTCTAATTGTAGCTTAAGCATTAAACTGGAATCTTCACATCTTCGGATTCTCCATATCTGAAAGAAACAAACAGATGGAAGACAGAGATAGGAGAAAGAATGAGTTGTATAGTCAATTATTAGCCTCCAAGAGAAGACAGAGCTTGGTTATTGGTCTGTCCAGGACGCTGATCTTCGTTTGGACCTTCACAGAGCGAACCAGTCCTCGGGAGTCAGCTATGGCGCTTAGCACTCTGCCCATCATCCATGAGCCTCTTGGAGCTGTGGCATCAGCGATTACGACAATATCTCCTGGAATAAAGTTTCTCTTTTGCTTCGTCCATTTTTGCCTTTCTTGCATTACAAGCAAATACTCCGCTGTCCATCTTTTCCAGAAAAGCTCCGCAACGTACTGCACTTGCCTCCATCTCCTCTTAATGTACAGATCAGATTTCTCAAACAGACCTAATGGCAGAATGGGCTTGCCTTTTAACAGGAGAATGTGATTTGGAGTAAGCGCTTCTAAATCATTGGGATCTTCTGAAGCCTTAGTTATTGGCCGGTCATTGAGTATCGCCTCCACCTCGCAAAACAGCGTTTGCAGGCCTTCCTCGTCCAGCAGTTGATGTCCAATAACAGAGGTAAGTACGCTGCGCACAGAGCGAATCAGACGCTCCCAAACGCCACCTTGGTGAGATGCAGCTGGGGTGTTAAAACTCCACGTCATTCCTTCCTGCACAAAAGTCCTTTCAATTTTAGAGTGATTTAAAGCGGCCAATGCCTGCCTCAGTTCCTTCTTCGCACCAACAAAATTTGTGCCATTATCTGACCTTATACTTGTCACAGGTCCCCTTCTGCAGATAAATCTTCGCACAGCATTAATGCAGGAGTCTGTGTCGAGGGAGTGTGCCACCTCAAGGTGTACTGCGCGGCTACTCATACAGGTAAATATCACTCCATATCGCTTCAGCACAGTTCTCCCTCTCCTCACCTCCAATGGTCCAAAATAGTCCACTCCCGCATTTGTAAAGGGTGCGTTATCAGGCACAACTCGTTCCTCCGGTAAGTCGGACATCTTCTGTTCTCCAAGCTTTCCTCTGTACCTTCTGCACACTGTACATTGTGAGAGAATCTTCCTGGCCGCAGAGTTGGCATTTATGATCCAATACTTCTGTCTCAATCTGTGCAGCATGTAATTGCGTCCAGCATGTCCAAGTTGGCAATGGATGTAACGCAATATGAGCTGGGAAACATGCAAATCCTTTGACAGAATCACAGGATGCTTTACCTCCCACGGCAGAACAGACTTAAACAGACGTCCACCAACTCTGAGGATGCCATCTTCGATGAAGGGGTCGAGGCGATACAGAGGACTGTCTTTAAAAACAGTCTTTGGGTCATGTTTTAGTGAGGAAATTTCAGTACTGAATCTTTGGTTTTGCGCGAACTGAATTATTGCCTTTTCGGCTTCCTCCAACCGCTCTGGTGTCAAGTTGGATTTTCCAAGTGCGGCTTTGAATTTTTTAATCTCCTTTTCCACATTCTCATTCTGGTTGACCACATATTCCTTTCTCTTTCGGCTCAAAAGTAAAAGTCTTTCTTTAAGCTCCAACAGCCAGGCCACTGATGTTTTAAGCTTTCTCCAGGATGAAAAATAGTGAATGAGCTGACTGAGGGGATTGTCACTGTGTATTGTAACAGCATTCACCTTAAGTTCCCTTTTCACCTCTGCATCATCCGATGGAATGGAAGAGGCGTCCAAGTCAAGTTTCGGCCATCTGGTGGGGGGCAAGTGCAAAAAGTCCGGTCCTTTTAGCCATTTTCCTTTTCCAAACTCCTGAGCTCTTAGTCCTCGAGAAGCTTCATCTGCAGGATTGTCTTTGGTGTTTACATACCTCCACTGATCTTTGTCTGTGGATTCTCTTATGGTGCTGACACGATTGGCAACATATGTGTGAAAGCGCTTTGTTTCATTAAAGATGTACTTGAGAACAGTAGTGCTATCGGTCCAAAAGAATGACCTTTGCAATGGCAACTGTAGCTCTTTCAACAGCATTGTGTTCACTCGAACAGCAAGCACAGCTGCAGCAAGCTCAAGGCGTGGAATGGTTAGTTGCTTTAGAGGAGCGACACGAGCTTTGCCTGTGATAAATGAAACATGCACATTGTCAGTGCTCTCCAATCTCAAGTATGAAACAGTGCCATATCCTATTTGACTAGCATCTGAAAAATGATGCAGTTCTGCTTTCAATTGTGTTCCAAAGTTTTTGGGTTTAATGCACCGTTCCACTTTAAATCCACTCATATGTTGAAGTTCAGAGAGCCACTCAGACCAATGTTCAGAGACATCACAGGGAACTGGCTCATCCCATTTGAAGTTCATTCTGCACAGCTCCTGTAACAGTAACTTGGCAGGGATTATGAAAGGAGACAAAAAACCCAGCGGGTCGTAAAGAGAGCTCACCACAGAAAGGATGCCCCTCCTAGTGTGTGGACGTTCCTGCACTGCAGTCCTGAAGCTGAACGTATCTCCTTGAACACACCATTGCATCCCCAGAGCTCTTTCCACAGGGAGTTGGTCCCTGTCCAAATCCATGTTCTCCAAACCCACTGCTCTGATGTTGCTAGGAATAAGTGCAAACACATTTGAGTTATTTGTGACCCACTTTTGGAGATGGAAGCCACCTTTTTTACAGAGAGATGTTAATCCATGTATGAGCTTCACTGCATCTTCCTCTGTCACAGTGGACTTAAGACAGTCGTCCACGTAGAAATTTGTCTTGACTGTACGAAGGACATCGGGTGAATATTGCAGTGCATTATCCTCGGCAGTTCTCCTCAGTGCATAGTTTGAGCAGCTTGGAGAGGATACAGCTCCAAACAAATGCACGCACATCCTGTATTCCTCTGGCTCCGCTGTAGTGTCTCCATTGGGCCACCATAGAAAGCGCAAGAAGTTAACGTGCTTATATGGCACCCGGACCTGATGGAACATGGCGTTGATATCAGCCATAACAGCGATGGGCTCTTCTCTAAACCGAAGAAGGACACCAATTAGCGTGTTAGTGAAGTCTGGGCCCTGCAAGAGCTGACTGTTCAATGATGTACCTTTGTAGGTACAGCCGCAATCAAACACAACACGCAACTTTCCTTTGGTTGGATGATGTACACCATGGTGGGGAATGTACCACACCTTTCCTTGTTCCAGAGTGGGCTCATTTGTGGGAACCTTTTCCGCATATCCTTGCTCTAACATGTTGTTAAGGAAATCAACGTATTGAGCCTTGAATGAACTATTTCTATTAAATCTCCTCTTCAGGCTTTGGAGTCTTTGTAGTGCAATGCAGCGATTATTTGGCAAAACAGGATCGTCAATTCTGAAAGGTAAGTCAATGTAATAATGTTCATTGTTAAGCACTGTCGTACTCTCCACAATTTTCATGAATTTAATGTCTTCTCTTGACATCTCAAGTTGTTCATCACTTGTTCTTTCAGTAAAGTCATGATTATACTGTTGCATCAACATACTTTCCAAGTGTTCCACAGATATGTGATTAGCAGTTACAACAATGCATCCTGATTTGACACCAGTACCTTCAGAGTTTCCAGCACGAAGAGGCCCGTTTATGACCCAGCCAACTCTGGTCCTCACTGCATACGGTCCACCACATTGACTATTTATCAGTTCCCATGGCTCCAAAACTTTAGGCGAGTCGGTTCCAATGAGCAAGTCTACATCTGCGTCTACTTCATGTAGCCTAATGCTGCTCAAATACGCCCATTTGGCAACATCATCCTGACATGGCACATTGATTTTAGATACAGGCATTTTTGTTTGTGTCAGAACAGATGGTAGCTCAATAAAGTCATCGGTGTCAAATCCAGACACCTCCAGACCAGTTACTATAGTAGTGCTAATGGTTTTAGTCTGCCCCATTGTCCTCAACACTACATTACAGTTTTTTCCTGATACTCCCAGCCTTTCAGCCATACTTGTAGTACAGAAAGTCCCAGAGCTCCCAGGATCCAGGAAAGCATAAGTATGCACAACTTTATTACTTTTCCGACTTTTCACCTGCACAGCCACAATGGGAAAAACTGCAATATCCTCTTCACCAGCCCCAATATGACCACACGTCTGCTGCTTCCCGGATACAGTGCTCACAGTTTCTTTGGAGGTTATCCTTGTAGTATCCTCCTTCTCCACATGCAGGACAGATGGATGTTTCCTGTGACACACTTCACAATCCAACCGACCCCTACAGTCTTTGCTCGTGTGTCCATGTTTCAAGCACCCAAAACAAACGCCCTTCTCCTTTAGAAACTGAATCTTGTCCTGTTGTGTCTTTCTTCTAAACTGAAAGCATTTTTCCAGAGTGTGATTGGTAAGATAGCAGAACATACATTTGAGCTGGTTACTGTGAGCTGTCAAGTTTTCCATTTCTTTATGTCCATCCTTTGGTGCATTAATGCTGGTGGCAAATGTACCACTTTTCCTTTTCTGCTTAACTTGCATGGATAGCTTTGTATAGCTGGCTGGAGAAACATCATTAATATTTCCAAACAGAGGATCTGAAACAATTTTGACTTGTTTTTCAATGAAATTCACAAAATCAACATACACTGCTCTGCTTCCAGTTTGCTCCAGTATGTCACATGCCACATTTCTCCACTTTTCCCTCAGCTTGTATGGGAGTTTCATTAGGATTGTCCTGAGGTTAGCTGGCATGTCCAACTCCTTCATGTACTTTATATGATGTACTATGTTGGAGCAACCTCGAAGGAACAAAGCGAATGACTGCAGAGCGTTAACATCCTCAGGTTTTATTGAGGGCCAGTTGTTGATTTTGTCCATGTAAGCAGAAGAGATTTTATGTTCACTGCCAAAATGTTCAATCAAAAGCGCTTTTGCTCGTTGATAACCTGGTTCAGAGGGCATATGCTGACAACTTCTTACAATGTCTCTTGGTTGCCCCCTAGTGTACTGTTCTAGGAAGTACAGACAATCACTGAAATTTTGAGTTTTATCCTCAATGCAATGTTCAAAGGCTCTGAGAAAAGATTTGAAATACAGGGGATCACCATCAAATACAGGTATATTTCTCATAGGCAGAGCAGAGGCTGTGTTTTGTTGGACCAACAGCGCAGTTATTTCATTTTGACGCTGCATGATATTCAAAATGTCCGGAGAATTGGTGGGTTGATTATCGTCACAAACATCTTGCGAACCAAGTGATTGCGTACCTTGCCTTTGAAACACAGAAATGACATTAGGTATGGGTATTTGTTTTACAACATGTTTGGGTTGAACACCAACAGGGACAGAATTTAACAAGCGACTGGAGGTAGGTTCAGAGCTTTTATTGGTGGGCACATAGCGTTCAGCATTCGGATTTAGTTCATATGTCCCTTGAATTTCTGACCTTTTCAAGTAAGAATTCATGCCATCTGATGTTTGAGATGCACATCTTGACACTTTAGAGCCACACTTTGAGCTTACTTGCAGAACCTCCAATTTTGCATTTGTCACCTTTAATTCTGCCTCCAGAGCAAGTTGTTCCTTTTCTCTCCTTAAATGTTCCTTTTCTCTCCTTAAATGTTCCCGTTTCTTCCGTAATTCCTCTTGTTCAAGTCTTATTTGTTCCTCCTGCGCCTCCAAAGTGTGCTTTTGTTTTAGAGCAGCCATGCGCTCCTGTAATGCTGCTCTCTCTGCTTGCGCTAATATTTTTGCAGATGCACTGGATGAAATCCTTGACAATTTAGAGCCAGCCTTTGAACGCGCTGCAGAACCTTTATTGGATACACTGTCCTCAGGCCCAATATCAGTTTGATTATCAGGTGGTTTAATTGGAAGTTCATATGAATGGCCTGCATTTGATAACCAGCCTTTGACGTCATCAATAAAGCTTGAAAAACACTTCTCCTTTTGTTCAAAATATTTATCTTGTTTCTCCTTCTCATCCTGAGGTATGTCCAGTGACACAAATGATAAATGATGTTGTTTTGCCTCATCAACACATATTATTATTTGATCCAAAAGAGACTTGACTGCATCAATATTGTCTGCAGAATGCATCAACTTATCCATCTGATTCATGTACGATTTGGCTCGTTTGTATTGCATCGATCTCTTTTCCTGACACGTTTGTATAAAAAACATCATTCCTTTAGCAGTAAAACTTGTGCGTCTTCTTGTAGGAAGCGCCGTGTCGCTTTTGGCTTTAGATGCAACGTCAGACATTTTACCCTTTGTTGATGCCGGTCATGTACACCCACAGTTGTTTGCAAAGATTGAATACAGCACATACCTTGTGGAACTTTATTTGTTGCGGTGGTTGCCTTTGTACACGGAGTTGAATGCACGCAGTAGCTGTTGTTGCGCGCGGCCGTGCGCGTTACCTGTGAAGGCTTTGGGCCTTTGCGAATTCAAATTGCAGCAAATAATATCCTCCACTCCGTAGTGCAGCTCCAGCGCTCCAGTAGCTTCACCGTTATCCAGTACGGTGTCCAGGGAAACTTTACACTGTCGGATGGGTCGTATTATTCGATGTTTGCACCGTATCCAGCCCACACCTCCGTCACTCCTAGGCCCTTTCCTTTGTTTGTCTCCCGCATCCAGGTGAGTAATCCACTTTCGAAACGGTAATCCAGCAAACGACAAGTCCAGTATCCACGTAAACCAACGATATATCCAGGGCGGGTTTTTTACTTATTGTAGTGGCTATTTGTCCATAAACTTAAACAAAAACAAATAATAACAAACTTCTCAAATGGCCACTCGAGGCTACGTCATGGTTAGGCTTTACGCAGGTTCAGAGGTACCAAAGCAAAGTAATGTCCATAACAAGATTGAGTTTGAGGCGGTTTATTCACACACATAAGCAAGCTCACAGACATTTCTGCTGCCTCTCTCACGCTGGTAAAAAACCATATGCCCTCGACCCTGAAGTACCTCCCACCTTGACCTACTTATGCAAATGAACATAACACCATGTGACCAATAAACGACAATACGAGTAAAGCATGAATACAAAATACACCAAATTAACTTTAACAGGAAAATAAAAAGAAATAAGTAAGGCTATAAATTAACTTAAACCCAAAATAAACAAAAATAAAAATATAGCTCCAACACCATGATACCATCATAAAACAGATAAATGTACTTTCCTGAGGTGCTAGTTTTAGGTAAATACTGTTAACCGATGCATTCTTGTGTTCTGTGCGTTTTCAGCTTTCTCTCGGCCTGCAAACGCCTTAATAGTCAAGAATGCACAAAAACTTAGTTTGAACAAAAAAGGTTGGAAAACTATTCACAAACCACGATACCATCATAAAACAGATAAATGTACTTTCCTGAGGTGCTAGTTTTAGGTTAACACTGTTAACCAATGCATTCTTGTGTTCTGTGCGTTTTCAGCTTTCTCTCGGCCTGCAAACGCCTTAATAGTCAAGAATGCACAAAAACTTAGTTTGAACAAAAACAGTTGGAAAACTATTCACAAACCATGATACCATCATAAAACAGATAAATGTACTTTCCTGAGGTGCTAGTTTTAGGTAAACACTGTTAACCGATGCATTCTTGTGTTCTGTGCGTTTTCAGCTTTCTCTCGGCCTGCAAACGCCTTAATAGTCAAGAATGCACAAAAACTTAGTTTGAACAAAAAAGGTTGGAAAACTATTCACAAACCATGATACCATCATAAAACAGATAAATGTACTTTCCTGAGGTGCTAGTTTTAGGTAAACACTGTTAACCAATGCATTCTTGTGTTCTGTGCGTTTTCAGCTTTCTCTCGGCCTGCAAACGCCTTAATAGTCAAGAATGCACAAAAACTTAGTTTGAACAAAAACAGTTGGAAAACTATTCACAAACCATGATACCATCATAAAACAGATAAATGTACTTTCCTGAGGTGCTAGTTTTAGGTAAACACTGTTAACCAATGCATTCTTGTGTTCTGTGCGTTTTCAGCATTCTCTTGGCCTGCAAACGCCTTAATAGTCAAGAATGCACAAAAACTTAGTTTGAGTAAAAAAAGCTGGAAAACTAATCACAAACCATGATACCATCATAAAACAGATAAATGTACTTTCCTGAGGTGCTAGTTTTAGGTAAATACTGTTAACCAATGCATTCTTGTGTTCTGTGCGTTTTCAGCTTTCTCTCGGCCTGCAAACGCCTTAATAGTCAAGAATGCACAAAAACTTAGTTTGAACAAAAAAGGTTGGAAAACTATTCACAAACCACGATACCATCATAAAACAGATAAATGTTCTTTCCTGAGGTGCTAGTTTTAGGTTAACACTGTTAACCAATGCATTCTTGTGTTCTGTGCGTTTTCAGCTTTCTCTCGGCCTGCAAACGCCTTAATAGTCAAGAATGCACAAAAACTTAGTTTGAACAAAAAAGGTTGGAAAACTATTCACAAACCACGATACCATCATAAAACAGATAAATGTACTTTCCTGAGGTGCTAGTTTTAGGTTAACACTGTTAACCAATGCATTCTTGTGTTCTGTGCGTTTTCAGCTTTCTCTCGGCCTGCAAACGCCTTAATAGTCAAGAATGCACAAAAACTTAGTTTGAACAAAAAAAGTTGGAAAACTATTCACAAACCATGATACCATCATAAAACAGATAAATGTACTTTCCTGAGGTGCTAGTTTTAGGTAAACACTGTTAACCAATGCATTCTTGTGTTCTGTGCGTTTTCAGCTTTCTCTCGGCCTGCAAACGCCTTAATAGTCAAGAATGCACCAAAACTTAGTTTGAACAAAAAAGGTTGGAAAACTATTCACAAACCATGATACCATCATAAAACAGATAAATGTACTTTCCTGAGGTGCTAGTTTTAGGTAAACACTGTTAACCAATGCATTCTTTTGTTCTGTGCGTTTTCAGCTTTCTCTCGGCCTGCAAACGCCTTAATAGTCAAGAATGCACAAAAACTTAGTTTGAACAAAAAAAGTTGGAAAACTATTCACAAACCATGATACCATCATAAAACAGATAAATGTACTTTCCTGAGGTGCTAGTTTTAGGTAAACACTGTTAACCAATGCATTCTTGTGTTCTGTGCGTTTTCAGCTTTCTCTCGGCCTGCAAACGCCTTAATAGTCAAGAATGCACCAAAACTTAGTTTGAACAAAAAAGGTTGGAAAACTATTCACAAACCATGATACCATCATAAAACAGATAAATGTACTTTCCTGAGGTGCTAGTTTTAGGTAAACACTGTTAACCAATGCATTCTTGTGTTCTGTGCGTTTTCAGCTTTCTCTCGGCCTGCAAACGCCTTAATAGTCAAGAATGCACAAAAACTTAGTTTGAGTAAAAAAAGCTGGAAAACTATTCACAAACCATGATACCATCATAAAACAGATAAATGTACTTTCCTGAGGTGCTAGTTTTCGGTAAACACTGTTAACCAATGCATTCTTGTGTTCTGTGCGTTTTCAGCTTTCTCTTGGCCTGCAAACGCCTTAATAGTCAAGAATGCACAAAAACTTAGTTTGAGTAAAAAAAGCTGGAAAACTAATCACAAACCATGATACCATCATAAAACAGATAAATGTACTTTCCTGAGGTGCTAGTTTTAGGTAAATACTGTTAACCGATGCATTCTTTTGTTCTGTGCGTTTTCAGCTTTCTCTCGGCCTGCAAACGCCTTAATAGTCAAGAATGCACAAAAACTTAGTTTGAACAAAAACAGTTGGAAAACTATTCACAAACCATGATACCATCATAAAACAGATAAATGTACTTTCCTGAGGTGCTAGTTTTAGGTAAACACTGTTAACCAATGCATTCTTGTGTTCTGTGCGTTTTCAGCTTTCTCTCGGCCTGCAAACGCCTTAATAGTCAAGAATGCACAAAAACTTAGTTTGAGTAAAAAAAGCTGGAAAACTAATCACAAACCATGATACCATCATAAAACAGATAAATGTACTTTCCTGAGGTGCTAGTTTTAGGTAAATACTGTTAACCGATGCATTCTTGTGTTCTGTGCGTTTTCAGCTTTCTCTCGGCCTGCAAACGCCTTAATAGTCAAGAATGCACAAAAACTTAGTTTGAACAAAAAAGGTTGGAAAACTATTCACAAACCACGATACCATCATAAAACAGATAAATGTACTTTCCTGAGGTGCTAGTTTTAGGTTAACACTGTTAACCAATGCATTCTTGTGTTCTGTGCGTTTTCAGCTTTCTCTTGGCCTGCAAACGCCTTAATAGTCAAGAATGCACAAAAACTTAGTTTGAGTAAAAAAAGCTGGAAAACTAATCACAAACCATGATACCATCATAAAACAGATAAATGTACTTTCCTGAGGTGCTAGTTTTAGGTAAATACTGTTAACCGATGCATTCTTGTGTTCTGTGCGTTTTCAGCTTTCTCTCGGCCTGCAAACGCCTTAATAGTCAAGAATGCACAAAAACTTAGTTTGAACAAAAAAGGTTGGAAAACTATTCACAAACCACGATACCATCATAAAACAGATAAATGTACTTTCCTGAGGTGCTAGTTTTAGGTTAACACTGTTAACCAATGCATTCTTGTGTTCTGTGCGTTTTCAGCTTTCTCTCGGCCTGCAAACGCCTTAATAGTCAAGAATGCACAAAAACTTAGTTTGAACAAAAACAGTTGGAAAACTATTCACAAACCATGATACCATCATAAAACAGATAAATGTACTTTCCTGAGGTGCTAGTTTTAGGTAAACACTGTTAACCAATGCATTCTTGTGTTCTGTGCGTTTTCAGCTTTCTCTTGGCCTGCAAACGCCTTAATAGTCAAGAATGCACAAAAACTTAGTTTGAGTAAAAAAAGCTGGAAAACTAATCACAAACCATGATACCATCATAAAACAGATAAATGTACTTTCCTGAGGTGCTAGTTTTAGGTAAACACTGTTAACCAATGCATTCTTGTGTTCTGTGCGTTTTCAGCTTTCTCTCGGCCTGCAAACGCCTTAATAGTCAAGAATGCACAAAAACTTAGTTTGAACAAAAAAGGTTGGAAAACTATTCACAAACCACGATACCATCATAAAACAGATAAATGTACTTTCCTGAGGTGCTAGTTTTAGGTTAACACTGTTAACCAATGCATTCTTGTGTTCTGTGCGTTTTCAGCTTTCTCTCGGCCTGCAAACGCCTTAATAGTCAAGAATGCACAAAAACTTAGTTTGAACAAAAACAGTTGGAAAACTATTCACAAACCATGATACCATCATAAAACAGATAAATGTACTTTCCTGAGGTGCTAGTTTTAGGTAAACACTGTTAACCAATGCATGCTTGTGTTCTGTGCGTTTTCAGCTTTCTCTCGGCCTGCAAACGCCTTAATAGTCAAGAATGCACAAAAACTTAGTTTGAGTAAAAAAAGCTGGAAAACTAATCACAAACCATGATACCATCATAAAACAGATAAATGTACTTTCCTGAGGTGCTAGTTTTAGGTAAATACTGTTAACCGATGCATTCTTGTGTTCTGTGCGTTTTCAGCTTTCTCTCGGCCTGCAAACGCCTTAATAGTCAAGAATGCACAAAAACTTAGTTTGAACAAAAAAGGTTGGAAAACTATTCACAAACCACGATACCATCATAAAACAGATAAATGTACTTTCCTGAGGTGCTAGTTTTAGGTTAACACTGTTAACCAATGCATTCTTGTGTTCTGTGCGTTTTCAGCTTTCTCTCGGCCTGCAAACGCCTTAATAGTCAAGAATGCACAAAAACTTAGTTTGAACAAAAACAGTTGGAAAACTATTCACAAACCATGATACCATCATAAAACAGATAAATGTTCTTTCCTGAGGTGCTAGTTTTAGGTAAACACTGTTAACTAATGCATTCTTGTGTTCTGTGCGTTTTCAGCTTTCTCTCGGCCTGCAAACGCCTTAATAGTCAGGAATGCACCAAAACTTAGTTTGAGTAAAAAAAGCTGGAAAACTATTCACAAACCATGATACCATCATAAAACAGATAAATGTACTTTCCTGAGGTGCTAGTTTTAGGTAAACACTGTTAACCAATGCATTCTTTTGTTCTGTGCGTTTTCAGCTTTCTCTCGGCCTGCAAACGCCTTAATAGTCAAGAATGCACAAAAACTTAGTTTGAACAAAAAAAGTTGGAAAACTATTCACAAACCATGATACCATCATAAAACAGATAAATGTACTTTCCTGAGGTGCTAGTTTTAGGTAAACACTGTTAACCAATGCATTCTTGTGTTCTGTGCGTTTTCAGCTTTCTCTCGGCCTGCAAACGCCTTAATAGTCAAGAATGCACCAAAACTTAGTTTGAACAAAAAAGGTTGGAAAACTATTCACAAACCATGATACCATCATAAAACAGATAAATGTACTTTCCTGAGGTGCTAGTTTTAGGTAAACACTGTTAACCAATGCATTCTTGTGTTCTGTGCGTTTTCAGCTTTCTCTCGGCCTGCAAACGCCTTAATAGTCAAGAATGCACAAAAACTTAGTTTGAGTAAAAAAAGCTGGAAAACTATTCACAAACCATGATACCATCATAAAACAGATAAATGTACTTTCCTGAGGTGCTAGTTTTCGGTAAACACTGTTAACCAATGCATTCTTGTGTTCTGTGCGTTTTCAGCTTTCTCTTGGCCTGCAAACGCCTTAATAGTCAAGAATGCACAAAAACTTAGTTTGAGTAAAAAAAGCTGGAAAACTAATCACAAACCATGATACCATCATAAAACAGATAAATGTACTTTCCTGAGGTGCTAGTTTTAGGTAAATACTGTTAACCGATGCATTCTTTTGTTCTGTGCGTTTTCAGCTTTCTCTCGGCCTGCAAACGCCTTAATAGTCAAGAATGCACAAAAACTTAGTTTGAACAAAAACAGTTGGAAAACTATTCACAAACCATGATACCATCATAAAACAGATAAATGTACTTTCCTGAGGTGCTAGTTTTAGGTAAACACTGTTAACCAATGCATTCTTGTGTTCTGTGCGTTTTCAGCTTTCTCTCGGCCTGCAAACGCCTTAATAGTCAAGAATGCACAAAAACTTAGTTTGAACAAAAACAGTTGGAAAACTATTCACAAACCATGATACCATCATAAAACAGATAAATGTACTTTCCTGAGGTGCTAGTTTTAGGTAAACACTGTTAACCAATGCATTCTTGTGTTCTGTGCGTTTTCAGCTTTCTCTTGGCCTGCAAACGCCTTAATAGTCAAGAATGCACAAAAACTTAGTTTGAGTAAAAAAAGCTGGAAAACTAATCACAAACCATGATACCATCATAAAACAGATAAATGTACTTTCCTGAGGTGCTAGTTTTAGGTAAATACTGTTAACCGATGCATTCTTGTGTTCTGTGCGTTTTCAGCTTTCTCTCGGCCTGCAAACGCCTTAATAGTCAAGAATGCACAAAAACTTAGTTTGAACAAAAAAGGTTGGAAAACTATTCACAAACCACGATACCATCATAAAACAGATAAATGTACTTTCCTGAGGTGCTAGTTTTAGGTTAACACTGTTAACCAATGCATTCTTGTGTTCTGTGCGTTTTCAGCTTTCTCTTGGCCTGCAAACGCCTTAATAGTCAAGAATGCACAAAAACTTAGTTTGAGTAAAAAAAGCTGGAAAACTAATCACAAACCATGATACCATCATAAAACAGATAAATGTACTTTCCTGAGGTGCTAGTTTTAGGTAAATACTGTTAACCGATGCATTCTTGTGTTCTGTGCGTTTTCAGCTTTCTCTCGGCCTGCAAACGCCTTAATAGTCAAGAATGCACAAAAACTTAGTTTGAACAAAAAAGGTTGGAAAACTATTCACAAACCACGATACCATCATAAAACAGATAAATGTACTTTCCTGAGGTGCTAGTTTTAGGTTAACACTGTTAACCAATGCATTCTTGTGTTCTGTGCGTTTTCAGCTTTCTCTCGGCCTGCAAACGCCTTAATAGTCAAGAATGCACAAAAACTTAGTTTGAACAAAAACAGTTGGAAAACTATTCACAAACCATGATACCATCATAAAACAGATAAATGTACTTTCCTGAGGTGCTAGTTTTAGGTAAACACTGTTAACCAATGCATTCTTGTGTTCTGTGCGTTTTCAGCTTTCTCTTGGCCTGCAAACGCCTTAATAGTCAAGAATGCACAAAAACTTAGTTTGAGTAAAAAAAGCTGGAAAACTAATCACAAACCATGATACCATCATAAAACAGATAAATGTACTTTCCTGAGGTGCTAGTTTTAGGTAAACACTGTTAACCAATGCATTCTTGTGTTCTGTGCGTTTTCAGCTTTCTCTCGGCCTGCAAACGCCTTAATAGTCAAGAATGCACAAAAACTTAGTTTGAACAAAAAAGGTTGGAAAACTATTCACAAACCACGATACCATCATAAAACAGATAAATGTACTTTCCTGAGGTGCTAGTTTTAGGTTAACACTGTTAACCAATGCATTCTTGTGTTCTGTGCGTTTTCAGCTTTCTCTCGGCCTGCAAACGCCTTAATAGTCAAGAATGCACAAAAACTTAGTTTGAACAAAAACAGTTGGAAAACTATTCACAAACCATGATACCATCATAAAACAGATAAATGTACTTTCCTGAGGTGCTAGTTTTAGGTAAACACTGTTAACCAATGCATGCTTGTGTTCTGTGCGTTTTCAGCTTTCTCTCGGCCTGCAAACGCCTTAATAGTCAAGAATGCACAAAAACTTAGTTTGAGTAAAAAAAGCTGGAAAACTAATCACAAACCATGATACCATCATAAAACAGATACATGTACTTTCCTGAGGTGCTAGTTTTAGGTAAATACTGTTAACCGATGCATTCTTGTGTTCTGTGCGTTTTCAGCTTTCTCTCGGCCTGCAAACGCCTTAATAGTCAAGAATGCACAAAAACTTAGTTTGAACAAAAAAGGTTGGAAAACTATTCACAAACCATGATACCATCATAAAACAGATAAATGTACTTTCCTGAGGTGCTAGTTTTAGGTAAACACTGTTAACCAATGCATTCTTGTGTTCTGTGCGTTTTCAGCTTTCTCTCGGCCTGCAAACGTCTTAATAGTCAAGAATGCACAAAAACTTAGTTTGAACAAAAACAGTTGGAAAACTATTCACAAACCATGATACCATCATAAAACAGATAAATGTACTTTCCTGAGGTGCTAGTTTTAGGTAAACACTGTTAACCAATGCATTCTTGTGTTCTGTGCGTTTTCAGCTTTCTCTCGGCCTGCAAACGCCTTAATAGTCAAGAATGCACAAAAACTTAGTTTGAACAAAAACAGTTGGAAAACTATTCACAAACCATGATACCATCATAAAACAGATAAATGTACTTTCCTGAGGTGCTAGTTTTAGGTAAACACTGTTAACCAATGCATTCTTGTGTTCTGTGCGTTTTCAGCATTCTCTTGGCCTGCAAACGCCTTAATAGTCAAGAATGCACAAAAACTTAGTTTGAGTAAAAAAAGCTGGAAAACTAATCACAAACCATGATACCATCATAAAACAGATAAATGTACTTTCCTGAGGTGCTAGTTTTAGGTAAATACTGTTAACCGATGCATTCTTGTGTTCTGTGCGTTTTCAGCTTTCTCTCGGCCTGCAAACGCCTTAATAGTCAAGAATGCACAAAAACTTAGTTTGAACAAAAAAGGTTGGAAAACTATTCACAAACCACGATACCATCATAAAACAGATAAATGTACTTTCCTGAGGTGCTAGTTTTAGGTTAACACTGTTAACCAATGCATTCTTGTGTTCTGTGCGTTTTCAGCTTTCTCTCGGCCTGCAAACGCCTTAATAGTCAAGAATGCACAAAAACTTAGTTTGAACAAAAACAGTTGGAAAACTATTCACAAACCATGATACCATCATAAAACAGATAAATGTACTTTCCTGAGGTGCTAGTTTTAGGTAAACACTGTTAACCAATGCATTCTTGTGTTCTGTGCGTTTTCAGCTTTCTCTCGGCCTGCAAACACCTTAATAGTCAAGAATGCACAAAAACTTTGAGTAAAAAAAGCTGGAAAACTATTCACAAACCATGATACCATCATAAAACAGATAAATGTACTTTCCTGAGGTGCTAGTTTTAGGTAAACACTGTTAACCAATGCATTCTTGTGTTCTGTGCGTTTTCAGCTTTCTCTCGGCCTGCAAACGCCTTAATAGTCAAGAATGCACAAAAACTTAGTTTGAGTAAAAAAAGCTGGAAAACTAATCACAAACCATGATACCATCATAAAACAGATAAATGTACTTTCCTGAGGTGCTAGTTTTAGGTAAATACTGTTAACCGATGCATTCTTGTGTTCTGTGCGTTTTCAGCTTTCTCTCGGCCTGCAAACGCCTTAATAGTCAAGAATGCACAAAAACTTAGTTTGAACAAAAAAGGTTGGAAAACTATTCACAAACCATGATACCATCATAAAACAGATAAATGTACTTTCCTGAGGTGCTAGTTTTAGGTAAACACTGTTAACCAATGCATTCTTGTGTTCTGTGCGTTTTCAGCTTTCTCTCGGCCTGCAAACGCCTTAATAGTCAAGAATGCACAAAAACTTAGTTTGAACAAAAACAGTTGGAAAACTATTCACAAACCATGATACCATCATAAAACAGATAAATGTACTTTCCTGAGGTGCTAGTTTTAGGTAAACACTGTTAACCAATGCATTCTTGTGTTCTGTGCGTTTTCAGCATTCTCTTGGCCTGCAAACGCCTTAATAGTCAAGAATGCACAAAAACTTAGTTTGAGTAAAAAAAGCTGGAAAACTAATCACAAACCATGATACCATCATAAAACAGATAAATGTACTTTCCTGAGGTGCTAGTTTTAGGTAAATACTGTTAACCGATGCATTCTTGTGTTCTGTGCGTTTTCAGCTTTCTCTCGGCCTGCAAACGCCTTAATAGTCAAGAATGCACAAAAACTTAGTTTGAACAAAAAAGGTTGGAAAACTATTCACAAACCACGATACCATCATAAAACAGATAAATGTACTTTCCTGAGGTGCTAGTTTTAGGTTAACACTGTTAACCAATGCATTCTTGTGTTCTGTGCGTTTTCAGCTTTCTCTCGGCCTGCAAACGCCTTAATAGTCAAGAATGCACAAAAACTTAGTTTGAACAAAAAAGGTTGGAAAACTATTCACAAACCATGATACCATCATAAAACAGATAAATGTACTTTCCTGAGGTGCTAGTTTTAGGTAAACACTGTTAACCAATGCATTCTTGTGTTCTGTGCGTTTTCAGCTTTCTTTCGGCCTGCAAACGCCTTAATAGTCAAGAATGCACAAAAACTTAGTTTGAACAAAAACAGTTGGAAAACTATTCACAAACCATGATACCATCATAAAACAGATAAATGTACTTTCCTGAGGTGCTAGTTTTAGGTAAACACTGTTAACCAATGCATTCTTGTGTTCTGTGCGTTTTCAGCATTCTCTTGGCCTGCAAACGCCTTAATAGTCAAGAATGCACAAAAACTTAGTTTGAGTAAAAAAAGCTGGAAAACTAATCACAAACCATGATACCATCATAAAACAGATAAATGTACTTTCCTGAGGTGCTAGTTTTAGGTAAATACTGTTAACCGATGCATTCTTGTGTTCTGTGCGTTTTCAGCTTTCTCTCGGCCTGCAAACGCCTTAATAGTCAAGAATGCACAAAAACTTAGTTTGAACAAAAAAGGTTGGAAAACTATTCACAAACCACGATACCATCATAAAACAGATAAATGTACTTTCCTGAGGTGCTAGTTTTAGGTTAACACTGTTAACCAATGCATTCTTGTGTTCTGTGCGTTTTCAGCTTTCTCTCGGCCTGCAAACGCCTTAATAGTCAAGAATGCACAAAAACTTAGTTTGAACAAAAAAGGTTGGAAAACTATTCACAAACCATGATACCATCATAAAACAGATAAATGTACTTTCCTGAGGTGCTAGTTTTAGGTAAACACTGTTAACCAATGCATTCTTGTGTTCTGTGCGTTTTCAGCTTTCTCTCGGCCTGCAAACGCCTTAATAGTCAAGAATGCACAAAAACTTAGTTTGAACAAAAACAGTTGGAAAACTATTCACAAACCATGATACCATCATAAAACAGATAAATGTACTTTCCTGAGGTGCTAGTTTTAGGTAAACACTGTTAACCAATGCATTCTTGTGTTCTGTGCGTTTTCAGCATTCTCTTGGCCTGCAAACGCCTTAATAGTCAAGAATGCACAAAAACTTAGTTTGAGTAAAAAAAGCTGGAAAACTAATCACAAACCATGATACCATCATAAAACAGATAAATGTACTTTCCTGAGGTGCTAGTTTTAGGTAAATACTGTTAACCGATGCATTCTTGTGTTCTGTGCGTTTTCAGCTTTCTCTCGGCCTGCAAACGCCTTAATAGTCAAGAATGCACAAAAACTTAGTTTGAACAAAAAAGGTTGGAAAACTATTCACAAACCACGATACCATCATAAAACAGATAAATGTACTTTCCTGAGGTGCTAGTTTTAGGTTAACACTGTTAACCAATGCATTCTTGTGTTCTGTGCGTTTTCAGCTTTCTCTCGGCCTGCAAACGCCTTAATAGTCAAGAATGCACAAAAACTTAGTTTGAACAAAAACAGTTGGAAAACTATTCACAAACCATGATACCATCATAAAACAGATAAATGTACTTTCCTGAGGTGCTAGTTTTAGGTAAACACTGTTAACTAATGCATTCTTGTGTTCTGTGCGTTTTCAGCTTTCTCTCGGCCTGCAAACGCCTTAATAGTCAGGAATGCACCAAAACTTAGTTTGAGTAAAAAAAGCTGGAAAACTATTCACAAACCATGATACCATCATAAAACAGATAAATGTACTTTCCTGAGGTGCTAGTTTTAGGTAAACACTGTTAACCAATGCATTCTTGTGTTCTGTGCGTTTTCAGCTTTCTCTCGGCCTGCAAACGCCTTAATAGTCAAGAATGCACCAAAACTTAGTTTGAACAAAAAAGGTTGGAAAACTATTCACAAACCATGATACCATCATAAAACAGATAAATGTACTTTCCTGAGGTGCTAGTTTTAGGTAAACACTGTTAACCAATGCATTCTTGTGTTCTGTGCGTTTTCAGCTTTCTCTCGGCCTGCAAACGCCTTAATAGTCAAGAATGCACAAAAACTTAGTTTGAGTAAAAAAAGCTGGAAAACTAATCACAAACCATGATACCATCATAAAACAGATAAATGTACTTTCCTGAGGTGCTAGTTTTAGGTAAACACTGTTAACCAATGCATTCTTGTGTTCTGTGCGTTTTCAGCTTTCTCTCGGCCTGCAAACGCCTTAATAGTCAAGAATGCACAAAAACTTAGTTTGAACAAAAACAGTTGGAAAACTATTCACAAACCATGATACCATCATAAAACAGATAAATGTACTTTCCTGAGGTGCTAGTTTTAGGTAAACACTGTTAACCAATGCATTCTTGTGTTCTGTGCGTTTTCAGCATTCTCTTGGCCTGCAAACGCCTTAATAGTCAAGAATGCACAAAAACTTAGTTTGAACAAAAAAGGTTGGAAAACTATTCACAAACCACGATACCATCATAAAACAGATAAATGTACTTTCCTGAGGTGCTAGTTTTAGGTTAACACTGTTAACCAATGCATTCTTGTGTTCTGTGCGTTTTCAGCTTTCTCTCGGCCTGCAAACGCCTTAATAGTCAGGAATGCACCAAAACTTAGTTTGAGTAAAAAAAGCTGGAAAACTATTCACAAACCATGATACCATCATAAAACAGATAAATGTACTTTCCTGAGGTGCTAGTTTTAGGTAAATACTGTTAACCGATGCATTCTTGTGTTCTGTGCGTTTTCAGCTTTCTCTCGGCCTGCAAACGCCTTAATAGTCAAGAATGCACAAAAACTTAGTTTGAACAAAAAAGGTTGGAAAACTATTCACAAACCATGATACCATCATAAAACAGATAAATGTACTTTCCTGAGGTGCTAGTTTTAGGTAAACACTGTTAACCAATGCATTCTTGTGTTCTGTGCGTTTTCAGCTTTCTCTCGGCCTGCAAACGTCTTAATAGTCAAGAATGCACAAAAACTTAGTTTGAACAAAAACAGTTGGAAAACTATTCACAAACCATGATACCATCATAAAACAGATAAATGTACTTTCCTGAGGTGCTAGTTTTAGGTAAACACTGTTAACCAATGCATTCTTGTGTTCTGTGCGTTTTCAGCTTTCTCTCGGCCTGCAAACGCCTTAATAGTCAAGAATGCACAAAAACTTAGTTTGAACAAAAACAGTTGGAAAACTATTCACAAACCATGATACCATCATAAAACAGATAAATGTACTTTCCTGAGGTGCTAGTTTTAGGTAAACACTGTTAACCAATGCATTCTTGTGTTCTGTGCGTTTTCAGCATTCTCTTGGCCTGCAAACGCCTTAATAGTCAAGAATGCACAAAAACTTAGTTTGAGTAAAAAAAGCTGGAAAACTAATCACAAACCATGATACCATCATAAAACAGATAAATGTACTTTCCTGAGGTGCTAGTTTTAGGTAAATACTGTTAACCGATGCATTCTTGTGTTCTGTGCGTTTTCAGCTTTCTCTCGGCCTGCAAACGCCTTAATAGTCAAGAATGCACAAAAACTTAGTTTGAACAAAAAAGGTTGGAAAACTATTCACAAACCACGATACCATCATAAAACAGATAAATGTACTTTCCTGAGGTGCTAGTTTTAGGTTAACACTGTTAACCAATGCATTCTTGTGTTCTGTGCGTTTTCAGCTTTCTCTCGGCCTGCAAACGCCTTAATAGTCAAGAATGCACAAAAACTTAGTTTGAACAAAAACAGTTGGAAAACTATTCACAAACCATGATACCATCATAAAACAGATAAATGTACTTTCCTGAGGTGCTAGTTTTAGGTAAACACTGTTAACCAATGCATTCTTGTGTTCTGTGCGTTTTCAGCTTTCTCTCGGCCTGCAAACACCTTAATAGTCAAGAATGCACAAAAACTTTGAGTAAAAAAAGCTGGAAAACTATTCACAAACCATGATACCATCATAAAACAGATAAATGTACTTTCCTGAGGTGCTAGTTTTAGGTAAACACTGTTAACCAATGCATTCTTGTGTTCTGTGCGTTTTCAGCTTTCTCTCGGCCTGCAAACGCCTTAATAGTCAAGAATGCACAAAAACTTAGTTTGAGTAAAAAAAGCTGGAAAACTAATCACAAACCATGATACCATCATAAAACAGATAAATGTACTTTCCTGAGGTGCTAGTTTTAGGTAAATACTGTTAACCGATGCATTCTTGTGTTCTGTGCGTTTTCAGCTTTCTCTCGGCCTGCAAACGCCTTAATAGTCAAGAATGCACAAAAACTTAGTTTGAACAAAAAAGGTTGGAAAACTATTCACAAACCATGATACCATCATAAAACAGATAAATGTACTTTCCTGAGGTGCTAGTTTTAGGTAAACACTGTTAACCAATGCATTCTTGTGTTCTGTGCGTTTTCAGCTTTCTCTCGGCCTGCAAACGCCTTAATAGTCAAGAATGCACAAAAACTTAGTTTGAACAAAAACAGTTGGAAAACTATTCACAAACCATGATACCATCATAAAACAGATAAATGTACTTTCCTGAGGTGCTAGTTTTAGGTAAACACTGTTAACCAATGCATTCTTGTGTTCTGTGCGTTTTCAGCATTCTCTTGGCCTGCAAACGCCTTAATAGTCAAGAATGCACAAAAACTTAGTTTGAGTAAAAAAAGCTGGAAAACTAATCACAAACCATGATACCATCATAAAACAGATAAATGTACTTTCCTGAGGTGCTAGTTTTAGGTAAATACTGTTAACCAATGCATTCTTGTGTTCTGTGCGTTTTCAGCTTTCTCTCGGCCTGCAAACGCCTTAATAGTCAAGAATGCACAAAAACTTAGTTTGAACAAAAACAGTTGGAAAACTATTCACAAACCATGATACCATCATAAAACAGATAAATGTACTTTCCTGAGGTGCTAGTTTTAGGTAAACACTGTTAACCAATGCATTCTTGTGTTCTGTGCGTTTTCAGCATTCTCTTGGCCTGCAAACGCCTTAATAGTCAAGAATGCACAAAAACTTAGTTTGAGTAAAAAAAGCTGGAAAACTAATCACAAACCATGATACCATCATAAAACAGATAAATGTACTTTCCTGAGGTGCTAGTTTTAGGTAAATACTGTTAACCGATGCATTCTTGTGTTCTGTGCGTTTTCAGCTTTCTCTCGGCCTGCAAACGCCTTAATAGTCAAGAATGCACAAAAACTTAGTTTGAACAAAAAAGGTTGGAAAACTATTCACAAACCACGATACCATCATAAAACAGATAAATGTACTTTCCTGAGGTGCTAGTTTTAGGTTAACACTGTTAACCAATGCATTCTTGTGTTCTGTGCGTTTTCAGCTTTCTCTCGGCCTGCAAACGCCTTAATAGTCAAGAATGCACAAAAACTTAGTTTGAACAAAAACAGTTGGAAAACTATTCACAAACCATGATACCATCATAAAACAGATAAATGTACTTTCCTGAGGTGCTAGTTTTAGGTAAACACTGTTAACTAATGCATTCTTGTGTTCTGTGCGTTTTCAGCTTTCTCTCGGCCTGCAAACGCCTTAATAGTCAGGAATGCACCAAAACTTAGTTTGAGTAAAAAAAGCTGGAAAACTATTCACAAACCATGATACCATCATAAAACAGATAAATGTACTTTCCTGAGGTGCTAGTTTTAGGTAAACACTGTTAACCAATGCATTCTTGTGTTCTGTGCGTTTTCAGCTTTCTCTCGGCCTGCAAACGCCTTAATAGTCAAGAATGCACCAAAACTTAGTTTGAACAAAAAAGGTTGGAAAACTATTCACAAACCATGATACCATCATAAAACAGATAAATGTACTTTCCTGAGGTGCTAGTTTTAGGTAAACACTGTTAACCAATGCATTCTTGTGTTCTGTGCGTTTTCAGCTTTCTCTCGGCCTGCAAACGCCTTAATAGTCAAGAATGCACAAAAACTTAGTTTGAGTAAAAAAAGCTGGAAAACTAATCACAAACCATGATACCATCATAAAACAGATAAATGTACTTTCCTGAGGTGCTAGTTTTAGGTAAACACTGTTAACCAATGCATTCTTGTGTTCTGTGCGTTTTCAGCTTTCTCTCGGCCTGCAAACGCCTTAATAGTCAAGAATGCACAAAAACTTAGTTTGAACAAAAACAGTTGGAAAACTATTCACAAACCATGATACCATCATAAAACAGATAAATGTACTTTCCTGAGGTGCTAGTTTTAGGTAAACACTGTTAACCAATGCATTCTTGTGTTCTGTGCGTTTTCAGCATTCTCTTGGCCTGCAAACGCCTTAATAGTCAAGAATGCACAAAAACTTAGTTTGAACAAAAAAGGTTGGAAAACTATTCACAAACCACGATACCATCATAAAACAGATAAATGTACTTTCCTGAGGTGCTAGTTTTAGGTTAACACTGTTAACCAATGCATTCTTGTGTTCTGTGCGTTTTCAGCTTTCTCTCGGCCTGCAAACGCCTTAATAGTCAGGAATGCACCAAAACTTAGTTTGAGTAAAAAAAGCTGGAAAACTATTCACAAACCATGATACCATCATAAAACAGATAAATGTACTTTCCTGAGGTGCTAGTTTTAGGTAAATACTGTTAACCGATGCATTCTTGTGTTCTGTGCGTTTTCAGCTTTCTCTCGGCCTGCAAACGCCTTAATAGTCAAGAATGCACAAAAACTTAGTTTGAACAAAAAAGGTTGGAAAACTATTCACAAACCATGATACCATCATAAAACAGATAAATGTACTTTCCTGAGGTGCTAGTTTTAGGTAAACACTGTTAACCAATGCATTCTTGTGTTCTGTGCGTTTTCAGCTTTCTCTCGGCCTGCAAACGTCTTAATAGTCAAGAATGCACAAAAACTTAGTTTGAACAAAAACAGTTGGAAAACTATTCACAAACCATGATACCATCATAAAACAGATAAATGTACTTTCCTGAGGTGCTAGTTTTAGGTAAACACTGTTAACCAATGCATTCTTGTGTTCTGTGCGTTTTCAGCTTTCTCTCGGCCTGCAAACGCCTTAATAGTCAAGAATGCACAAAAACTTAGTTTGAACAAAAACAGTTGGAAAACTATTCACAAACCATGATACCATCATAAAACAGATAAATGTACTTTCCTGAGGTGCTAGTTTTAGGTAAACACTGTTAACCAATGCATTCTTGTGTTCTGTGCGTTTTCAGCATTCTCTTGGCCTGCAAACGCCTTAATAGTCAAGAATGCACAAAAACTTAGTTTGAGTAAAAAAAGCTGGAAAACTAATCACAAACCATGATACCATCATAAAACAGATAAATGTACTTTCCTGAGGTGCTAGTTTTAGGTAAATACTGTTAACCGATGCATTCTTGTGTTCTGTGCGTTTTCAGCTTTCTCTCGGCCTGCAAACGCCTTAATAGTCAAGAATGCACAAAAACTTAGTTTGAACAAAAAAGGTTGGAAAACTATTCACAAACCACGATACCATCATAAAACAGATAAATGTACTTTCCTGAGGTGCTAGTTTTAGGTTAACACTGTTAACCAATGCATTCTTGTGTTCTGTGCGTTTTCAGCTTTCTCTCGGCCTGCAAACGCCTTAATAGTCAAGAATGCACAAAAACTTAGTTTGAACAAAAACAGTTGGAAAACTATTCACAAACCATGATACCATCATAAAACAGATAAATGTACTTTCCTGAGGTGCTAGTTTTAGGTAAACACTGTTAACCAATGCATTCTTGTGTTCTGTGCGTTTTCAGCTTTCTCTCGGCCTGCAAACACCTTAATAGTCAAGAATGCACAAAAACTTTGAGTAAAAAAAGCTGGAAAACTATTCACAAACCATGATACCATCATAAAACAGATAAATGTACTTTCCTGAGGTGCTAGTTTTAGGTAAACACTGTTAACCAATGCATTCTTGTGTTCTGTGCGTTTTCAGCTTTCTCTCGGCCTGCAAACGCCTTAATAGTCAAGAATGCACAAAAACTTAGTTTGAGTAAAAAAAGCTGGAAAACTAATCACAAACCATGATACCATCATAAAACAGATAAATGTACTTTCCTGAGGTGCTAGTTTTAGGTAAATACTGTTAACCGATGCATTCTTGTGTTCTGTGCGTTTTCAGCTTTCTCTCGGCCTGCAAACGCCTTAATAGTCAAGAATGCACAAAAACTTAGTTTGAACAAAAAAGGTTGGAAAACTATTCACAAACCATGATACCATCATAAAACAGATAAATGTACTTTCCTGAGGTGCTAGTTTTAGGTAAACACTGTTAACCAATGCATTCTTGTGTTCTGTGCGTTTTCAGCTTTCTCTCGGCCTGCAAACGCCTTAATAGTCAAGAATGCACAAAAACTTAGTTTGAACAAAAACAGTTGGAAAACTATTCACAAACCATGATACCATCATAAAACAGATAAATGTACTTTCCTGAGGTGCTAGTTTTAGGTAAACACTGTTAACCAATGCATTCTTGTGTTCTGTGCGTTTTCAGCATTCTCTTGGCCTGCAAACGCCTTAATAGTCAAGAATGCACAAAAACTTAGTTTGAGTAAAAAAAGCTGGAAAACTAATCACAAACCATGATACCATCATAAAACAGATAAATGTACTTTCCTGAGGTGCTAGTTTTAGGTAAATACTGTTAACCGATGCATTCTTGTGTTCTGTGCGTTTTCAGCTTTCTCTCGGCCTGCAAACGCCTTAATAGTCAAGAATGCACAAAAACTTAGTTTGAACAAAAAAGGTTGGAAAACTATTCACAAACCACGATACCATCATAAAACAGATAAATGTACTTTCCTGAGGTGCTAGTTTTAGGTTAACACTGTTAACCAATGCATTCTTGTGTTCTGTGCGTTTTCAGCTTTCTCTCGGCCTGCAAACGCCTTAATAGTCAAGAATGCACAAAAACTTAGTTTGAACAAAAAAGGTTGGAAAACTATTCACAAACCATGATACCATCATAAAACAGATAAATGTACTTTCCTGAGGTGCTAGTCTTAGGTAAACACTGTTAACCAATGCATTCTTGTGTTCTGTGCGTTTTCAGCTTTCTTTCGGCCTGCAAACGCCTTAATAGTCAAGAATGCACAAAAACTTAGTTTGAACAAAAACAGTTGGAAAACTATTCACAAACCATGATACCATCATAAAACAGATAAATGTACTTTCCTGAGGTGCTAGTTTTAGGTAAACACTGTTAACCAATGCATTCTTGTGTTCTGTGCGTTTTCAGCATTCTCTTGGCCTGCAAACGCCTTAATAGTCAAGAATGCACAAAAACTTAGTTTGAGTAAAAAAAGCTGGAAAACTAATCACAAACCATGATACCATCATAAAACAGATAAATGTACTTTCCTGAGGTGCTAGTTTTAGGTAAATACTGTTAACCGATGCATTCTTGTGTTCTGTGCGTTTTCAGCTTTCTCTCGGCCTGCAAACGCCTTAATAGTCAAGAATGCACAAAAACTTAGTTTGAACAAAAAAGGTTGGAAAACTATTCACAAACCACGATACCATCATAAAACAGATAAATGTACTTTCCTGAGGTGCTAGTTTTAGGTTAACACTGTTAACCAATGCATTCTTGTGTTCTGTGCGTTTTCAGCTTTCTCTCGGCCTGCAAACGCCTTAATAGTCAAGAATGCACAAAAACTTAGTTTGAACAAAAAAGGTTGGAAAACTATTCACAAACCATGATACCATCATAAAACAGATAAATGTACTTTCCTGAGGTGCTAGTTTTAGGTAAACACTGTTAACCAATGCATTCTTGTGTTCTGTGCGTTTTCAGCTTTCTCTCGGCCTGCAAACGCCTTAATAGTCAAGAATGCACAAAAACTTAGTTTGAACAAAAACAGTTGGAAAACTATTCACAAACCATGATACCATCATAAAACAGATAAATGTACTTTCCTGAGGTGCTAGTTTTAGGTAAACACTGTTAACCAATGCATTCTTGTGTTCTGTGCGTTTTCAGCATTCTCTTGGCCTGCAAACGCCTTAATAGTCAAGAATGCACAAAAACTTAGTTTGAGTAAAAAAAGCTGGAAAACTAATCACAAACCATGATACCATCATAAAACAGATAAATGTACTTTCCTGAGGTGCTAGTTTTAGGTAAATACTGTTAACCGATGCATTCTTGTGTTCTGTGCGTTTTCAGCTTTCTCTCGGCCTGCAAACGCCTTAATAGTCAAGAATGCACAAAAACTTAGTTTGAACAAAAAAGGTTGGAAAACTATTCACAAACCACGATACCATCATAAAACAGATAAATGTACTTTCCTGAGGTGCTAGTTTTAGGTTAACACTGTTAACCAATGCATTCTTGTGTTCTGTGCGTTTTCAGCTTTCTCTCGGCCTGCAAACGCCTTAATAGTCAAGAATGCACAAAAACTTAGTTTGAACAAAAACAGTTGGAAAACTATTCACAAACCATGATACCATCATAAAACAGATAAATGTACTTTCCTGAGGTGCTAGTTTTAGGTAAACACTGTTAACTAATGCATTCTTGTGTTCTGTGCGTTTTCAGCTTTCTCTCGGCCTGCAAACGCCTTAATAGTCAGGAATGCACCAAAACTTAGTTTGAGTAAAAAAAGCTGGAAAACTATTCACAAACCATGATACCATCATAAAACAGATAAATGTACTTTCCTGAGGTGCTAGTTTTAGGTAAACACTGTTAACCAATGCATTCTTGTGTTCTGTGCGTTTTCAGCTTTCTCTCGGCCTGCAAACGCCTTAATAGTCAAGAATGCACCAAAACTTAGTTTGAACAAAAAAGGTTGGAAAACTATTCACAAACCATGATACCATCATAAAACAGATAAATGTACTTTCCTGAGGTGCTAGTTTTAGGTAAACACTGTTAACCAATGCATTCTTGTGTTCTGTGCGTTTTCAGCTTTCTCTCGGCCTGCAAACGCCTTAATAGTCAAGAATGCACAAAAACTTAGTTTGAGTAAAAAAAGCTGGAAAACTAATCACAAACCATGATACCATCATAAAACAGATAAATGTACTTTCCTGAGGTGCTAGTTTTAGGTAAACACTGTTAACCAATGCATTCTTGTGTTCTGTGCGTTTTCAGCTTTCTCTCGGCCTGCAAACGCCTTAATAGTCAAGAATGCACAAAAACTTAGTTTGAACAAAAACAGTTGGAAAACTATTCACAAACCATGATACCATCATAAAACAGATAAATGTACTTTCCTGAGGTGCTAGTTTTAGGTAAACACTGTTAACCAATGCATTCTTGTGTTCTGTGCGTTTTCAGCATTCTCTTGGCCTGCAAACGCCTTAATAGTCAAGAATGCACAAAAACTTAGTTTGAACAAAAAAGGTTGGAAAACTATTCACAAACCACGATACCATCATAAAACAGATAAATGTACTTTCCTGAGGTGCTAGTTTTAGGTTAACACTGTTAACCAATGCATTCTTGTGTTCTGTGCGTTTTCAGCTTTCTCTCGGCCTGCAAACGCCTTAATAGTCAGGAATGCACCAAAACTTAGTTTGAGTAAAAAAAGCTGGAAAACTATTCACAAACCATGATACCATCATAAAACAGATAAATGTACTTTCCTGAGGTGCTAGTTTTAGGTAAACACTGTTAACCAATGCATTCTTGTGTTCTGTGCGTTTTCAGCTTTCTCTCAGCCTGCAAACGCCTTAATAGTCAAGAATGCACCAAAACTTAGTTTGAACAAAAAAGGTTGGAAAACTATTCACAAACCATGATACCATCATAAAACAGATAAATGTACTTTCCTGAGGTGCTAGTTTTAGGTAAACACTGTTAACCAATGCATTCTTGTGTTCTGTGCGTTTTCAGCTTTCTCTCGGCCTGCAAACGCCTTAATAGTCAAGAATGCACAAAAACTTAGTTTGAGTAAAAAAAGCTGGAAAACTATTCACAAACCATGATACCATCATAAAACAGATAAATGTACTTTCCTGAGGTGCTAGTTTTAGGTAAACACTGTTAACCAATGCATTCTTGTGTTCTGTGCGTTTTCAGCTTTCTCTCAGCCTGCAAACGCCTTAATAGTCAAGAATGCACCAAAACTTAGTTTGAACAAAAAAGGTTGGAAAACTATTCACAAACCATGATACCATCATAAAACAGATAAATGTACTTTCCTGAGGTGCTAGTTTTAGGTAAACACTGTTAACCAATGCATTCTTGTGTTCTGTGCGTTTTCAGCTTTCTCTCGGCCTGCAAACGCCTTAATAGTCAAGAATGCACAAAAACTTAGTTTGAACAAAAACAGTTGGAAAACTATTCACAAACCATGATACCATCATAAAACAGATAAATGTACTTTCCTGAGGTGCTAGTTTTAGGTAAACACTGTTAACCAATGCATTCTTGTGTTCTGTGCGTTTTCAGCATTCTCTTGGCCTGCAAACGCCTTAATAGTCAAGAATGCACAAAAACTTAGTTTGAGTAAAAAAAGCTGGAAAACTAATCACAAACCATGATACCATCATAAAACAGATAAATGTACTTTCCTGAGGTGCTAGTTTTAGGTAAATACTGTTAACCGATGCATTCTTGTGTTCTGTGCGTTTTCAGCTTTCTCTCGGCCTGCAAACGCCTTAATAGTCAAGAATGCACAAAAACTTAGTTTGAACAAAAAAGGTTGGAAAACTATTCACAAACCACGATACCATCATAAAACAGATAAATGTACTTTCCTGAGGTGCTAGTTTTAGGTTAACACTGTTAACCAATGCATTCTTGTGTTCTGTGCGTTTTCAGCTTTCTCTCGGCCTGCAAACGCCTTAATAGTCAAGAATGCACAAAAACTTAGTTTGAACAAAAACAGTTGGAAAACTATTCACAAACCATGATACCATCATAAAACAGATAAATGTACTTTCCTGAGGTGCTAGTTTTCGGTAAACACTGTTAACCGATGCATTCTTGTGTTCTGTGCGTTTTCAGCTTTCTCTCGGCCTGCAAACGCCTTAATAGTCAAGAATGCACAAAAACTTAGTTTGAACAAAAAAGGTTGGAAAACTATTCACAAACCATGATACCATCATAAAACAGATAAATGTACTTTCCTGAGGTGCTAGTTTTAGGTAAACACTGTTAACCAATGCATTCTTGTGTTCTGTGCGTTTTCAGCTTTCTCTCGGCCTGCAAACGCCTTAATAGTCAGGAATGCACCAAAACTTAGTTTGAGTAAAAAAAGCTGGAAAACTATTCACAAACCATGATACCATCATAAAACAGATAAATGTACTTTCCTGAGGTGCTAGTTTTAGGTAAACACTGTTAACCAATGCATTCTTGTGTTCTGTGCGTTTTCAGCTTTCTCTCGGCCTGCAAACACCTTAATAGTCAAGAATGCACAAAAACTTTGAGTAAAAAAAGCTGGAAAACTATTCACAAACCATGATACCATCATAAAACAGATAAATGTACTTTCCTGAGGTGCTAGTTTTAGGTAAACACTGTTAACCAATGCATTCTTGTGTTCTGTGCGTTTTCAGCTTTCTCTTGGCCTGCAAACGCCTTAATAGTCAAGAATGCACAAAAACTTAGTTTGAGTAAAAAAAGCTGGAAAACTATTCACAAACCATGATACCATCATAAAACAGATAAATGTACTTTCCTGAGGTGCTAGTTTTAGGTAAACACTGTTAACCAATGCATTCTTGTGTTCTGTGCGTTTTCAGCTTTCTCTCGGCCTGCAAACGCCTTAATAGTCAAGAATGCACAAAAACTTAGTTTGAACAAAAACAGTTGGAAAACTATTCACAAACCATGATACCATCATAAAACAGATAAATGTACTTTCCTGAGGTGCTAGTTTTAGGTAAACACTGTTAACCAATGCATTCTTGTGTTCTGTGCGTTTTCAGCATTCTCTTGGCCTGCAAACGCCTTAATAGTCAAGAATGCACAAAAACTTAGTTTGAACAAAAAAGGTTGGAAAACTATTCACAAACCACGATACCATCATAAAACAGATAAATGTACTTTCCTGAGGTGCTAGTTTTAGGTTAACACTGTTAACCAATGCATTCTTGTGTTCTGTGCGTTTTCAGCTTTCTCTCAGCCTGCAAACGCCTTAATAGTCAAGAATGCACCAAAACTTAGTTTGAACAAAAAAGGTTGGAAAACTATTCACAAACCATGATACCATCATAAAACAGATAAATGTACTTTCCTGAGGTGCTAGTTTTAGGTAAACACTGTTAACCAATGCATTCTTGTGTTCTGTGCGTTTTCAGCTTTCTCTCGGCCTGCAAACGCCTTAATAGTCAAGAATGCACAAAAACTTAGTTTGAGTAAAAAAAGCTGGAAAACTATTCACAAACCATGATACCATCATAAAACAGATAAATGTACTTTCCTGAGGTGCTAGTTTTAGGTAAACACTGTTAACCAATGCATTCTTGTGTTCTGTGCGTTTTCAGCTTTCTCTCGGCCTGCAAACGCCTTAATAGTCAAGAATGCACAAAAACTTAGTTTGAGTAAATAAAACTGGAAAACTATTCACAAACCATGATACCATCATAAAACAGATAAATGTACTTTCCTGAGGTGCTAGTTTTAGGTAAACACTGTTAACCAATGCATTCTTGTGTTCTGTGCGTTTTCAGCTTTCTCTCGGCCTGCAAACACCTTAATAGTCAAGAATGCACAAAAACTTTGAGTGAAAAAAGCTGGAAAACTATTCACAAACCATGATACCATCATAAAACAGATAAATGTACTTTCCTGAGGTGCTAGTTTTAGGTAAACACTGTTAACCAATGCATTCTTGTGTTCTGTGCGTTTTCAGCTTTCTCTCGGCCTGCAAACGCCTTAATAGTCAAGAATGCACAAAAACTTAGTTTGAGTAAAAAAAGCTGGAAAACTAATCACAAACAATGATACCATCATAAAACAGATAAATGTACTTTCCTGAGGTGCTAGTTTTAGGTAAATACTGTTAACCGATGCATTCTTGTGTTCTGTGCGTTTTCAGCTTTCTCTCGGCCTGCAAACGCCTTAATAGTCAAGAATGCACAAAAACTTAGTTTGAACAAAAAAGGTTGGAAAACTATTCACAAACCACGATACCATCATAAAACAGATAAATGTACTTTCCTGAGGTGCTAGTTTTAGGTAAACACTGTTAACTAATGCATTCTTGTGTTCTGTGCGTTTTCAGCTTTCTCTCGGCCTGCAAACGCCTTAATAGTCAAGAATGCACAAAAACTTAGTTTGAACAAAAACAGTTGGAAAACTATTCACAAACCATGATACCATCATAAAACAGATAAATGTACTTTCCTGAGGTGCTAGTTTTAGGTAAACACTGTTAACCAATGCATTCTTGTGTTCTGTGCGTTTTCAGCTTTCTCTCGGCCTGCAAACGCCTTAATAGTCAAGAATGCACCAAAACTTAGTTTGAACAAAAAAGGTTGGAAAACTATTCACAAACCATGATACCATCATAAAACAGATAAATGTACTTTCCTGAGGTGCTAGTTTTAGGTAAACACTGTTAACCAATGCATTCTTGTGTTCTGTGCGTTTTCAGCTTTCTCTCGGCCTGCAAACGCCTTAATAGTCAAGAATGCACAAAAACTTAGTTTGAGTAAAAAAAGCTGGAAAACTATTCACAAACCATGATACCATCATAAAACAGATAAATGTACTTTCCTGAGGTGCTAGTTTTAGGTAAACACTGTTAACCAATGCATTCTTGTGTTCTGTGCGTTTTCAGCTTTCTCTCGGCCTGCAAACGCCTTAATGGTCAAGAATGCACAAAAACTTAGTTTGAACAAAAACAGTTGGAAAACTATTCACAAACCATGATACCATCATAAAACAGATAAATGTACTTTCCTGAGGTGCTAGTTTTCGGTAAACACTGTTAACCGATGCATTCTTGTGTTCTGTGCGTTTTCAGCTTTCTCTCGGCCTGCAAACGCCTTAATAGTCAAGAATGCACAAAAACTTAGTTTGAACAAAAAAGGTTGGAAAACTATTCACAAACCATGATACCATCATAAAACAGATAAATGTACTTTCCTGAGGTGCTAGTTTTAGGTAAACACTGTTAACCAATGCATTCTTGTGTTCTGTGCGTTTTCAGCTTTCTCTCGGCCTGCAAACGCCTTAATAGTCAGGAATGCACCAAAACTTAGTTTGAGTAAAAAAAGCTGGAAAACTATTCACAAACCATGATACCATCATAAAACAGATAAATGTACTTTCCTGAGGTGCTAGTTTTAGGTAAACACTGTTAACCAATGCATTCTTGTGTTCTGTGCGTTTTCAGCTTTCTCTCGGCCTGCAAACACCTTAATAGTCAAGAATGCACAAAAACTTTGAGTAAAAAAAGCTGGAAAACTATTCACAAACCATGATACCATCATAAAACAGATAAATGTACTTTCCTGAGGTGCTAGTTTTAGGTAAACACTGTTAACCAATGCATTCTTGTGTTCTGTGCGTTTTCAGCTTTCTCTTGGCCTGCAAACGCCTTAATAGTCAAGAATGCACAAAAACTTAGTTTGAGTAAAAAAAGCTGGAAAACTATTCACAAACCATGATACCATCATAAAACAGATAAATGTACTTTCCTGAGGTGCTAGTTTTAGGTAAACACTGTTAACCAATGCATTCTTGTGTTCTGTGCGTTTTCAGCTTTCTCTCGGCCTGCAAACGCCTTAATAGTCAAGAATGCACAAAAACTTAGTTTGAACAAAAACAGTTGGAAAACTATTCACAAACCATGATACCATCATAAAACAGATAAATGTACTTTCCTGAGGTGCTAGTTTTAGGTAAACACTGTTAACCAATGCATTCTTGTGTTCTGTGCGTTTTCAGCATTCTCTTGGCCTGCAAACGCCTTAATAGTCAAGAATGCACAAAAACTTAGTTTGAACAAAAAAGGTTGGAAAACTATTCACAAACCACGATACCATCATAAAACAGATAAATGTACTTTCCTGAGGTGCTAGTTTTAGGTTAACACTGTTAACCAATGCATTCTTGTGTTCTGTGCGTTTTCAGCTTTCTCTCAGCCTGCAAACGCCTTAATAGTCAAGAATGCACCAAAACTTAGTTTGAACAAAAAAGGTTGGAAAACTATTCACAAACCATGATACCATCATAAAACAGATAAATGTACTTTCCTGAGGTGCTAGTTTTAGGTAAACACTGTTAACCAATGCATTCTTGTGTTCTGTGCGTTTTCAGCTTTCTCTCGGCCTGCAAACGCCTTAATAGTCAAGAATGCACAAAAACTTAGTTTGAGTAAAAAAAGCTGGAAAACTATTCACAAACCATGATACCATCATAAAACAGATAAATGTACTTTCCTGAGGTGCTAGTTTTAGGTAAACACTGTTAACCAATGCATTCTTGTGTTCTGTGCGTTTTCAGCTTTCTCTCGGCCTGCAAACGCCTTAATAGTCAAGAATGCACAAAAACTTAGTTTGAGTAAATAAAACTGGAAAACTATTCACAAACCATGATACCATCATAAAACAGATAAATGTACTTTCCTGAGGTGCTAGTTTTAGGTAAACACTGTTAACCAATGCATTCTTGTGTTCTGTGCGTTTTCAGCTTTCTCTCGGCCTGCAAACACCTTAATAGTCAAGAATGCACAAAAACTTTGAGTGAAAAAAGCTGGAAAACTATTCACAAACCATGATACCATCATAAAACAGATAAATGTACTTTCCTGAGGTGCTAGTTTTAGGTAAACACTGTTAACCAATGCATTCTTGTGTTCTGTGCGTTTTCAGCTTTCTCTCGGCCTGCAAACGCCTTAATAGTCAAGAATGCACAAAAACTTAGTTTGAGTAAAAAAAGCTGGAAAACTAATCACAAACAATGATACCATCATAAAACAGATAAATGTACTTTCCTGAGGTGCTAGTTTTAGGTAAATACTGTTAACCGATGCATTCTTGTGTTCTGTGCGTTTTCAGCTTTCTCTCGGCCTGCAAACGCCTTAATAGTCAAGAATGCACAAAAACTTAGTTTGAACAAAAAAGGTTGGAAAACTATTCACAAACCACGATACCATCATAAAACAGATAAATGTACTTTCCTGAGGTGCTAGTTTTAGGTAAACACTGTTAACTAATGCATTCTTGTGTTCTGTGCGTTTTCAGCTTTCTCTCGGCCTGCAAACGCCTTAATAGTCAAGAATGCACAAAAACTTAGTTTGAACAAAAACAGTTGGAAAACTATTCACAAACCATGATACCATCATAAAACAGATAAATGTACTTTCCTGAGGTGCTAGTTTTAGGTAAACACTGTTAACCAATGCATTCTTGTGTTCTGTGCGTTTTCAGCTTTCTCTCGGCCTGCAAACGCCTTAATAGTCAAGAATGCACCAAAACTTAGTTTGAACAAAAAAGGTTGGAAAACTATTCACAAACCATGATACCATCATAAAACAGATAAATGTACTTTCCTGAGGTGCTAGTTTTAGGTAAACACTGTTAACCAATGCATTCTTGTGTTCTGTGCGTTTTCAGCTTTCTCTCGGCCTGCAAACGCCTTAATAGTCAAGAATGCACAAAAACTTAGTTTGAGTAAAAAAAGCTGGAAAACTATTCACAAACCATGATACCATCATAAAACAGATAAATGTACTTTCCTGAGGTGCTAGTTTTAGGTAAACACTGTTAACCAATGCATTCTTGTGTTCTGTGCGTTTTCAGCTTTCTCTCGGCCTGCAAACGCCTTAATGGTCAAGAATGCACAAAAACTTAGTTTGAACAAAAACAGTTGGAAAACTATTCACAAACCATGATACCATCATAAAACAGATAAATGTACTTTCCTGAGGTGCTAGTTTTCGGTAAACACTGTTAACCAATGCATTCTTGTGTTCTGTGCGTTTTCAGCTTTCTCTCGGCCTGCAAACGCCTTAATAGTCAAGAATGCACAAAAACTTAGTTTGAGTAAAAAAAGCTGGAAAACTATTCACAAACCATGATACCATCATAAAACAGATAAATGTACTTTCCTGAGGTGCTAGTTTTATGTAAACACTGTTAACCAATGCATTCTTGTGTTCTGTGCGTTTTCAGCTTTCTCTCGGCCTGCAAACGCCTTAATAGTCAAGAATGCACAAAAACTTAGTTTGAGTAAAAAAAGCTGGAAAACTATTCACAAACCATGATACCATCATAAAACAGATAAATGTACTTTCCTGAGGTGCTAGTTTTAGGTAAACACTGTTAACCAATGCATTCTTGTGTTCTGTGCGTTTTCAGCTTTCTCTCGGCCTGCAAACGCCTTAATAGTCAAGAATGCACAAAAACTTAGTTTGAGTAAAAAAAGCTGGAAAACTATTCACAAACCATGATACCATCATAAAACAGATAAATGTACTTTCCTGAGGTGCTAGTTTTCGGTAAACACTGTTAACCAATGCATTCTTGTGTTCTGTGCGTTTTCAGCTTTCTCTCGGCCTGCAAACGCCTTAATAGTCAAGAATGCACAAAAACTTAGTTTGAGTAAAAAAAGCTGGAAAACTATTCACAAACCATGATACCATCATAAAACAGATAAATGTACTTTCCTGAGGTGCTAGTTTTATGTAAACACTGTTAACCAATGCATTCTTGTGTTCTGTGCGTTTTCAGCTTTCTCTCGGCCTGCAAACGCCTTAATAGTCAAGAATGCACAAAAACTTAGTTTGAGTAAAAAAAGCTGGAAAACTATTCACAAACCATGATACCATCATAAAACAGATAAATGTACTTTCCTGAGGTGCTAGTTTTAGGTAAACACTGTTAACCAATGCATTCTTGTGTTCTGTGCGTTTTCAGCTTTCTCTCGGCCTGCAAACGCCTTAATAGTCAAGAATGCACAAAAACTTAGTTTGAGTAAAAAAAGCTGGAAAACTATTCACAAACCATGATACCATCATAAAACAGATAAATGTACTTTCCTGAGGTGCTAGTTTTAGGTAAACACTGTTAACCAATGCATTCTTGTGTTCTGTGCGTTTTCAGCTTTCTCTCGGCCTGCAAACACCTTAATAGTCAAGAATGCACAAAAACTTTGAGTAAAAAAAGCTGGAAAACTATTCACAAACCATGATACCATCATAAAACAGATAAATGTACTTTCCTGAGGTGCTAGTTTTAGGTAAACACTGTTAACCAATGCATTCTTGTGTTCTGTGCGTTTTCAGCTTTCTCTCGGCCTGCAAACGCCTTAATAGTCAAGAATGCACAAAAACTTAGTTTGAACAAAAAAGGTTGGAAAACTATTCACAAACCATGATACCATCATAAAACAGATAAATGTACTTTCCTGAGGTGCTAGTTTTAGGTAAACACTTTTAACCAATGCATTCTTTTGTTCTGTGCGTTTTCAGCTTTCTCTCGGCCTGCAAACGCCTTAATAGTCAAGAATGCACAAAAACTTAGTTTGAACAAAAACTGTTGGAAAACTATTCACAAACCATGATACCATCATAAAACAGATAAATGTACTTTCCTGAGGTGCTAGTTTTAGGTAAACACTGTTAACCAATGCATTCTTGTGTTCTGTGCGTTTTCAGCTTTCTCTCGGCCTGCAAACGCCTTAATAGTCAGGAATGCACCAAAACTTAGTTTGAGTAAAAAAAGCTGGAAAACTATTCACAAACCATGATACCATCATAAAACAGATAAATGTACTTTCCTGAGGTGCTAGTTTTAGGTAAACACTGTTAACCAATGCATTCTTGTGTTCTGTGCGTTTTCAGCTTTCTCTCGGCCTGCAAACACCTTAATAGTCAAGAATGCACAAAAACTTTGAGTAAAAAAAGCTGGAAAACTATTCACAAACCATGATACCATCATAAAACAGATAAATGTACTTTCCTGAGGTGCTAGTTTTAGGTAAACACTGTTAACCAATGCATTCTTGTGTTCTGTGCGTTTTCAGCTTTCTCTTGGCCTGCAAACGCCTTAATAGTCAAGAATGCACAAAAACTTAGTTTGAGTAAAAAAAGCTGGAAAACTATTCACAAACCATGATACCATCATAAAACAGATAAATGTACTTTCCTGAGGTGCTAGTTTTAGGTAAACACTGTTAACCAATGCATTCTTGTGTTCTGTGCGTTTTCAGCTTTCTCTCGGCCTGCAAACGCCTTAATAGTCAAGAATGCACAAAAACTTAGTTTGAACAAAAACAGTTGGAAAACTATTCACAAACCATGATACCATCATAAAACAGATAAATGTACTTTCCTGAGGTGCTAGTTTTAGGTAAACACTGTTAACCAATGCATTCTTGTGTTCTGTGCGTTTTCAGCATTCTCTTGGCCTGCAAACGCCTTAATAGTCAAGAATGCACAAAAACTTAGTTTGAACAAAAAAGGTTGGAAAACTATTCACAAACCACGATACCATCATAAAACAGATAAATGTACTTTCCTGAGGTGCTAGTTTTAGGTTAACACTGTTAACCAATGCATTCTTGTGTTCTGTGCGTTTTCAGCTTTCTCTCAGCCTGCAAACGCCTTAATAGTCAAGAATGCACCAAAACTTAGTTTGAACAAAAAAGGTTGGAAAACTATTCACAAACCATGATACCATCATAAAACAGATAAATGTACTTTCCTGAGGTGCTAGTTTTAGGTAAACACTGTTAACCAATGCATTCTTGTGTTCTGTGCGTTTTCAGCTTTCTCTCGGCCTGCAAACGCCTTAATAGTCAAGAATGCACAAAAACTTAGTTTGAGTAAAAAAAGCTGGAAAACTATTCACAAACCATGATACCATCATAAAACAGATAAATGTACTTTCCTGAGGTGCTAGTTTTAGGTAAACACTGTTAACCAATGCATTCTTGTGTTCTGTGCGTTTTCAGCTTTCTCTCGGCCTGCAAACGCCTTAATAGTCAAGAATGCACAAAAACTTAGTTTGAGTAAATAAAACTGGAAAACTATTCACAAACCATGATACCATCATAAAACAGATAAATGTACTTTCCTGAGGTGCTAGTTTTAGGTAAACACTGTTAACCAATGCATTCTTGTGTTCTGTGCGTTTTCAGCTTTCTCTCGGCCTGCAAACACCTTAATAGTCAAGAATGCACAAAAACTTTGAGTGAAAAAAGCTGGAAAACTATTCACAAACCATGATACCATCATAAAACAGATAAATGTACTTTCCTGAGGTGCTAGTTTTAGGTAAACACTGTTAACCAATGCATTCTTGTGTTCTGTGCGTTTTCAGCTTTCTCTCGGCCTGCAAACGCCTTAATAGTCAAGAATGCACAAAAACTTAGTTTGAGTAAAAAAAGCTGGAAAACTAATCACAAACAATGATACCATCATAAAACAGATAAATGTACTTTCCTGAGGTGCTAGTTTTAGGTAAATACTGTTAACCGATGCATTCTTGTGTTCTGTGCGTTTTCAGCTTTCTCTCGGCCTGCAAACGCCTTAATAGTCAAGAATGCACAAAAACTTAGTTTGAACAAAAAAGGTTGGAAAACTATTCACAAACCACGATACCATCATAAAACAGATAAATGTACTTTCCTGAGGTGCTAGTTTTAGGTAAACACTGTTAACTAATGCATTCTTGTGTTCTGTGCGTTTTCAGCTTTCTCTCGGCCTGCAAACGCCTTAATAGTCAAGAATGCACAAAAACTTAGTTTGAACAAAAACAGTTGGAAAACTATTCACAAACCATGATACCATCATAAAACAGATAAATGTACTTTCCTGAGGTGCTAGTTTTAGGTAAACACTGTTAACCAATGCATTCTTGTGTTCTGTGCGTTTTCAGCTTTCTCTCGGCCTGCAAACGCCTTAATAGTCAAGAATGCACCAAAACTTAGTTTGAACAAAAAAGGTTGGAAAACTATTCACAAACCATGATACCATCATAAAACAGATAAATGTACTTTCCTGAGGTGCTAGTTTTAGGTAAACACTGTTAACCAATGCATTCTTGTGTTCTGTGCGTTTTCAGCTTTCTCTCGGCCTGCAAACGCCTTAATAGTCAAGAATGCACAAAAACTTAGTTTGAGTAAAAAAAGCTGGAAAACTATTCACAAACCATGATACCATCATAAAACAGATAAATGTACTTTCCTGAGGTGCTAGTTTTAGGTAAACACTGTTAACCAATGCATTCTTGTGTTCTGTGCGTTTTCAGCTTTCTCTCGGCCTGCAAACGCCTTAATGGTCAAGAATGCACAAAAACTTAGTTTGAACAAAAACAGTTGGAAAACTATTCACAAACCATGATACCATCATAAAACAGATAAATGTACTTTCCTGAGGTGCTAGTTTTCGGTAAACACTGTTAACCAATGCATTCTTGTGTTCTGTGCGTTTTCAGCTTTCTCTCGGCCTGCAAACGCCTTAATAGTCAAGAATGCACAAAAACTTAGTTTGAGTAAAAAAAGCTGGAAAACTATTCACAAACCATGATACCATCATAAAACAGATAAATGTACTTTCCTGAGGTGCTAGTTTTATGTAAACACTGTTAACCAATGCATTCTTGTGTTCTGTGCGTTTTCAGCTTTCTCTCGGCCTGCAAACGCCTTAATAGTCAAGAATGCACAAAAACTTAGTTTGAGTAAAAAAAGCTGGAAAACTATTCACAAACCATGATACCATCATAAAACAGATAAATGTACTTTCCTGAGGTGCTAGTTTTAGGTAAACACTGTTAACCAATGCATTCTTGTGTTCTGTGCGTTTTCAGCTTTCTCTCGGCCTGCAAACGCCTTAATAGTCAAGAATGCACAAAAACTTAGTTTGAGTAAAAAAAGCTGGAAAACTATTCACAAACCATGATACCATCATAAAACAGATAAATGTACTTTCCTGAGGTGCTAGTTTTCGGTAAACACTGTTAACCAATGCATTCTTGTGTTCTGTGCGTTTTCAGCTTTCTCTCGGCCTGCAAACGCCTTAATAGTCAAGAATGCACAAAAACTTAGTTTGAGTAAAAAAAGCTGGAAAACTATTCACAAACCATGATACCATCATAAAACAGATAAATGTACTTTCCTGAGGTGCTAGTTTTATGTAAACACTGTTAACCAATGCATTCTTGTGTTCTGTGCGTTTTCAGCTTTCTCTCGGCCTGCAAACGCCTTAATAGTCAAGAATGCACAAAAACTTAGTTTGAGTAAAAAAAGCTGGAAAACTATTCACAAACCATGATACCATCATAAAACAGATAAATGTACTTTCCTGAGGTGCTAGTTTTAGGTAAACACTGTTAACCAATGCATTCTTGTGTTCTGTGCGTTTTCAGCTTTCTCTCGGCCTGCAAACGCCTTAATAGTCAAGAATGCACAAAAACTTAGTTTGAGTAAAAAAAGCTGGAAAACTATTCACAAACCATGATACCATCATAAAACAGATAAATGTACTTTCCTGAGGTGCTAGTTTTAGGTAAACACTGTTAACCAATGCATTCTTGTGTTCTGTGCGTTTTCAGCTTTCTCTCGGCCTGCAAACACCTTAATAGTCAAGAATGCACAAAAACTTTGAGTAAAAAAAGCTGGAAAACTATTCACAAACCATGATACCATCATAAAACAGATAAATGTACTTTCCTGAGGTGCTAGTTTTAGGTAAACACTGTTAACCAATGCATTCTTGTGTTCTGTGCGTTTTCAGCTTTCTCTCGGCCTGCAAACGCCTTAATAGTCAAGAATGCACAAAAACTTAGTTTGAACAAAAAAGGTTGGAAAACTATTCACAAACCATGATACCATCATAAAACAGATAAATGTACTTTCCTGAGGTGCTAGTTTTAGGTAAACACTGTTAACCAATGCATTCTTTTGTTCTGTGCGTTTTCAGCTTTCTCTCGGCCTGCAAACGCCTTAATAGTCAAGAATGCACAAAAACTTAGTTTGAACAAAAACTGTTGGAAAACTATTCACAAACCATGATACCATCATAAAACAGATAAATGTACTTTCCTGAGGTGCTAGTTTTAGGTAAACACTGTTAACCAATGCATTCTTGTGTTCTGTGCGTTTTCAGCTTTCTCTCGGCCTGCAAACGCCTCAGGAATGCACAAAAACTTAGTTTGAACAAAAACAGTTGGAAAACTATTCACAAACCATGATACCATCATAAAACAGATAAATGTACTTTCCTGAGGTGCCAGTTTTAGGTAAACACTGTTAACCGATGCATTCTTGTGTTCTGTGCGTTTTCAGCTTTCTCTCGGCGTGCAAACGCCTTAATAGTCAAGAATGCACAAAAACTTAGTTTGAACAAAAAAGGTTGGAAAACTATTCACAAACCATGATACCATCATAAAACAGATAAATGTACTTTCCTGAGGTGCCAGTTTTAGGTAAACACTGTTAACCAATGCATTCTTGTGTTCTGTGCGTTTTCAGCTTTCTCTCGGCCTGAAAACGCCTTAATAGTCAAGAATGCACAAAAACTTAGTTTGAGTAAAAAAAGCTGGAAAACTATTCACAAACCATGATACCATCATAAAACAGATAAATGTACTTTCCTGAGGTGCTAGTTTTAGGTAAACACTGTTAACCAATGCATTCTTGTGTTCTGTGCGTTTTCAGCTTTCTCTCGGCCTGCAAACGCCTTAATAGTCAAGAATGCACAAAAACTTAGTTTGAGTAAAAAAAGCTGGAAAACTATTCACAAACCATGATACCATCATAAAACAGATAAATGTACTTTCCTGAGGTGCCAGTTTTAGGTAAACACTGTTAACCGATGCATTCTTGTGTTCTGTGCGTTTTCAGCTTTCTCTCGGCCTGCAAACGCCTTAATAGTCAAGAATGCACAAAAACTTAGTTTGAACAAAAAAGGTTGGAAAACTATTCACAAACCATGATACCATCATAAAACAGATAAATGTACTTTCCTGAGGTGCTAGTTTTAGGTAAACACTGTTAACCAATGCATTCTTGTGTTCTGTGCGTTTTCAGCTTTCTCTCGGCCTGCAAACGCCTTAATAGTCAGGAATGCACAAAAACTTAGTTTGAGTAAAAAAAGCTGGAAAACTATTCACAAACCATGATACCATCATAAAACAGATAAATGTACTTTCCTGAGGTGCTAGTTTTAGGTAAACACTGTTAACCAATGCATTCTTGTGTTCTGTGCGTTTTCAGCTTTCTCTCGGCCTGCAAACGCCTTAATAGTCAAGAATGCACAAAAACTTAGTTTGAGTAAAAAAAGCTGGAAAACTATTCACAAACCATGATACCATCATAAAACAGATAAATGTACTTTCCTGAGGTGCTAGTTTTAGGTAAACACTGTTAACCAATGCATTCTTGTGTTCTGTGCGTTTTCAGCTTTCTCTCGGCCTGCAAACGCCTTAATAGTCAAGAATGCACAAAAACTTAGTTTGAACAAAAAAGGTTGGAAAACTATTCACAAACCATGATACCATCATAAAACAGATAAATGTACTTTCCTGAGGTGCTAGTTTTAGGTAAACACTGTTAACCAATGCATTCTTGTGTTCTGTGCGTTTTCAGCTTTCTCTCGGCCTGCAAACGCCTTAATAGTCAAGAATGCACAAAAACTTAGTTTGAGTAAAAAAAGCTGGAAAACTATTCACAAACCATGATACCATCATAAAACAGATAAATGTACTTTCCTGAGGTGCCAGTTTTAGGTAAACACTGTTAACCGATGCATTCTTGTGTTCTGTGCGTTTTCAGCTTTCTCTCGGCCTGCAAACGCCTTAATAGTCAAGAATGCACAAAAACTTAGTTTGAACAAAAAAGGTTGGAAAACTATTCACAAACCATGATACCATCATAAAACAGATAAATGTACTTTCCTGAGGTGCTAGTTTTAGGTAAACACTGTTAACCAATGCATTCTTGTGTTCTGTGCGTTTTCAGCTTTCTCTCGGCCTGCAAACGCCTTAATAGTCAGGAATGCACAAAAACTTAGTTTGAGTAAAAAAAGCTGGAAAACTATTCACAAACCATGATACCATCATAAAACAGATAAATGTACTTTCCTGAGGTGCTAGTTTTAGGTAAACACTGTTAACCAATGCATTCTTGTGTTCTGTGCGTTTTCAGCTTTCTCTCGGCCTGCAAACGCCTTAATAGTCAAGAATGCACAAAAACTTAGTTTGAGTAAAAAAAGCTGGAAAACTATTCACAAACCATGATACCATCATAAAACAGATAAATGTACTTTCCTGAGGTGCTAGTTTTAGGTAAACACTGTTAACCAATGCATTCTTGTGTTCTGTGCGTTTTCAGCTTTCTCTCGGCCTGCAAACGCCTCAATATTCAAGAATGCACAAAAACTTAGTTTGAGTAAAAAAAGCTGGAAAACTATTCACAAACCATGATACCATCATAAAACAGATAAATGTACTTTCCTGAGGTGCCAGTTTTAGGTAAACACTGTTAACCAATGCATTCTTGTGTTCTGTGCGTTTTCAGCTTTCTCTCGGCCTGCAAACGCCTTAATAGTCAAGAATGCACAAAAACTTAGTTTGAGTAAAAAAAGCTGGAAAACTATTCACAAACCATGATACCATCATAAAACAGATAAATATACTTTCCTGAGGTGCTAGTTTTAGGTAAACACTGTTAACCAATGCATTCTTGTGTTCTGTGCGTTTTCAGCTTTCTCTCGGCCTGCAAACGCCTTAATAGTCAGGAATGCACCAAAACTTAGTTTGAGTAAAAAAAGCTGGAAAACTATTCACAAACCATGATACCATCATAAAACAGATAAATGTACTTTCCTGAGGTGCTAGTTTTAGGTAAACACTGTTAACCAATGCATTCTTGTGTTCTGTGCGTTTTCAGCTTTCTCTCGGCCTGCAAACACCTTAATAGTCAAGAATGCACAAAAACTTAGTTTGAGTAAAAAAAGCTGGAAAACTATTCACAAACCATGATACCATCATAAAACAGATAAATGTACTTTCCTGAGGTGCTAGTTTTAGGTAAACACTGTTAACCAATGCATTCTTGTGTTCTGTGCGTTTTCAGCTTTCTCTCGGCCTGAAAACGCCTTAATAGTCAAGAATGCACAAAAACTTAGTTTGAGTAAAAAAAGCTGGAAAACTATTCACAAACCATGATACCATCATAAAACAGATAAATGTACTTTCCTGAGGTGCTAGTTTTAGGTAAACACTGTTAACCAATGCATTCTTGTGTTCTGTGCGTTTTCAGCTTTCTCTCGGCCTGCAAACGCCTTAATAGTCAAGAATGCACAAAAACTTAGTTTGAGTAAAAAAAGCTGGAAAACTATTCACAAACCATGATACCATCATAAAACAGATAAATGTACTTTCCTGAGGTGCTAGTTTTAGGTAAACACTGTTAACCAATGCATTCTTGTGTTCTGTGCGTTTTCAGCTTTCTCTCGGCCTGCAAACGCCTTAATAGTCAAGAATGCACAAAAACTTAGTTTGAGTAAAAAAAGCTGGAAAACTATTCACAAACCATGATACCATCATAAAACAGATAAATGTACTTTCCTGAGGTGCTAGTTTTAGGTAAACACTGTTAACTAATGCATTCTTGTGTTCTGTGCGTTTTCAGCTTTCTCTCGGCCTGCAAACGCCTTAATGGTCAAGAATGCACAAAAACTTAGTTTGAACAAAAACAGTTGGAAAACTATTCACAAACCATGATACCATCATAAAACAGATAAATGTACTTTCCTGAGGTGCTAGTTTTCGGTAAACACTGTTAACCAATGCATTCTTGTGTTCTGTGCGTTTTCAGCTTTCTCTCGGCCTGCAAACGCCTTAATAGTCAAGAATGCACAAAAACTTAGTTTGAGTAAAAAAAGCTGGAAAACTATTCACAAACCATGATACCATCATAAAACAGATAAATGTACTTTCCTGAGGTGCTAGTTTTAGGTAAACACTGTTAACCAATGCATTCTTGTGTTCTGTGCGTTTTCAGCTTTCTCTCGGCCTGCAAACGCCTTAATAGTCAAGAATGCACAAAAACTTAGTTTGAGTAAAAAAAGCTGGAAAACTATTCACAAACCATGATACCATCATAAAACAGATAAATGTACTTTCCTGAGGTGCTAGTTTTAGGTAAACACTGTTAACCAATGCATTCTTGTGTTCTGTGCGTTTTCAGCTTTCTCTCGGCCTGCAAACGCCTTAATAGTCAAGAATGCACAAAAACTTAGTTTGAACAAAAACAGTTGGAAAACTATTCACAAACCATGATACCATCATAAAACAGATAAATGTACTTTCCTGAGGTGCTAGTTTTAGGTAAACACTGTTAACCAATGCATTCTTGTGTTCTGTGCGTTTTCAGCTTTCTCTCGGCCTGCAAACGCCTTAATAGTCAGGAATGCACAAAAACTTAGTTTGAGTAAAAAAAGCTGGAAAACTATTCACAAACCATGATACCATCATAAAACAGATAAATGTACTTTCCTGAGGTGCTAGTTTTAGGTAAACACTGTTAACCAATGCATTCTTGTGTTCTGTGCGTTTTCAGCTTTCTCTCGGCCTGCAAACGCCTTAATAGTCAAGAATGCACAAAAACTTAGTTTGAGTAAAAAAAGCTGGAAAACTATTCACAAACCATGATACCATCATAAAACAGATAAATGTACTTTCCTGAGGTGCTAGTTTTAGGTAAACACTGTTAACCAATGCATTCTTGTGTTCTGTGCGTTTTCAGCTTTCTCTCGGCCTGCAAACGCCTTAATAGTCAAGAATGCACAAAAACTTAGTTTGAACAAAAAAGGTTGGAAAACTATTCACAAACCATGATACCATCATAAAACAGATAAATGTACTTTCCTGAGGTGCTAGTTTTAGGTAAACACTGTTAACCAATGCATTCTTGTGTTCTGTGCGTTTTCAGCTTTCTCTCGGCCTGCAAACGCCTTAATAGTCAAGAATGCACAAAAACTTAGTTTGAGTAAAAAAAGCTGGAAAACTATTCACAAACCATGATACCATCATAAAACAGATAAATGTACTTTCCTGAGGTGCCAGTTTTAGGTAAACACTGTTAACCGATGCATTCTTGTGTTCTGTGCGTTTTCAGCTTTCTCTCGGCCTGCAAACGCCTTAATAGTCAAGAATGCACAAAAACTTAGTTTGAACAAAAAAGGTTGGAAAAATATTCACAAACCATGATACCATCATAAAACAGATAAATGTACTTTCCTGAGGTGCTAGTTTTAGGTAAACACTGTTAACCAATGCATTCTTGTGTTCTGTGCGTTTTCAGCTTTCTCTCGGCCTGCAAACGCCTTAATAGTCAGGAATGCACAAAAACTTAGTTTGAGTAAAAAAAGCTGGAAAACTATTCACAAACCATGATACCATCATAAAACAGATAAATGTACTTTCCTGAGGTGCTAGTTTTAGGTAAACACTGTTAACCAATGCATTCTTGTGTTCTGTGCGTTTTCAGCTTTCTCTCGGCCTGCAAACGCCTTAATAGTCAAGAATGCACAAAAACTTAGTTTGAGTAAAAAAAGCTGGAAAACTATTCACAAACCATGATACCATCATAAAACAGATAAATGTACTTTCCTGAGGTGCTAGTTTTAGGTAAACACTGTTAACCAATGCATTCTTGTGTTCTGTGCGTTTTCAGCTTTCTCTCGGCCTGCAAACGCCTTAATATTCAAGAATGCACAAAAACTTAGTTTGAGTAAAAAAAGCTGGAAAACTATTCACAAACCATGATACCATCATAAAACAGATAAATGTACTTTCCTGAGGTGCCAGTTTTAGGTAAACACTGTTAACCAATGCATTCTTGTGTTCTGTGCGTTTTCAGCTTTCTCTCGGCCTGCAAACGCCTTAATAGTCAAGAATGCACAAAAACTTAGTTTGAGTAAAAAAAGCTGGAAAACTATTCACAAACCATGATACCATCATAAAACAGATAAATATACTTTCCTGAGGTGCTAGTTTTAGGTAAACACTGTTAACCAATGCATTCTTGTGTTCTGTGCGTTTTCAGCTTTCTCTCGGCCTGCAAACGCCTTAATAGTCAGGAATGCACCAAAACTTAGTTTGAGTAAAAAAAGCTGGAAAACTATTCACAAACCATGATACCATCATAAAACAGATAAATGTACTTTCCTGAGGTGCTAGTTTTAGGTAAACACTGTTAACCAATGCATTCTTGTGTTCTGTGCGTTTTCAGCTTTCTCTCGGCCTGCAAACACCTTAATAGTCAAGAATGCACAAAAACTTAGTTTGAGTAAAAAAAGCTGGAAAACTATTCACAAACCATGATACCATCATAAAACAGATAAATGTACTTTCCTGAGGTGCTAGTTTTAGGTAAACACTGTTAACCAATGCATTCTTGTGTTCTGTGCGTTTTCAGCTTTCTCTCGGCCTGAAAACGCCTTAATAGTCAAGAATGCACAAAAACTTAGTTTGAGTAAAAAAAGCTGGAAAACTATTCACAAACCATGATACCATCATAAAACAGATAAATGTACTTTCCTGAGGTGCTAGTTTTAGGTAAACACTGTTAACCAATGCATTCTTGTGTTCTGTGCGTTTTCAGCTTTCTCTCGGCCTGCAAACGCCTTAATAGTCAAGAATGCACAAAAACTTAGTTTGAGTAAAAAAAGCTGGAAAACTATTCACAAACCATGATACCATCATAAAACAGATAAATGTACTTTCCTGAGGTGCTAGTTTTAGGTAAACACTGTTAACCAATGCATTCTTGTGTTCTGTGCGTTTTCAGCTTTCTCTCGGCCTGCAAACGCCTTAATAGTCAAGAATGCACAAAAACTTAGTTTGAGTAAAAAAAGCTGGAAAACTATTCACAAACCATGATACCATCATAAAACAGATAAATGTACTTTCCTGAGGTGCTAGTTTTAGGTAAACACTGTTAACTAATGCATTCTTGTGTTCTGTGCGTTTTCAGCTTTCTCTCGGCCTGCAAACGCCTTAATGGTCAAGAATGCACAAAAACTTAGTTTGAACAAAAACAGTTGGAAAACTATTCACAAACCATGATACCATCATAAAACAGATAAATGTACTTTCCTGAGGTGCTAGTTTTCGGTAAACACTGTTAACCAATGCATTCTTGTGTTCTGTGCGTTTTCAGCTTTCTCTCGGCCTGCAAACGCCTTAATAGTCAAGAATGCACAAAAACTTAGTTTGAGTAAAAAAAGCTGGAAAACTATTCACAAACCATGATACCATCATAAAACAGATAAATGTACTTTCCTGAGGTGCTAGTTTTAGGTAAACACTGTTAACCAATGCATTCTTGTGTTCTGTGCGTTTTCAGCTTTCTCTCGGCCTGCAAACGCCTTAATAGTCAAGAATGCACAAAAACTTAGTTTGAGTAAAAAAAGCTGGAAAACTATTCACAAACCATGATACCATCATAAAACAGATAAATGTACTTTCCTGAGGTGCTAGTTTTAGGTAAACACTGTTAACCAATGCATTCTTGTGTTCTGTGCGTTTTCAGCTTTCTCTCGGCCTGCAAACGCCTTAATAGTCAAGAATGCACAAAAACTTAGTTTGAACAAAAACAGTTGGAAAACTATTCACAAACTATGATACCATCATAAAACAGATAAATGTACTTTCCTGAGGTGCTAGTTTTAGGTAAACACTGTTAACCAATGCATTCTTGTGTTCTGTGCGTTTTCAGCTTTCTCTCGGCCTGCAAACGCCTTAATAGTCAAGAATGCACAAAAACTTAGTTTGAACAAAAAAGGTTGGAAAACTATTCACAAACCATGATACCATCATAAAACAGATAAATGTACTTTCCTGAGGTGCTAGTTTTAGGTAAACACTGTTAACCAATGCATTCTTGTGTTCTGTGCGTTTTCAGCCTTCTCTCGGCCTGCAAACGCCTTAATAGTCAGGAATGCACCAAAACTTAGTTTGAGTAAAAAAAGCTGGAAAACTATTCACAAACCATGATACCATCATAAAACAGATAAATGTACTTTCCTGAGGTGCTAGTTTTCGGTAAACACTGTTAACCAATGCATTCTTGTGTTCTGTGCGTTTTCAGCTTTCTCTCGGCCTGCAAACGCCTTAATAGTCAGGAATGCACAAAAACTTAGTTTGAGTAAAAAAAGCTGGAAAACTATTCACAAACCATGATACCATCATAAAACAGATAAATGTACTTTCCTGAGGTGCTAGTTTTAGGTAAACACTGTTAACCAATACATTCTTGTGTTCTGTGCGTTTTCAGCTTTCTCTCGGCCTGCAAACGCCTTAATAGTCAAGAATGCACAAAAACTTAGTTTGAGTAAAAAAAGCTGGAAAACTATTCACAAACCATGATACCATCATAAAACAGATAAATGTACTTTCCTGAGGTGCTAGTTTTAGGTAAACACTGTTAACCAATGCATTCTTGTGTTCTGTGCGTTTTCAGCTTTCTCTCGGCCTGCAAACGCCTTAATAGTCAAGAATGCACAAAAACTTAGTTTGAGTAAAAAAAGCTGGAAAACTATTCACAAACCATGATACCATCATAAAACAGATAAATGTACTTTCCTGAGGTGCTAGTTTTAGGTAAACACTGTTAACCAATGCATTCTTGTGTTCTGTGCGTTTTCAGCTTTCTCTCGGCCTGCAAACGCCTTAATAGTCAAGAATGCACAAAAACTTAGTTTGAGTAAAAAAAGCTGGAAAACTATTCACAAACCATGATACCATCATAAAACAGATAAATGTGCTTTCCTGAGGTGCCAGTTTTAGGTAAACACTGTTAACCAATGCATTCTTGTGTTCTGTGCGTTTTCAGCTTTCTCTCGGCCTGCAAACGCCTTAATAGTCAAGAATGCACAAAAACTTAGTTTGAGTAAAAAAAGCTGGAAAACTATTCACAAACCATGATACCATCATAAAACAGATAAATGTACTTTCCTGAGGTGCTAGTTTTAGGTAAACACTGTTAACCAATGCATTCTTGTGTTCTGTGCGTTTTCAGCTTTCTCTCGGCCTGCAAACGCCTTAATAGTCAAGAATGCACAAAAACTTAGTTTGAGTAAAAAAAGCTGGAAAACTATTCACAAACCATGATACCATCATAAAACAGATAAATGTACTTTCCTGAGGTGCTAGTTTTAGGTAAACACTGTTAACCAATGCATTCTTGTGTTCTGTGCGTTTTCAGCTTTCTCTCGGCCTGAAAACGCCTTAATAGTCAAGAATGCACAAAAACTTAGTTTGAGTAAAAAAAGCTGGAAAACTATTCACAAACCATGATACCATCATAAAACAGATAAATGTACTTTCCTGAGGTGCTAGTTTTAGGTAAACACTGTTAACCAATGCATTCTTGTGTTCTGTGCGTTTTCAGCTTTCTCTCGGCCTGCAAACGCCTTAATAGTCAAGAATGCACAAAAACTTAGTTTGAGTAAAAAAAGCTGGAAAACTATTCACAAACCATGATACCATCATAAAACAGATAAATGTACTTTCCTGAGGTGCTAGTTTTAGGTAAACACTGTTAACCAATGCATTCTTGTGTTCTGTGCGTTTTCAGCTTTCTCTCGGCCTGCAAACGCCTTAATAGTCAAGAATGCACCAAAACTTAGTTTGAACAAAAAAGGTTGGAAAACTATTCACAAACCACGATAACATCATAAAACAGATAAATGTACTTTCCTGAGGTGCTAGTTTTATGTAAACACTGTTAACCAATGCATTCTTGTGTTCTGTGCGTTTTCAGCTTTCTCTCGGCCTGCAAACGCCTTAATAGTCAAGAATGCACAAAAACTTAGTTTGAGTAAAAAAAGCTGGAAAACTATTCACAAACCATGATACCATCATAAAACAGATAAATGTACTTTCCTGAGGTGCTAGTTTTAGGTAAACACTGTTAACCAATGCATTCTTGTGTTCTGTGCGTTTTCAGCTTTCTCTCGGCCTGCAAACGCCTTAATAGTCAAGAATGCACAAAAACTTAGTTTGAACAAAAAAAGTTGGAAAACTATTCACAAACCATGATACCATCATAAAACAGATAAATGTACTTTCCTGAGGTGCTAGTTTTAGGTAAACACTGTTAACCAATGCATTCTTGTGTTCTGTGCGTTTTCAGCCTTCTCTCGGCCTGCAAACGCCTTAATAGTCAGGAATGCACAAAAACTTAGTTTGAGTAAAAAAAGCTGGAAAACTATTCACAAACCATGATACCATCATAAAACAGATAAATGTACTTTCCTGAGGTGCTAGTTTTAGGTAAACACTGTTAACCAATGCATTCTTGTGTTCTGTGCGTTTTCAGCTTTCTCTCGGCCTGCAAACGCCTTAATAGTCAGGAATGCACAAAAACTTAGTTTGAGTAAAAAAAGCTGGAAAACTATTCACAAACCATGATACCATCATAAAACAGATAAATTTACTTTCCTGAGGTGCTAGTTTTAGGTAAACACTGTTAACCAATGCATTCTTGTGTTCTGTGCGTTTTCAGTTTTCTCTCGGCCTGCAAACGCCTTAATAGTCAAGAATGCACAAAAACTTAGTTTGAGTAAAAAAAGCTGGAAAACTATTCACAAACCACGATAACATCATAAAACAGATAAATGTACTTTCCTGAGGTGCTAGTTTTATGTAAACACTGTTAACCAATGCATTCTTGTGTTCTGTGCGTTTTCAGCTTTCTCTCGGCCTGCAAACGCCTTAATAGTCAAGAATGCACAAAAACTTAGTTTGAACAAAAAAAGTTGGAAAACTATTCACAAACCATGATACCATCATAAAACAGATAAATGTACTTTCCTGAGGTGCTAGTTTTAGGTAAACACTGTTAACCAATGCATTCTTGTGTTCTGTGCGTTTTCAGCTTTCTCTCGGCCTGCAAACGCCTTAATAGTCAAGAATGCACAAAAACTTAGTTTGAGTAAAAAAAGCTGGAAAACTATTCACAAACCATGATACCATCATAAAACAGATAAATGTACTTTCCTGAGGTGCTAGTTTTAGGTAAACACTGTTAACCAATGCATTCTTGTGTTCTGTGCGTTTTCAGCTTTCTCTCGGCCTGCAAACGCCTTAATAGTCAAGAATGCACAAAAACTTAGTTTGAACAAAAAAAGTTGGAAAACTATTCACAAACCATGATACCATCATAAAACAGATAAATGTACTTTCCTGAGGTGCTAGTTTTAGGTAAACACTGTTAACCAATGCATTCTTGTGTTCTGTGCGTTTTCAGCTTTCTCTCGGCCTGCAAACGCCTTAATAGTCAAGAATGCACAAAAACTTAGTTTGAACAAAAAAGGTTGGAAAACTATTCACAAACCATGATACCATCATAAAACAGATAAATGTACTTTCCTGAGGTGCTAGTTTTAGGTAAACACTGTTAACCAATGCATTCTTGTGTTCTGTGCGTTTTCAGCTTTCTCTCGGCCTGCAAACGCCTTATAGTCAAGAATGAACAAAAACTTAGTTTGAACAAAAAAAGCTGGAAAACTATTCACAAACCATGATACCATCATAAAACAGATAAATGTACTTTCCTGAGGTGCTAGTTTTAGGTAAACACTGTTAACTAATGCATTCTTGTGTTCTGTGCGTTTTCAGCTTTCTCTCGGCCTGCAAACGCCTTAATAGTCATGAATGCACCAAAACTTAGTTTGAACAAAAAAGGTTGGAAAACTATTCACAAACCACGATAACATCATAAAACAGATAAATGTACTTTCCTGAGGTGCTAGTTTTATGTAAACACTGTTAACCAATGCATTCTTGTGTTCTGTGCGTTTTCAGCTTTCTCTCGGCCTGCAAACGCCTTAATAGTCAAGAATGCACAAAAACTTAGTTTGAACAAAAAAGGTTGGAAAACTATTCACAAACCATGATACCATCATAAAACAGATAAATGTACTTTCCTGAGGTGCTAGTTTTAGGTAAACACTGTTAACCAATGCATTCTTGTGTTCTGTGCGTTTTCAGCCTTCTCTCGGCCTGCAAACGCCTTAATAGTCAAGAATGCACAAAAACTTAGTTTGAGTAAAAAAAGCTGGAAAACTATTCACAAACCATGATACCATCATAAAACAGATAAATGTACTTTCCTGAGGTGCTAGTTTTAGGTAAACACTGTTAACCAATGCATTCTTGTGTTCTGTGCGTTTTCAGCTTTCTCTCGGCCTGCAAACGCCTTAATAGTCAAGAATGCACAAAAACTTAGTTTGAGTAAAAAAAGCTGGAAAACTATTCACAAACCATGATACCATCATAAAACAGATAAATTTACTTTCCTGAGGTGCTAGTTTTAGGTAAACACTGTTAACTAATGCATTCTTGTGTTCTGTGCGTTTTCAGCTTTCTCTCGGCCTGCAAACGCCTTAATAGTCATGAATGCACCAAAACTTAGTTTGAACAAAAAAGGTTGGAAAACTATTCACAAACCACGATAACATCATAAAACAGATAAATGTACTTTCCTGAGGTGCTAGTTTTATGTAAACACTGTTAACCAATGCATTCTTGTGTTCTGTGCGTTTTCAGCTTTCTCTCGGCCTGCAAACGCCTTAATAGTCAAGAATGCACAAAAACTTAGTTTGAGTAAAAAAAGCTGGAAAACTATTCACAAACCATGATACCATCATAAAACAGATAAATGTACTTTCCTGAGGTGCTAGTTTTAGGTAAACACTGTTAACCAATGCATTCTTGTGTTCTGTGCGTTTTCAGCTTTCTCTCGGCCTGCAAACGCCTTAATAGTCAAGAATGCACAAAAACTTAGTTTGAACAAAAAAAGTTGGAAAACTATTCACAAACCATGATACCATCATAAAACAGATAAATGTACTTTCCTGAGGTGCTAGTTTTAGGTAAACACTGTTAACCAATGCATTCTTGTGTTCTGTGCGTTTTCAGCTTTCTCTCGGCCTGCAAACGCCTTAATAGTCAAGAATGCACAAAAACTTAGTTTGAACAAAAAAGGTTGGAAAACTATTCACAAACCATGATACCATCATAAAACAGATAAATGTACTTTCCTGAGGTGCTAGTTTTAGGTAAACACTGTTAACCAATGCATTCTTGTGTTCTGTGCGTTTTCAGCCTTCTCTCGGCCTGCAAACGCCTTAATAGTCATGAATGCACCAAAACTTAGTCTGAACAAAAAAGGTTGGAAAACTATTCACAAACCACGATAACATCATAAAACAGATAAATGTACTTTCCTGAGGTGCTAGCTTTATGTAAACACTGTTAACCAATGCATTCTTGTGTTCTGTGCGTTTTCAGCTTTCTCTCGGCCTGCAAACGCCTTAATAGTCAAGAATGCACAAAAACTTAGTTTGAACAAAAAAGGTTGGAAAACTATTCACAAACCATGATACCATCATAAAACAGATAAATGTACTTTCCTGAGGTGCTAGTTTTAGGTAAACACTGTTAACCAATGCATTCTTGTGTTCTGTGCGTTTTCAGCTTTCTCTCGGCCTGCAAACGCCTTAATAGTCAAGAATGCACAAAAACTTAGTTTGAGTAAAAAAAGCTGGAAAACTATTCACAAACCATGATACCATCATAAAACAGATAAATGTACTCTCCTGAGGTGCTAGTTTTATGTAAACACTGTTAACCAATGCATTCTTGTGTTCTGTGCGTTTTCAGCTTTCTCTCGGCCTGCAAACGCCTTAATAGTCAAGAATGCACAAAAACTTAGTTTGAACAAAAACAGTTGGAAAACTATTCACAAACCATGATACCATCATAAAACAGATAAATGTACTTTCCTGAGGTGCTAGTTTTAGGTAAACACTGTTAACCAATGCATTCTTGTGTTCTGTGCGTTTTAAGCTTTCTCTCGGCCTGCAAACGCCTTAATAGTCAGGAATGCACCAAAACTTAGTTTGAACAAAAAAGGTTGGAAAACTATTCACAAACCATGATACCATCATAAAACAGATAAATGTACTTTCCTGAGGTGCTAGTTTTAGGTAAACACTGTTAACCAATGCATTCTTGTGTTCTGTGCGTTTTCAGCTTTCTCTCGGCCTGCAAACGCCTTAATAGTCAAGAATGCACAAAAACTTAGTTTGAACAAAAAAGGTTGGAAAACTATTCACAAACCATGATACCATCATAAAACAGATAAATGTACTTTCCTGAGGTGCTAGTTTTAGGTAAACACTGTTAACCAATGCATTCTTGTGTTCTGTGCGTTTTCAGCCTTCTCTCGGCCTGCAAACGCCTTAATAGTCAGGAATGCACCAAAACTTAGTTTGAGTAAAAAAAGCTGGAAAACTATTCACAAACCATGATACCATCATAAAACAGATAAATGTACTTTCCTGAGGTGCTAGTTTTCGGTAAACACTGTTAACCAATGCATTCTTGTGTTCTGTGCGTTTTCAGCTTTCTCTCGGCCTGCAAACGCCTTAATAGTCAGGAATGCACAAAAACTTAGTTTGAGTAAAAAAAGCTGGAAAACTATTCACAAACCATGATACCATCATAAAACAGATAAATGTACTTTCCTGAGGTGCTAGTTTTAGGTAAACACTGTTAACCAATACATTCTTGTGTTCTGTGCGTTTTCAGCTTTCTCTCGGCCTGCAAACGCCTTAATAGTCAAGAATGCACAAAAACTTAGTTTGAGTAAAAAAAGCTGGAAAACTATTCACAAACCATGATACCATCATAAAACAGATAAATGTACTTTCCTGAGGTGCTAGTTTTAGGTAAACACTGTTAACCAATGCATTCTTGTGTTCTGTGCGTTTTCAGCTTTCTCTCGGCCTGCAAACGCCTTAATAGTCAAGAATGCACAAAAACTTAGTTTGAGTAAAAAAAGCTGGAAAACTATTCACAAACCATGATACCATCATAAAACAGATAAATGTACTTTCCTGAGGTGCTAGTTTTAGGTAAACACTGTTAACCAATGCATTCTTGTGTTCTGTGCGTTTTCAGCTTTCTCTCGGCCTGCAAACGCCTTAATAGTCAAGAATGCACAAAAACTTAGTTTGAGTAAAAAAAGCTGGAAAACTATTCACAAACCATGATACCATCATAAAACAGATAAATGTGCTTTCCTGAGGTGCCAGTTTTAGGTAAACACTGTTAACCAATGCATTCTTGTGTTCTGTGCGTTTTCAGCTTTCTCTCGGCCTGCAAACGCCTTAATAGTCAAGAATGCACAAAAACTTAGTTTGAGTAAAAAAAGCTGGAAAACTATTCACAAACCATGATACCATCATAAAACAGATAAATGTACTTTCCTGAGGTGCTAGTTTTAGGTAAACACTGTTAACCAATGCATTCTTGTGTTCTGTGCGTTTTCAGCTTTCTCTCGGCCTGCAAACGCCTTAATAGTCAGGAATGCACCAAAACTTAGTTTGAGTAAAAAAAGCTGGAAAACTATTCACAAACCATGATACCATCATAAAACAGATAAATGTACTTTCCTGAGGTGCTAGTTTTAGGTAAACACTGTTAACCAATGCATTCTTGTGTTCTGTGCGTTTTCAGCTTTCTCTCGGCCTGCAAACACCTTAATAGTCAAGAATGCACAAAAACTTTGAGTAAAAAAAGCTGGAAAACTATTCACAAACCATGATACCATCATAAAACAGATAAATGTACTTTCCTGAGGTGCTAGTTTTAGGTAAACACTGTTAACCAATGCATTCTTGTGTTCTGTGCGTTTTCAGCCTTCTCTCGGCCTGCAAACGCCTTAATAGTCAGGAATGCACCAAAACTTAGTTTGAGTAAAAAAAGCTGGAAAACTATTCACAAACCATGATACCATCATAAAACAGATAAATGTACTTTCCTGAGGTGCTAGTTTTCGGTAAACACTGTTAACCAATGCATTCTTGTGTTCTGTGCGTTTTCAGCTTTCTCTCGGCCTGCAAACGCCTTAATAGTCAGGAATGCACAAAAACTTAGTTTGAGTAAAAAAAGCTGGAAAACTATTCACAAACCATGATACCATCATAAAACAGATAAATGTACTTTCCTGAGGTGCTAGTTTTAGGTAAACACTGTTAACCAATACATTCTTGTGTTCTGTGCGTTTTCAGCTTTCTCTCGGCCTGCAAACGCCTTAATAGTCAAGAATGCACAAAAACTTAGTTTGAGTAAAAAAAGCTGGAAAACTATTCACAAACCATGATACCATCATAAAACAGATAAATGTACTTTCCTGAGGTGCTAGTTTTAGGTAAACACTGTTAACCAATGCATTCTTGTGTTCTGTGCGTTTTCAGCTTTCTCTCGGCCTGCAAACGCCTTAATAGTCAAGAATGCACAAAAACTTAGTTTGAGTAAAAAAAGCTGGAAAACTATTCACAAACCATGATACCATCATAAAACAGATAAATGTACTTTCCTGAGGTGCTAGTTTTAGGTAAACACTGTTAACCAATGCATTCTTGTGTTCTGTGCGTTTTCAGCTTTCTCTCGGCCTGCAAACGCCTTAATAGTCAAGAATGCACAAAAACTTAGTTTGAGTAAAAAAAGCTGGAAAACTATTCACAAACCATGATACCATCATAAAACAGATAAATGTGCTTTCCTGAGGTGCCAGTTTTAGGTAAACACTGTTAACCAATGCATTCTTGTGTTCTGTGCGTTTTCAGCTTTCTCTCGGCCTGCAAACGCCTTAATAGTCAAGAATGCACAAAAACTTAGTTTGAGTAAAAAAAGCTGGAAAACTATTCACAAACCATGATACCATCATAAAACAGATAAATGTACTTTCCTGAGGTGCTAGTTTTAGGTAAACACTGTTAACCAATGCATTCTTGTGTTCTGTGCGTTTTCAGCTTTCTCTCGGCCTGCAAACGCCTTAATAGTCAAGAATGCACAAAAACTTAGTTTGAGTAAAAAAAGCTGGAAAACTATTCACAAACCATGATACCATCATAAAACAGATAAATGTACTTTCCTGAGGTGCTAGTTTTAGGTAAACACTGTTAACCAATGCATTCTTGTGTTCTGTGCGTTTTCAGCTTTCTCTCGGCCTGAAAACGCCTTAATAGTCAAGAATGCACAAAAACTTAGTTTGAGTAAAAAAAGCTGGAAAACTATTCACAAACCATGATACCATCATAAAACAGATAAATGTACTTTCCTGAGGTGCTAGTTTTAGGTAAACACTGTTAACCAATGCATTCTTGTGTTCTGTGCGTTTTCAGCTTTCTCTCGGCCTGCAAACGCCTTAATAGTCAAGAATGCACAAAAACTTAGTTTGAGTAAAAAAAGCTGGAAAACTATTCACAAACCATGATACCATCATAAAACAGATAAATGTACTTTCCTGAGGTGCTAGTTTTAGGTAAACACTGTTAACCAATGCATTCTTGTGTTCTGTGCGTTTTCAGCTTTCTCTCGGCCTGCAAACGCCTTAATAGTCAAGAATGCACCAAAACTTAGTTTGAACAAAAAAGGTTGGAAAACTATTCACAAACCACGATAACATCATAAAACAGATAAATGTACTTTCCTGAGGTGCTAGTTTTATGTAAACACTGTTAACCAATGCATTCTTGTGTTCTGTGCGTTTTCAGCTTTCTCTCGGCCTGCAAACGCCTTAATAGTCAAGAATGCACAAAAACTTAGTTTGAGTAAAAAAAGCTGGAAAACTATTCACAAACCATGATACCATCATAAAACAGATAAATGTACTTTCCTGAGGTGCTAGTTTTAGGTAAACACTGTTAACCAATGCATTCTTGTGTTCTGTGCGTTTTCAGCTTTCTCTCGGCCTGCAAACGCCTTAATAGTCAAGAATGCACAAAAACTTAGTTTGAACAAAAAAAGTTGGAAAACTATTCACAAACCATGATACCATCATAAAACAGATAAATGTACTTTCCTGAGGTGCTAGTTTTAGGTAAACACTGTTAACCAATGCATTCTTGTGTTCTGTGCGTTTTCAGCCTTCTCTCGGCCTGCAAACGCCTTAATGGTCAGGAATGCACAAAAACTTAGTTTGAGTAAAAAAAGCTGGAAAACTATTCACAAACCATGATACCATCATAAAACAGATAAATGTACTTTCCTGAGGTGCTAGTTTTAGGTAAACACTGTTAACCAATGCATTCTTGTGTTCTGTGCGTTTTCAGCTTTCTCTCGGCCTGCAAACGCCTTAATAGTCAGGAATGCACAAAAACTTAGTTTGAGTAAAAAAAGCTGGAAAACTATTCACAAACCATGATACCATCATAAAACAGATAAATTTACTTTCCTGAGGTGCTAGTTTTAGGTAAACACTGTTAACCAATGCATTCTTGTGTTCTGTGCGTTTTCAGTTTTCTCTCGGCCTGCAAACGCCTTAATAGTCAAGAATGCACAAAAACTTAGTTTGAGTAAAAAAAGCTGGAAAACTATTCACAAACCACGATAACATCATAAAACAGATAAATGTACTTTCCTGAGGTGCTAGTTTTATGTAAACACTGTTAACCAATGCATTCTTGTGTTCTGTGCGTTTTCAGCTTTCTCTCGGCCTGCAAACGCCTTAATAGTCAAGAATGCACAAAAACTTAGTTTGAACAAAAAAAGTTGGAAAACTATTCACAAACCATGATACCATCATAAAACAGATAAATGTACTTTCCTGAGGTGCTAGTTTTAGGTAAACACTGTTAACCAATGCATTCTTGTGTTCTGTGCGTTTTCAGCCTTCTCTCGGCCTGCAAACGCCTTAATAGTCAGGAATGCACAAAAACTTAGTTTGAGTAAAAAAAGCTGGAAAACTATTCACAAACCATGATACCATCATAAAACAGATAAATGTACTTTCCTGAGGTGCTAGTTTTAGGTAAACACTGTTAACCAATGCATTCTTGTGTTCTGTGCGTTTTCAGCTTTCTCTCGGCCTGCAAACGCCTTAATAGTCAAGAATGCACAAAAACTTAGTTTGAGTAAAAAAAGCTGGAAAACTATTCACAAACCATGATACCATCATAAAACAGATAAATGTACTTTCCTGAGGTGCTAGTTTTAGGTAAACACTGTTAACCAATGCATTCTTGTGTTCTGTGCGTTTTCAGCTTTCTCTCGGCCTGCAAACGCCTTAATAGTCAAGAATGCACAAAAACTTAGTTTGAACAAAAAAAGTTGGAAAACTATTCACAAACCATGATACCATCATAAAACAGATAAATGTACTTTCCTGAGGTGCTAGTTTTAGGTAAACACTGTTAACCAATGCATTCTTGTGTTCTGTGCGTTTTCAGCTTTCTCTCGGCCTGCAAACGCCTTAATAGTCAAGAATGCACAAAAACTTAGTTTGAACAAAAAAGGTTGGAAAACTATTCACAAACCATGATACCATCATAAAACAGATAAATGTACTTTCCTGAGGTGCTAGTTTTAGGTAAACACTGTTAACCAATGCATTCTTGTGTTCTGTGCGTTTTCAGCTTTCTCTCGGCCTGCAAACGCCTTATAGTCAAGAATGAACAAAAACTTAGTTTGAACAAAAAAAGCTGGAAAACTATTCACAAACCATGATACCATCATAAAACAGATAAATGTACTTTCCTGAGGTGCTAGTTTTAGGTAAACACTGTTAACTAATGCATTCTTGTGTTCTGTGCGTTTTCAGCTTTCTCTCGGCCTGCAAACGCCTTAATAGTCATGAATGCACCAAAACTTAGTTTGAACAAAAAAGGTTGGAAAACTATTCACAAACCACGATAACATCATAAAACAGATAAATGTACTTTCCTGAGGTGCTAGTTTTATGTAAACACTGTTAACCAATGCATTCTTGTGTTCTGTGCGTTTTCAGCTTTCTCTCGGCCTGCAAACGCCTTAATAGTCAAGAATGCACAAAAACTTAGTTTGAACAAAAAAGGTTGGAAAACTATTCACAAACCATGATACCATCATAAAACAGATAAATGTACTTTCCTGAGGTGCTAGTTTTAGGTAAACACTGTTAACCAATGCATTCTTGTGTTCTGTGCGTTTTCAGCCTTCTCTCGGCCTGCAAACGCCTTAATAGTCAAGAATGCACAAAAACTTAGTTTGAGTAAAAAAAGCTGGAAAACTATTCACAAACCATGATACCATCATAAAACAGATAAATGTACTTTCCTGAGGTGCTAGTTTTAGGTAAACACTGTTAACCAATGCATTCTTGTGTTCTGTGCGTTTTCAGCTTTCTCTCGGCCTGCAAACGCCTTAATAGTCAAGAATGCACAAAAACTTAGTTTGAGTAAAAAAAGCTGGAAAACTATTCACAAACCATGATACCATCATAAAACAGATAAATTTACTTTCCTGAGGTGCTAGTTTTAGGTAAACACTGTTAACTAATGCATTCTTGTGTTCTGTGCGTTTTCAGCTTTCTCTCGGCCTGCAAACGCCTTAATAGTCATGAATGCACCAAAACTTAGTTTGAACAAAAAAGGTTGGAAAACTATTCACAAACCACGATAACATCATAAAACAGATAAATGTACTTTCCTGAGGTGCTAGTTTTATGTAAACACTGTTAACCAATGCATTCTTGTGTTCTGTGCGTTTTCAGCTTTCTCTCGGCCTGCAAACGCCTTAATAGTCAAGAATGCACAAAAACTTAGTTTGAGTAAAAAAAGCTGGAAAACTATTCACAAACCATGATACCATCATAAAACAGATAAATGTACTTTCCTGAGGTGCTAGTTTTAGGTAAACACTGTTAACCAATGCATTCTTGTGTTCTGTGCGTTTTCAGCTTTCTCTCGGCCTGCAAACGCCTTAATAGTCAAGAATGCACAAAAACTTAGTTTGAACAAAAAAAGTTGGAAAACTATTCACAAACCATGATACCATCATAAAACAGATAAATGTACTTTCCTGAGGTGCTAGTTTTAGGTAAACACTGTTAACCAATGCATTCTTGTGTTCTGTGCGTTTTCAGCTTTCTCTCGGCCTGCAAACGCCTTAATAGTCAAGAATGCACAAAAACTTAGTTTGAACAAAAAAGGTTGGAAAACTATTCACAAACCATGATACCATCATAAAACAGATAAATGTACTTTCCTGAGGTGCTAGTTTTAGGTAAACACTGTTAACCAATGCATTCTTGTGTTCTGTGCGTTTTCAGCCTTCTCTCGGCCTGCAAACGCCTTAATAGTCATGAATGCACCAAAACTTAGTCTGAACAAAAAAGGTTGGAAAACTATTCACAAACCACGATAACATCATAAAACAGATAAATGTACTTTCCTGAGGTGCTAGCTTTATGTAAACACTGTTAACCAATGCATTCTTGTGTTCTGTGCGTTTTCAGCTTTCTCTCGGCCTGCAAACGCCTTAATAGTCAAGAATGCACAAAAACTTAGTTTGAACAAAAAAGGTTGGAAAACTATTCACAAACCATGATACCATCATAAAACAGATAAATGTACTTTCCTGAGGTGCTAGTTTTAGGTAAACACTGTTAACCAATGCATTCTTGTGTTCTGTGCGTTTTCAGCCTTCTCTCGGCCTGCAAACGCCTTAATAGTCAGGAATGCACCAAAACTTAGTTTGAGTAAAAAAAGCTGGAAAACTATTCACAAACCATGATACCATCATAAAACAGATAAATGTACTTTCCTGAGGTGCTAGTTTTAGGTAAACACTGTTAACCAATGCATTCTTGTGTTCTGTGCGTTTTCAGCTTTCTCTCGGCCTGCAAACGCCTTAATAGTCAAGAATGCACAAAAACTTAGTTTGAGTAAAAAAAGCTGGAAAACTATTCACAAACCATGATACCATCATAAAACAGATAAATGTACTCTCCTGAGGTGCTAGTTTTATGTAAACACTGTTAACCAATGCATTCTTGTGTTCTGTGCGTTTTCAGCTTTCTCTCGGCCTGCAAACGCCTTAATAGTCAAGAATGCACAAAAACTTAGTTTGAACAAAAACAGTTGGAAAACTATTCACAAACCATGATACCATCATAAAACAGATAAATGTACTTTCCTGAGGTGCTAGTTTTAGGTAAACACTGTTAACCAATGCATTCTTGTGTTCTGTGCGTTTTAAGCTTTCTCTCGGCCTGCAAACGCCTTAATAGTCAGGAATGCACCAAAACTTAGTTTGAACAAAAAAGGTTGGAAAACTATTCACAAACCATGATACCATCATAAAACAGATAAATGTACTTTCCTGAGGTGCTAGTTTTAGGTAAACACTGTTAACCAATGCATTCTTGTGTTCTGTGCGTTTTCAGCTTTCTCTCGGCCTGCAAACGCCTTAATAGTCAAGAATGCACAAAAACTTAGTTTGAACAAAAAAGGTTGGAAAACTATTCACAAACCATGATACCATCATAAAACAGATAAATGTACTTTCCTGAGGTGCTAGTTTTAGGTAAACACTGTTAACCAATGCATTCTTGTGTTCTGTGCGTTTTCAGCCTTCTCTCGGCCTGCAAACGCCTTAATAGTCAGGAATGCACCAAAACTTAGTTTGAGTAAAAAAAGCTGGAAAACTATTCACAAACCATGATACCATCATAAAACAGATAAATGTACTTTCCTGAGGTGCTAGTTTTCGGTAAACACTGTTAACCAATGCATTCTTGTGTTCTGTGCGTTTTCAGCTTTCTCTCGGCCTGCAAACGCCTTAATAGTCAGGAATGCACAAAAACTTAGTTTGAGTAAAAAAAGCTGGAAAACTATTCACAAACCATGATACCATCATAAAACAGATAAATGTACTTTCCTGAGGTGCTAGTTTTAGGTAAACACTGTTAACCAATACATTCTTGTGTTCTGTGCGTTTTCAGCTTTCTCTCGGCCTGCAAACGCCTTAATAGTCAAGAATGCACAAAAACTTAGTTTGAGTAAAAAAAGCTGGAAAACTATTCACAAACCATGATACCATCATAAAACAGATAAATGTACTTTCCTGAGGTGCTAGTTTTAGGTAAACACTGTTAACCAATGCATTCTTGTGTTCTGTGCGTTTTCAGCTTTCTCTCGGCCTGCAAACGCCTTAATAGTCAAGAATGCACAAAAACTTAGTTTGAGTAAAAAAAGCTGGAAAACTATTCACAAACCATGATACCATCATAAAACAGATAAATGTACTTTCCTGAGGTGCTAGTTTTAGGTAAACACTGTTAACCAATGCATTCTTGTGTTCTGTGCGTTTTCAGCTTTCTCTCGGCCTGCAAACGCCTTAATAGTCAAGAATGCACAAAAACTTAGTTTGAGTAAAAAAAGCTGGAAAACTATTCACAAACCATGATACCATCATAAAACAGATAAATGTGCTTTCCTGAGGTGCCAGTTTTAGGTAAACACTGTTAACCAATGCATTCTTGTGTTCTGTGCGTTTTCAGCTTTCTCTCGGCCTGCAAACGCCTTAATAGTCAAGAATGCACAAAAACTTAGTTTGAGTAAAAAAAGCTGGAAAACTATTCACAAACCATGATACCATCATAAAACAGATAAATGTACTTTCCTGAGGTGCTAGTTTTAGGTAAACACTGTTAACCAATGCATTCTTGTGTTCTGTGCGTTTTCAGCTTTCTCTCGGCCTGCAAACGCCTTAATAGTCAGGAATGCACCAAAACTTAGTTTGAGTAAAAAAAGCTGGAAAACTATTCACAAACCATGATACCATCATAAAACAGATAAATGTACTTTCCTGAGGTGCTAGTTTTAGGTAAACACTGTTAACCAATGCATTCTTGTGTTCTGTGCGTTTTCAGCTTTCTCTCGGCCTGCAAACACCTTAATAGTCAAGAATGCACAAAAACTTAGTTTGAGTAAAAAAAGCTGGAAAACTATTCACAAACCATGATACCATCATAAAACAGATAAATGTACTTTCCTGAGGTGCTAGTTTTAGGTAAACACTGTTAACCAATGCATTCTTGTGTTCTGTGCGTTTTCAGCTTTCTCTCGGCCTGAAAACGCCTTAATAGTCAAGAATGCACAAAAACTTAGTTTGAGTAAAAAAAGCTGGAAAACTATTCACAAACCATGATACCATCATAAAACAGATAAATGTACTTTCCTGAGGTGCTAGTTTTAGGTAAACACTGTTAACCAATGCATTCTTGTGTTCTGTGCGTTTTCAGCTTTCTCTCGGCCTGCAAACGCCTTAATAGTCAAGAATGCACAAAAACTTAGTTTGAGTAAAAAAAGCTGGAAAACTATTCACAAACCATGATACCATCATAAAACAGATAAATGTACTCTCCTGAGGTGCTAGTTTTATGTAAACACTGTTAACCAATGCATTCTTGTGTTCTGTGCGTTTTCAGCTTTCTCTCGGCCTGCAAACGCCTTAATAGTCAAGAATGCACAAAAACTTAGTTTGAACAAAAACAGTTGGAAAACTATTCACAAACCATGATACCATCATAAAACAGATAAATGTACTTTCCTGAGGTGCTAGTTTTAGGTAAACACTGTTAACCAATGCATTCTTGTGTTCTGTGCGTTTTAAGCTTTCTCTCGGCCTGCAAACGCCTTAATAGTCAGGAATGCACCAAAACTTAGTTTGAACAAAAAAGGTTGGAAAACTATTCACAAACCATGATACCATCATAAAACAGATAAATGTACTTTCCTGAGGTGCTAGTTTTAGGTAAACACTGTTAACCAATGCATTCTTGTGTTCTGTGCGTTTTCAGCTTTCTCTCGGCCTGCAAACGCCTTAATAGTCAGGAATGCACAAAAACTTAGTTTGAGTAAAAAAAGCTGGAAAACTATTCACAAACCATGATACCATCATAAAACAGATAAATGTACTTTCCTGAGGTGCTAGTTTTAGGTAAACACTGTTAACCAATACATTCTTGTGTTCTGTGCGTTTTCAGCTTTCTCTCGGCCTGCAAACGCCTTAATAGTCAAGAATGCACAAAAACTTAGTTTGAGTAAAAAAAGCTGGAAAACTATTCACAAACCATGATACCATCATAAAACAGATAAATGTACTTTCCTGAGGTGCTAGTTTTAGGTAAACACTGTTAACCAATGCATTCTTGTGTTCTGTGCGTTTTCAGCTTTCTCTCGGCCTGCAAACGCCTTAATAGTCAAGAATGCACAAAAACTTAGTTTGAGTAAAAAAAGCTGGAAAACTATTCACAAACCATGATACCATCATAAAACAGATAAATGTACTTTCCTGAGGTGCTAGTTTTAGGTAAACACTGTTAACCAATGCATTCTTGTGTTCTGTGCGTTTTCAGCTTTCTCTCGGCCTGCAAACGCCTTAATAGTCAAGAATGCACAAAAACTTAGTTTGAGTAAAAAAAGCTGGAAAACTATTCACAAACCATGATACCATCATAAAACAGATAAATGTGCTTTCCTGAGGTGCCAGTTTTAGGTAAACACTGTTAACCAATGCATTCTTGTGTTCTGTGCGTTTTCAGCTTTCTCTCGGCCTGCAAACGCCTTAATAGTCAAGAATGCACAAAAACTTAGTTTGAGTAAAAAAAGCTGGAAAACTATTCACAAACCATGATACCATCATAAAACAGATAAATGTACTTTCCTGAGGTGCTAGTTTTAGGTAAACACTGTTAACCAATGCATTCTTGTGTTCTGTGCGTTTTCAGCTTTCTCTCGGCCTGCAAACGCCTTAATAGTCAGGAATGCACCAAAACTTAGTTTGAGTAAAAAAAGCTGGAAAACTATTCACAAACCATGATACCATCATAAAACAGATAAATGTACTTTCCTGAGGTGCTAGTTTTAGGTAAACACTGTTAACCAATGCATTCTTGTGTTCTGTGCGTTTTCAGCTTTCTCTCGGCCTGCAAACACCTTAATAGTCAAGAATGCACAAAAACTTAGTTTGAGTAAAAAAAGCTGGAAAACTATTCACAAACCATGATACCATCATAAAACAGATAAATGTACTTTCCTGAGGTGCTAGTTTTAGGTAAACACTGTTAACCAATGCATTCTTGTGTTCTGTGCGTTTTCAGCTTTCTCTCGGCCTGAAAACGCCTTAATAGTCAAGAATGCACAAAAACTTAGTTTGAGTAAAAAAAGCTGGAAAACTATTCACAAACCATGATACCATCATAAAACAGATAAATGTACTTTCCTGAGGTGCTAGTTTTAGGTAAACACTGTTAACCAATGCATTCTTGTGTTCTGTGCGTTTTCAGCTTTCTCTCGGCCTGCAAACGCCTTAATAGTCAAGAATGCACAAAAACTTAGTTTGAGTAAAAAAAGCTGGAAAACTATTCACAAACCATGATACCATCATAAAACAGATAAATGTACTCTCCTGAGGTGCTAGTTTTATGTAAACACTGTTAACCAATGCATTCTTGTGTTCTGTGCGTTTTCAGCTTTCTCTCGGCCTGCAAACGCCTTAATAGTCAAGAATGCACAAAAACTTAGTTTGAACAAAAACAGTTGGAAAACTATTCACAAACCATGATACCATCATAAAACAGATAAATGTACTTTCCTGAGGTGCTAGTTTTAGGTAAACACTGTTAACCAATGCATTCTTGTGTTCTGTGCGTTTTAAGCTTTCTCTCGGCCTGCAAACGCCTTAATAGTCAGGAATGCACCAAAACTTAGTTTGAACAAAAAAGGTTGGAAAACTATTCACAAACCATGATACCATCATAAAACAGATAAATGTACTTTCCTGAGGTGCTAGTTTTAGGTAAACACTGTTAACCAATGCATTCTTGTGTTCTGTGCGTTTTCAGCTTTCTCTCGGCCTGCAAACGCCTTAATAGTCAGGAATGCACAAAAACTTAGTTTGAGTAAAAAAAGCTGGAAAACTATTCACAAACCATGATACCATCATAAAACAGATAAATGTACTTTCCTGAGGTGCTAGTTTTAGGTAAACACTGTTAACCAATACATTCTTGTGTTCTGTGCGTTTTCAGCTTTCTCTCGGCCTGCAAACGCCTTAATAGTCAAGAATGCACAAAAACTTAGTTTGAGTAAAAAAAGCTGGAAAACTATTCACAAACCATGATACCATCATAAAACAGATAAATGTACTTTCCTGAGGTGCTAGTTTTAGGTAAACACTGTTAACCAATGCATTCTTGTGTTCTGTGCGTTTTCAGCTTTCTCTCGGCCTGCAAACGCCTTAATAGTCAAGAATGCACAAAAACTTAGTTTGAGTAAAAAAAGCTGGAAAACTATTCACAAACCATGATACCATCATAAAACAGATAAATGTACTTTCCTGAGGTGCTAGTTTTAGGTAAACACTGTTAACCAATGCATTCTTGTGTTCTGTGCGTTTTCAGCTTTCTCTCGGCCTGCAAACGCCTTAATAGTCAAGAATGCACAAAAACTTAGTTTGAGTAAAAAAAGCTGGAAAACTATTCACAAACCATGATACCATCATAAAACAGATAAATGTGCTTTCCTGAGGTGCCAGTTTTAGGTAAACACTGTTAACCAATGCATTCTTGTGTTCTGTGCGTTTTCAGCTTTCTCTCGGCCTGCAAACGCCTTAATAGTCAAGAATGCACAAAAACTTAGTTTGAGTAAAAAAAGCTGGAAAACTATTCACAAACCATGATACCATCATAAAACAGATAAATGTACTTTCCTGAGGTGCTAGTTTTAGGTAAACACTGTTAACCAATGCATTCTTGTGTTCTGTGCGTTTTCAGCTTTCTCTCGGCCTGCAAACGCCTTAATAGTCAGGAATGCACCAAAACTTAGTTTGAGTAAAAAAAGCTGGAAAACTATTCACAAACCATGATACCATCATAAAACAGATAAATGTACTTTCCTGAGGTGCTAGTTTTAGGTAAACACTGTTAACCAATGCATTCTTGTGTTCTGTGCGTTTTCAGCTTTCTCTCGGCCTGCAAACACCTTAATAGTCAAGAATGCACAAAAACTTAGTTTGAGTAAAAAAAGCTGGAAAACTATTCACAAACCATGATACCATCATAAAACAGATAAATGTACTTTCCTGAGGTGCTAGTTTTAGGTAAACACTGTTAACCAATGCATTCTTGTGTTCTGTGCGTTTTCAGCTTTCTCTCGGCCTGAAAACGCCTTAATAGTCAAGAATGCACAAAAACTTAGTTTGAGTAAAAAAAGCTGGAAAACTATTCACAAACCATGATACCATCATAAAACAGATAAATGTACTTTCCTGAGGTGCTAGTTTTAGGTAAACACTGTTAACCAATGCATTCTTGTGTTCTGTGCGTTTTCAGCTTTCTCTCGGCCTGCAAACGCCTTAATAGTCAAGAATGCACAAAAACTTAGTTTGAGTAAAAAAAGCTGGAAAACTATTCACAAACCATGATACCATCATAAAACAGATAAATGTACTCTCCTGAGGTGCTAGTTTTATGTAAACACTGTTAACCAATGCATTCTTGTGTTCTGTGCGTTTTCAGCTTTCTCTCGGCCTGCAAACGCCTTAATAGTCAAGAATGCACAAAAACTTAGTTTGAACAAAAACAGTTGGAAAACTATTCACAAACCATGATACCATCATAAAACAGATAAATGTACTTTCCTGAGGTGCTAGTTTTAGGTAAACACTGTTAACCAATGCATTCTTGTGTTCTGTGCGTTTTAAGCTTTCTCTCGGCCTGCAAACGCCTTAATAGTCAGGAATGCACCAAAACTTAGTTTGAACAAAAAAGGTTGGAAAACTATTCACAAACCATGATACCATCATAAAACAGATAAATGTACTTTCCTGAGGTGCTAGTTTTAGGTAAACACTGTTAACCAATGCATTCTTGTGTTCTGTGCGTTTTCAGCTTTCTCTCGGCCTGCAAACGCCTTAATAGTCAAGAATGCACAAAAACTTAGTTTGAACAAAAAAGGTTGGAAAACTATTCACAAACCATGATACCATCATAAAACAGATAAATGTACTTTCCTGAGGTGCTAGTTTTAGGTAAACACTGTTAACCAATGCATTCTTGTGTTCTGTGCGTTTTCAGCCTTCTCTCGGCCTGCAAACGCCTTAATAGTCAGGAATGCACCAAAACTTAGTTTGAGTAAAAAAAGCTGGAAAACTATTCACAAACCATGATACCATCATAAAACAGATAAATGTACTTTCCTGAGGTGCTAGTTTTCGGTAAACACTGTTAACCAATGCATTCTTGTGTTCTGTGCGTTTTCAGCTTTCTCTCGGCCTGCAAACGCCTTAATAGTCAGGAATGCACAAAAACTTAGTTTGAGTAAAAAAAGCTGGAAAACTATTCACAAACCATGATACCATCATAAAACAGATAAATGTACTTTCCTGAGGTGCTAGTTTTAGGTAAACACTGTTAACCAATACATTCTTGTGTTCTGTGCGTTTTCAGCTTTCTCTCGGCCTGCAAACGCCTTAATAGTCAAGAATGCACAAAAACTTAGTTTGAGTAAAAAAAGCTGGAAAACTATTCACAAACCATGATACCATCATAAAACAGATAAATGTACTTTCCTGAGGTGCTAGTTTTAGGTAAACACTGTTAACCAATGCATTCTTGTGTTCTGTGCGTTTTCAGCTTTCTCTCGGCCTGCAAACGCCTTAATAGTCAAGAATGCACAAAAACTTAGTTTGAGTAAAAAAAGCTGGAAAACTATTCACAAACCATGATACCATCATAAAACAGATAAATGTACTTTCCTGAGGTGCTAGTTTTAGGTAAACACTGTTAACCAATGCATTCTTGTGTTCTGTGCGTTTTCAGCTTTCTCTCGGCCTGCAAACGCCTTAATAGTCAAGAATGCACAAAAACTTAGTTTGAGTAAAAAAAGCTGGAAAACTATTCACAAACCATGATACCATCATAAAACAGATAAATGTGCTTTCCTGAGGTGCCAGTTTTAGGTAAACACTGTTAACCAATGCATTCTTGTGTTCTGTGCGTTTTCAGCTTTCTCTCGGCCTGCAAACGCCTTAATAGTCAAGAATGCACAAAAACTTAGTTTGAGTAAAAAAAGCTGGAAAACTATTCACAAACCATGATACCATCATAAAACAGATAAATGTACTTTCCTGAGGTGCTAGTTTTAGGTAAACACTGTTAACCAATGCATTCTTGTGTTCTGTGCGTTTTCAGCTTTCTCTCGGCCTGCAAACGCCTTAATAGTCAGGAATGCACCAAAACTTAGTTTGAGTAAAAAAAGCTGGAAAACTATTCACAAACCATGATACCATCATAAAACAGATAAATGTACTTTCCTGAGGTGCTAGTTTTAGGTAAACACTGTTAACCAATGCATTCTTGTGTTCTGTGCGTTTTCAGCTTTCTCTCGGCCTGCAAACACCTTAATAGTCAAGAATGCACAAAAACTTAGTTTGAGTAAAAAAAGCTGGAAAACTATTCACAAACCATGATACCATCATAAAACAGATAAATGTACTTTCCTGAGGTGCTAGTTTTAGGTAAACACTGTTAACCAATGCATTCTTGTGTTCTGTGCGTTTTCAGCTTTCTCTCGGCCTGAAAACGCCTTAATAGTCAAGAATGCACAAAAACTTAGTTTGAGTAAAAAAAGCTGGAAAACTATTCACAAACCATGATACCATCATAAAACAGATAAATGTACTTTCCTGAGGTGCTAGTTTTAGGTAAACACTGTTAACCAATGCATTCTTGTGTTCTGTGCGTTTTCAGCTTTCTCTCGGCCTGCAAACGCCTTAATAGTCAAGAATGCACAAAAACTTAGTTTGAGTAAAAAAAGCTGGAAAACTATTCACAAACCATGATACCATCATAAAACAGATAAATGTACTTTCCTGAGGTGCTAGTTTTAGGTAAACACTGTTAACCAATGCATTCTTGTGTTCTGTGCGTTTTCAGCTTTCTCTCGGCCTGCAAACGCCTTAATAGTCAAGAATGCACCAAAACTTAGTTTGAACAAAAAAGGTTGGAAAACTATTCACAAACCACGATAACATCATAAAACAGATAAATGTACTTTCCTGAGGTGCTAGTTTTATGTAAACACTGTTAACCAATGCATTCTTGTGTTCTGTGCGTTTTCAGCTTTCTCTCGGCCTGCAAACGCCTTAATAGTCAAGAATGCACAAAAACTTAGTTTGAGTAAAAAAAGCTGGAAAACTATTCACAAACCATGATACCATCATAAAACAGATAAATGTACTTTCCTGAGGTGCTAGTTTTAGGTAAACACTGTTAACCAATGCATTCTTGTGTTCTGTGCGTTTTCAGCTTTCTCTCGGCCTGCAAACGCCTTAATAGTCAAGAATGCACAAAAACTTAGTTTGAACAAAAAAAGTTGGAAAACTATTCACAAACCATGATACCATCATAAAACAGATAAATGTACTTTCCTGAGGTGCTAGTTTTAGGTAAACACTGTTAACCAATGCATTCTTGTGTTCTGTGCGTTTTCAGCCTTCTCTCGGCCTGCAAACGCCTTAATAGTCAGGAATGCACAAAAACTTAGTTTGAGTAAAAAAAGCTGGAAAACTATTCACAAACCATGATACCATCATAAAACAGATAAATGTACTTTCCTGAGGTGCTAGTTTTAGGTAAACACTGTTAACCAATGCATTCTTGTGTTCTGTGCGTTTTCAGCTTTCTCTCGGCCTGCAAACGCCTTAATAGTCAGGAATGCACAAAAACTTAGTTTGAGTAAAAAAAGCTGGAAAACTATTCACAAACCATGATACCATCATAAAACAGATAAATTTACTTTCCTGAGGTGCTAGTTTTAGGTAAACACTGTTAACCAATGCATTCTTGTGTTCTGTGCGTTTTCAGTTTTCTCTCGGCCTGCAAACGCCTTAATAGTCAAGAATGCACAAAAACTTAGTTTGAGTAAAAAAAGCTGGAAAACTATTCACAAACCACGATAACATCATAAAACAGATAAATGTACTTTCCTGAGGTGCTAGTTTTATGTAAACACTGTTAACCAATGCATTCTTGTGTTCTGTGCGTTTTCAGCTTTCTCTCGGCCTGCAAACGCCTTAATAGTCAAGAATGCACAAAAACTTAGTTTGAACAAAAAAAGTTGGAAAACTATTCACAAACCATGATACCATCATAAAACAGATAAATGTACTTTCCTGAGGTGCTAGTTTTAGGTAAACACTGTTAACCAATGCATTCTTGTGTTCTGTGCGTTTTCAGCCTTCTCTCGGCCTGCAAACGCCTTAATAGTCAGGAATGCACAAAAACTTAGTTTGAGTAAAAAAAGCTGGAAAACTATTCACAAACCATGATACCATCATAAAACAGATAAATGTACTTTCCTGAGGTGCTAGTTTTAGGTAAACACTGTTAACCAATGCATTCTTGTGTTCTGTGCGTTTTCAGCTTTCTCTCGGCCTGCAAACGCCTTAATAGTCAAGAATGCACAAAAACTTAGTTTGAGTAAAAAAAGCTGGAAAACTATTCACAAACCATGATACCATCATAAAACAGATAAATGTACTTTCCTGAGGTGCTAGTTTTAGGTAAACACTGTTAACCAATGCATTCTTGTGTTCTGTGCGTTTTCAGCTTTCTCTCGGCCTGCAAACGCCTTAATAGTCAAGAATGCACAAAAACTTAGTTTGAACAAAAAAAGTTGGAAAACTATTCACAAACCATGATACCATCATAAAACAGATAAATGTACTTTCCTGAGGTGCTAGTTTTAGGTAAACACTGTTAACCAATGCATTCTTGTGTTCTGTGCGTTTTCAGCTTTCTCTCGGCCTGCAAACGCCTTAATAGTCAAGAATGCACAAAAACTTAGTTTGAACAAAAAAGGTTGGAAAACTATTCACAAACCATGATACCATCATAAAACAGATAAATGTACTTTCCTGAGGTGCTAGTTTTAGGTAAACACTGTTAACCAATGCATTCTTGTGTTCTGTGCGTTTTCAGCTTTCTCTCGGCCTGCAAACGCCTTATAGTCAAGAATGAACAAAAACTTAGTTTGAACAAAAAAAGCTGGAAAACTATTCACAAACCATGATACCATCATAAAACAGATAAATGTACTTTCCTGAGGTGCTAGTTTTAGGTAAACACTGTTAACTAATGCATTCTTGTGTTCTGTGCGTTTTCAGCTTTCTCTCGGCCTGCAAACGCCTTAATAGTCATGAATGCACCAAAACTTAGTTTGAACAAAAAAGGTTGGAAAACTATTCACAAACCACGATAACATCATAAAACAGATAAATGTACTTTCCTGAGGTGCTAGTTTTATGTAAACACTGTTAACCAATGCATTCTTGTGTTCTGTGCGTTTTCAGCTTTCTCTCGGCCTGCAAACGCCTTAATAGTCAAGAATGCACAAAAACTTAGTTTGAACAAAAAAGGTTGGAAAACTATTCACAAACCATGATACCATCATAAAACAGATAAATGTACTTTCCTGAGGTGCTAGTTTTAGGTAAACACTGTTAACCAATGCATTCTTGTGTTCTGTGCGTTTTCAGCCTTCTCTCGGCCTGCAAACGCCTTAATAGTCAAGAATGCACAAAAACTTAGTTTGAGTAAAAAAAGCTGGAAAACTATTCACAAACCATGATACCATCATAAAACAGATAAATGTACTTTCCTGAGGTGCTAGTTTTAGGTAAACACTGTTAACCAATGCATTCTTGTGTTCTGTGCGTTTTCAGCTTTCTCTCGGCCTGCAAACGCCTTAATAGTCAAGAATGCACAAAAACTTAGTTTGAGTAAAAAAAGCTGGAAAACTATTCACAAACCATGATACCATCATAAAACAGATAAATTTACTTTCCTGAGGTGCTAGTTTTAGGTAAACACTGTTAACTAATGCATTCTTGTGTTCTGTGCGTTTTCAGCTTTCTCTCGGCCTGCAAACGCCTTAATAGTCATGAATGCACCAAAACTTAGTTTGAACAAAAAAGGTTGGAAAACTATTCACAAACCACGATAACATCATAAAACAGATAAATGTACTTTCCTGAGGTGCTAGTTTTATGTAAACACTGTTAACCAATGCATTCTTGTGTTCTGTGCGTTTTCAGCTTTCTCTCGGCCTGCAAACGCCTTAATAGTCAAGAATGCACAAAAACTTAGTTTGAGTAAAAAAAGCTGGAAAACTATTCACAAACCATGATACCATCATAAAACAGATAAATGTACTTTCCTGAGGTGCTAGTTTTAGGTAAACACTGTTAACCAATGCATTCTTGTGTTCTGTGCGTTTTCAGCTTTCTCTCGGCCTGCAAACGCCTTAATAGTCAAGAATGCACAAAAACTTAGTTTGAACAAAAAAAGTTGGAAAACTATTCACAAACCATGATACCATCATAAAACAGATAAATGTACTTTCCTGAGGTGCTAGTTTTAGGTAAACACTGTTAACCAATGCATTCTTGTGTTCTGTGCGTTTTCAGCTTTCTCTCGGCCTGCAAACGCCTTAATAGTCAAGAATGCACAAAAACTTAGTTTGAACAAAAAAGGTTGGAAAACTATTCACAAACCATGATACCATCATAAAACAGATAAATGTACTTTCCTGAGGTGCTAGTTTTAGGTAAACACTGTTAACCAATGCATTCTTGTGTTCTGTGCGTTTTCAGCTTTCTCTCGGCCTGCAAACGCCTTAATAGTCAAGAATGCACAAAAACTTAGTTTGAGTAAAAAAAGCTGGAAAACTATTCACAAACCATGATACCATCATAAAACAGATAAATGTGCTTTCCTGAGGTGCCAGTTTTAGGTAAACACTGTTAACCAATGCATTCTTGTGTTCTGTGCGTTTTCAGCTTTCTCTCGGCCTGCAAACGCCTTAATAGTCAAGAATGCACAAAAACTTAGTTTGAGTAAAAAAAGCTGGAAAACTATTCACAAACCATGATACCATCATAAAACAGATAAATGTACTTTCCTGAGGTGCTAGTTTTAGGTAAACACTGTTAACCAATGCATTCTTGTGTTCTGTGCGTTTTCAGCTTTCTCTCGGCCTGCAAACGCCTTAATAGTCAGGAATGCACCAAAACTTAGTTTGAGTAAAAAAAGCTGGAAAACTATTCACAAACCATGATACCATCATAAAACAGATAAATGTACTTTCCTGAGGTGCTAGTTTTAGGTAAACACTGTTAACCAATGCATTCTTGTGTTCTGTGCGTTTTCAGCTTTCTCTCGGCCTGCAAACACCTTAATAGTCAAGAATGCACAAAAACTTAGTTTGAGTAAAAAAAGCTGGAAAACTATTCACAAACCATGATACCATCATAAAACAGATAAATGTACTTTCCTGAGGTGCTAGTTTTAGGTAAACACTGTTAACCAATGCATTCTTGTGTTCTGTGCGTTTTCAGCTTTCTCTCGGCCTGAAAACGCCTTAATAGTCAAGAATGCACAAAAACTTAGTTTGAGTAAAAAAAGCTGGAAAACTATTCACAAACCATGATACCATCATAAAACAGATAAATGTACTTTCCTGAGGTGCTAGTTTTAGGTAAACACTGTTAACCAATGCATTCTTGTGTTCTGTGCGTTTTCAGCTTTCTCTCGGCCTGCAAACGCCTTAATAGTCAAGAATGCACAAAAACTTAGTTTGAGTAAAAAAAGCTGGAAAACTATTCACAAACCATGATACCATCATAAAACAGATAAATGTACTCTCCTGAGGTGCTAGTTTTATGTAAACACTGTTAACCAATGCATTCTTGTGTTCTGTGCGTTTTCAGCTTTCTCTCGGCCTGCAAACGCCTTAATAGTCAAGAATGCACAAAAACTTAGTTTGAACAAAAACAGTTGGAAAACTATTCACAAACCATGATACCATCATAAAACAGATAAATGTACTTTCCTGAGGTGCTAGTTTTAGGTAAACACTGTTAACCAATGCATTCTTGTGTTCTGTGCGTTTTAAGCTTTCTCTCGGCCTGCAAACGCCTTAATAGTCAGGAATGCACCAAAACTTAGTTTGAACAAAAAAGGTTGGAAAACTATTCACAAACCATGATACCATCATAAAACAGATAAATGTACTTTCCTGAGGTGCTAGTTTTAGGTAAACACTGTTAACCAATGCATTCTTGTGTTCTGTGCGTTTTCAGCTTTCTCTCGGCCTGCAAACGCCTTAATAGTCAAGAATGCACAAAAACTTAGTTTGAACAAAAAAGGTTGGAAAACTATTCACAAACCATGATACCATCATAAAACAGATAAATGTACTTTCCTGAGGTGCTAGTTTTAGGTAAACACTGTTAACCAATGCATTCTTGTGTTCTGTGCGTTTTCAGCCTTCTCTCGGCCTGCAAACGCCTTAATAGTCAGGAATGCACCAAAACTTAGTTTGAGTAAAAAAAGCTGGAAAACTATTCACAAACCATGATACCATCATAAAACAGATAAATGTACTTTCCTGAGGTGCTAGTTTTCGGTAAACACTGTTAACCAATGCATTCTTGTGTTCTGTGCGTTTTCAGCTTTCTCTCGGCCTGCAAACGCCTTAATAGTCAGGAATGCACAAAAACTTAGTTTGAGTAAAAAAAGCTGGAAAACTATTCACAAACCATGATACCATCATAAAACAGATAAATGTACTTTCCTGAGGTGCTAGTTTTAGGTAAACACTGTTAACCAATACATTCTTGTGTTCTGTGCGTTTTCAGCTTTCTCTCGGCCTGCAAACGCCTTAATAGTCAAGAATGCACAAAAACTTAGTTTGAGTAAAAAAAGCTGGAAAACTATTCACAAACCATGATACCATCATAAAACAGATAAATGTACTTTCCTGAGGTGCTAGTTTTAGGTAAACACTGTTAACCAATGCATTCTTGTGTTCTGTGCGTTTTCAGCTTTCTCTCGGCCTGCAAACGCCTTAATAGTCAAGAATGCACAAAAACTTAGTTTGAGTAAAAAAAGCTGGAAAACTATTCACAAACCATGATACCATCATAAAACAGATAAATGTACTTTCCTGAGGTGCTAGTTTTAGGTAAACACTGTTAACCAATGCATTCTTGTGTTCTGTGCGTTTTCAGCTTTCTCTCGGCCTGCAAACGCCTTAATAGTCAAGAATGCACAAAAACTTAGTTTGAGTAAAAAAAGCTGGAAAACTATTCACAAACCATGATACCATCATAAAACAGATAAATGTGCTTTCCTGAGGTGCCAGTTTTAGGTAAACACTGTTAACCAATGCATTCTTGTGTTCTGTGCGTTTTCAGCTTTCTCTCGGCCTGCAAACGCCTTAATAGTCAAGAATGCACAAAAACTTAGTTTGAGTAAAAAAAGCTGGAAAACTATTCACAAACCATGATACCATCATAAAACAGATAAATGTACTTTCCTGAGGTGCTAGTTTTAGGTAAACACTGTTAACCAATGCATTCTTGTGTTCTGTGCGTTTTCAGCTTTCTCTCGGCCTGCAAACGCCTTAATAGTCAGGAATGCACCAAAACTTAGTTTGAGTAAAAAAAGCTGGAAAACTATTCACAAACCATGATACCATCATAAAACAGATAAATGTACTTTCCTGAGGTGCTAGTTTTAGGTAAACACTGTTAACCAATGCATTCTTGTGTTCTGTGCGTTTTCAGCTTTCTCTCGGCCTGCAAACACCTTAATAGTCAAGAATGCACAAAAACTTAGTTTGAGTAAAAAAAGCTGGAAAACTATTCACAAACCATGATACCATCATAAAACAGATAAATGTACTTTCCTGAGGTGCTAGTTTTAGGTAAACACTGTTAACCAATGCATTCTTGTGTTCTGTGCGTTTTCAGCTTTCTCTCGGCCTGAAAACGCCTTAATAGTCAAGAATGCACAAAAACTTAGTTTGAGTAAAAAAAGCTGGAAAACTATTCACAAACCATGATACCATCATAAAACAGATAAATGTACTTTCCTGAGGTGCTAGTTTTAGGTAAACACTGTTAACCAATGCATTCTTGTGTTCTGTGCGTTTTCAGCTTTCTCTCGGCCTGCAAACGCCTTAATAGTCAAGAATGCACAAAAACTTAGTTTGAGTAAAAAAAGCTGGAAAACTATTCACAAACCATGATACCATCATAAAACAGATAAATGTACTTTCCTGAGGTGCTAGTTTTAGGTAAACACTGTTAACCAATGCATTCTTGTGTTCTGTGCGTTTTCAGCTTTCTCTCGGCCTGCAAACGCCTTAATAGTCAAGAATGCACCAAAACTTAGTTTGAACAAAAAAGGTTGGAAAACTATTCACAAACCACGATAACATCATAAAACAGATAAATGTACTTTCCTGAGGTGCTAGTTTTATGTAAACACTGTTAACCAATGCATTCTTGTGTTCTGTGCGTTTTCAGCTTTCTCTCGGCCTGCAAACGCCTTAATAGTCAAGAATGCACAAAAACTTAGTTTGAGTAAAAAAAGCTGGAAAACTATTCACAAACCATGATACCATCATAAAACAGATAAATGTACTTTCCTGAGGTGCTAGTTTTAGGTAAACACTGTTAACCAATGCATTCTTGTGTTCTGTGCGTTTTCAGCTTTCTCTCGGCCTGCAAACGCCTTAATAGTCAAGAATGCACAAAAACTTAGTTTGAACAAAAAAAGTTGGAAAACTATTCACAAACCATGATACCATCATAAAACAGATAAATGTACTTTCCTGAGGTGCTAGTTTTAGGTAAACACTGTTAACCAATGCATTCTTGTGTTCTGTGCGTTTTCAGCCTTCTCTCGGCCTGCAAACGCCTTAATAGTCAGGAATGCACAAAAACTTAGTTTGAGTAAAAAAAGCTGGAAAACTATTCACAAACCATGATACCATCATAAAACAGATAAATGTACTTTCCTGAGGTGCTAGTTTTAGGTAAACACTGTTAACCAATGCATTCTTGTGTTCTGTGCGTTTTCAGCTTTCTCTCGGCCTGCAAACGCCTTAATAGTCAGGAATGCACAAAAACTTAGTTTGAGTAAAAAAAGCTGGAAAACTATTCACAAACCATGATACCATCATAAAACAGATAAATGTACTTTCCTGAGGTGCTAGTTTTAGGTAAACACTGTTAACCAATGCATTCTTGTGTTCTGTGCGTTTTCAGCTTTCTCTCGGCCTGCAAACGCCTTAATAGTCAGGAATGCACAAAAACTTAGTTTGAGTAAAAAAAGCTGGAAAACTATTCACAAACCATGATACCATCATAAAACAGATAAATTTACTTTCCTGAGGTGCTAGTTTTAGGTAAACACTGTTAACCAATGCATTCTTGTGTTCTGTGCGTTTTCAGTTTTCTCTCGGCCTGCAAACGCCTTAATAGTCAAGAATGCACAAAAACTTAGTTTGAGTAAAAAAAGCTGGAAAACTATTCACAAACCACGATAACATCATAAAACAGATAAATGTACTTTCCTGAGGTGCTAGTTTTATGTAAACACTGTTAACCAATGCATTCTTGTGTTCTGTGCGTTTTCAGCTTTCTCTCGGCCTGCAAACGCCTTAATAGTCAAGAATGCACAAAAACTTAGTTTGAACAAAAAAAGTTGGAAAACTATTCACAAACCATGATACCATCATAAAACAGATAAATGTACTTTCCTGAGGTGCTAGTTTTAGGTAAACACTGTTAACCAATGCATTCTTGTGTTCTGTGCGTTTTCAGCCTTCTCTCGGCCTGCAAACGCCTTAATAGTCAGGAATGCACAAAAACTTAGTTTGAGTAAAAAAAGCTGGAAAACTATTCACAAACCATGATACCATCATAAAACAGATAAATGTACTTTCCTGAGGTGCTAGTTTTAGGTAAACACTGTTAACCAATGCATTCTTGTGTTCTGTGCGTTTTCAGCTTTCTCTCGGCCTGCAAACGCCTTAATAGTCAAGAATGCACAAAAACTTAGTTTGAGTAAAAAAAGCTGGAAAACTATTCACAAACCATGATACCATCATAAAACAGATAAATGTACTTTCCTGAGGTGCTAGTTTTAGGTAAACACTGTTAACCAATGCATTCTTGTGTTCTGTGCGTTTTCAGCTTTCTCTCGGCCTGCAAACGCCTTAATAGTCAAGAATGCACAAAAACTTAGTTTGAACAAAAAAAGTTGGAAAACTATTCACAAACCATGATACCATCATAAAACAGATAAATGTACTTTCCTGAGGTGCTAGTTTTAGGTAAACACTGTTAACCAATGCATTCTTGTGTTCTGTGCGTTTTCAGCTTTCTCTCGGCCTGCAAACGCCTTAATAGTCAAGAATGCACAAAAACTTAGTTTGAACAAAAAAGGTTGGAAAACTATTCACAAACCATGATACCATCATAAAACAGATAAATGTACTTTCCTGAGGTGCTAGTTTTAGGTAAACACTGTTAACCAATGCATTCTTGTGTTCTGTGCGTTTTCAGCTTTCTCTCGGCCTGCAAACGCCTTATAGTCAAGAATGAACAAAAACTTAGTTTGAACAAAAAAAGCTGGAAAACTATTCACAAACCATGATACCATCATAAAACAGATAAATGTACTTTCCTGAGGTGCTAGTTTTAGGTAAACACTGTTAACTAATGCATTCTTGTGTTCTGTGCGTTTTCAGCTTTCTCTCGGCCTGCAAACGCCTTAATAGTCATGAATGCACCAAAACTTAGTTTGAACAAAAAAGGTTGGAAAACTATTCACAAACCACGATAACATCATAAAACAGATAAATGTACTTTCCTGAGGTGCTAGTTTTATGTAAACACTGTTAACCAATGCATTCTTGTGTTCTGTGCGTTTTCAGCTTTCTCTCGGCCTGCAAACGCCTTAATAGTCAAGAATGCACAAAAACTTAGTTTGAACAAAAAAGGTTGGAAAACTATTCACAAACCATGATACCATCATAAAACAGATAAATGTACTTTCCTGAGGTGCTAGTTTTAGGTAAACACTGTTAACCAATGCATTCTTGTGTTCTGTGCGTTTTCAGCCTTCTCTCGGCCTGCAAACGCCTTAATAGTCAAGAATGCACAAAAACTTAGTTTGAGTAAAAAAAGCTGGAAAACTATTCACAAACCATGATACCATCATAAAACAGATAAATGTACTTTCCTGAGGTGCTAGTTTTAGGTAAACACTGTTAACCAATGCATTCTTGTGTTCTGTGCGTTTTCAGCTTTCTCTCGGCCTGCAAACGCCTTAATAGTCAAGAATGCACAAAAACTTAGTTTGAGTAAAAAAAGCTGGAAAACTATTCACAAACCATGATACCATCATAAAACAGATAAATTTACTTTCCTGAGGTGCTAGTTTTAGGTAAACACTGTTAACTAATGCATTCTTGTGTTCTGTGCGTTTTCAGCTTTCTCTCGGCCTGCAAACGCCTTAATAGTCATGAATGCACCAAAACTTAGTTTGAACAAAAAAGGTTGGAAAACTATTCACAAACCACGATAACATCATAAAACAGATAAATGTACTTTCCTGAGGTGCTAGTTTTATGTAAACACTGTTAACCAATGCATTCTTGTGTTCTGTGCGTTTTCAGCTTTCTCTCGGCCTGCAAACGCCTTAATAGTCAAGAATGCACAAAAACTTAGTTTGAGTAAAAAAAGCTGGAAAACTATTCACAAACCATGATACCATCATAAAACAGATAAATGTACTTTCCTGAGGTGCTAGTTTTAGGTAAACACTGTTAACCAATGCATTCTTGTGTTCTGTGCGTTTTCAGCTTTCTCTCGGCCTGCAAACGCCTTAATAGTCAAGAATGCACAAAAACTTAGTTTGAACAAAAAAAGTTGGAAAACTATTCACAAACCATGATACCATCATAAAACAGATAAATGTACTTTCCTGAGGTGCTAGTTTTAGGTAAACACTGTTAACCAATGCATTCTTGTGTTCTGTGCGTTTTCAGCTTTCTCTCGGCCTGCAAACGCCTTAATAGTCAAGAATGCACAAAAACTTAGTTTGAACAAAAAAGGGTTGGAAAACTATTCACAAACCATGATACCATCATAAAACAGATAAATGTACTTTCCTGAGGTGCTAGTTTTAGGTAAACACTGTTAACCAATGCATTCTTGTGTTCTGTGCGTTTTCAGCTTTCTCTCGGCCTGCAAACGCCTTAATAGTCAAGAATGCACAAAAACTTAGTTTGAGTAAAAAAAGCTGGAAAACTATTCACAAACCATGATACCATCATAAAACAGATAAATGTGCTTTCCTGAGGTGCCAGTTTTAGGTAAACACTGTTAACCAATGCATTCTTGTGTTCTGTGCGTTTTCAGCTTTCTCTCGGCCTGCAAACGCCTTAATAGTCAAGAATGCACAAAAACTTAGTTTGAGTAAAAAAAGCTGGAAAACTATTCACAAACCATGATACCATCATAAAACAGATAAATGTACTTTCCTGAGGTGCTAGTTTTAGGTAAACACTGTTAACCAATGCATTCTTGTGTTCTGTGCGTTTTCAGCTTTCTCTCGGCCTGCAAACGCCTTAATAGTCAGGAATGCACCAAAACTTAGTTTGAGTAAAAAAAGCTGGAAAACTATTCACAAACCATGATACCATCATAAAACAGATAAATGTACTTTCCTGAGGTGCTAGTTTAGGTAAACACTGTTAACCAATGCATTCTTGTGTTCTGTGCGTTTTCAGCTTTCTCTCGGCCTGCAAACACCTTAATAGTCAAGAATGCACAAAAACTTAGTTTGAGTAAAAAAAGCTGGAAAACTATTCACAAACCATGATACCATCATAAAACAGATAAATGTACTTTCCTGAGGTGCTAGTTTTAGGTAAACACTGTTAACCAATGCATTCTTGTGTTCTGTGCGTTTTCAGCTTTCTCTCGGCCTGAAAACGCCTTAATAGTCAAGAATGCACAAAAACTTAGTTTGAGTAAAAAAAGCTGGAAAACTATTCACAAACCATGATACCATCATAAAACAGATAAATGTACTTTCCTGAGGTGCTAGTTTTAGGTAAACACTGTTAACCAATGCATTCTTGTGTTCTGTGCGTTTTCAGCTTTCTCTCGGCCTGCAAACGCCTTAATAGTCAAGAATGCACAAAAACTTAGTTTGAGTAAAAAAAGCTGGAAAACTATTCACAAACCATGATACCATCATAAAACAGATAAATGTACTCTCCTGAGGTGCTAGTTTTATGTAAACACTGTTAACCAATGCATTCTTGTGTTCTGTGCGTTTTCAGCTTTCTCTCGGCCTGCAAACGCCTTAATAGTCAAGAATGCACAAAAACTTAGTTTGAACAAAAAAAGTTGGAAAACTATTCACAAACCATGATACCATCATAAAACAGATAAATGTACTTTCCTGAGGTGCTAGTTTTAGGTAAACACTGTTAACCAATGCATTCTTGTGTTCTGTGCGTTTTCAGCTTTCTCTCGGCCTGCAAACGCCTTAATAGTCAGGAATGCACCAAAACTTAGTTTGAACAAAAAAGGTTGGAAAACTATTCACAAACCATGATACCATCATAAAACAGATAAATGTACTTTCCTGAGGTGCTAGTTTTAGGTAAACACTGTTAACCAATGCATTCTTGTGTTCTGTGCGTTTTCAGCTTTCTCTCGGCCTGCAAACGCCTTAATAGTCAAGAATGCACAAAAACTTAGTTTGAACAAAAAAGGTTGGAAAACTATTCACAAACCATGATACCATCATAAAACAGATAAATGTACTTTCCTGAGGTGCTAGTTTTAGGTAAACACTGTTAACCAATGCATTCTTGTGTTCTGTGCGTTTTCAGCCTTCTCTCGGCCTGCAAACGCCTTAATAGTCAGAATGCACCAAAACTTAGTTTGAGTAAAAAAAGCTGGAAAACTATTCACAAACCATGATACCATCATAAAACAGATAAATGTACTTTCCTGAGGTGCTAGTTTTAGGTAAACACTGTTAACCAATGCATTCTTGTGTTCTGTGCGTTTTCAGCTTTCTCTCGGCCTGCAAACGCCTTAATAGTCAGGAATGCACAAAAACTTAGTTTGAGTAAAAAAAGCTGGAAAACTATTCACAAACCATGATACCATCATAAAACAGATAAATGTACTTTCCTGAGGTGCTAGTTTTAGGTAAACACTGTTAACCAATGACATTCTTGTGTTCTGTGCGTTTTCAGCTTTCTCTCGGCCTGCAAACGCCTTAATAGTCAAGAATGCACAAAAACTTAGTTTGAGTAAAAAAAGCTGGAAAACTATTCACAAACCATGATACCATCATAAAACAGATAAATGTACTTTCCTGAGGTGCTAGTTTTAGGTAAACACTGTTAACCAATGCATTCTTGTGTTCTGTGCGTTTTCAGCTTTCTCTCGGCCTGCAAACGCCTTAATAGTCAAGAATGCACAAAAACTTAGTTTGAGTAAAAAAAGCTGGAAAACTATTCACAAACCATGATACCATCATAAAACAGATAAATGTACTTTCCTGAGGTGCTAGTTTTAGGTAAACACTGTTAACCAATGCATTCTTGTGTTCTGTGCGTTTTCAGCTTTCTCTCGGCCTGCAAACGCCTTAATAGTCAAGAATGCACAAAAACTTAGTTTGAGTAAAAAAAGCTGGAAAACTATTCACAAACCATGATACCATCATAAAACAGATAAATGTGCTTTCCTGAGGTGCCAGTTTTAGGTAAACACTGTTAACCAATGCATTCTTGTGTTCTGTGCGTTTTCAGCTTTCTCTCGGCCTGCAAACGCCTTAATAGTCAAGAATGCACAAAAACTTAGTTTGAGTAAAAAAAGCTGGAAAACTATTCACAAACCATGATACCATCATAAAACAGATAAATGTACTTTCCTGAGGTGCTAGTTTTAGGTAAACACTGTTAACCAATGCATTCTTGTGTTCTGTGCGTTTTCAGCTTTCTCTCGGCCTGCAAACGCCTTAATAGTCAGGAATGCACCAAAACTTAGTTTGAGTAAAAAAAGCTGGAAAACTATTCACAAACCATGATACCATCATAAAACAGATAAATGTACTTTCCTGAGGTGCTAGTTTTAGGTAAACACTGTTAACCAATGCATTCTTGTGTTCTGTGCGTTTTCAGCTTTCTCTCGGCCTGCAAACACCTTAATAGTCAAGAATGCACAAAAACTTAGTTTGAGTAAAAAAAGCTGGAAAACTATTCACAAACCATGATACCATCATAAAACAGATAAATGTACTTTCCTGAGGTGCTAGTTTTAGGTAAACACTGTTAACCAATGCATTCTTGTGTTCTGTGCGTTTTCAGCTTTCTCTCGGCCTGAAAACGCCTTAATAGTCAAGAATGCACAAAAACTTAGTTTGAGTAAAAAAAGCTGGAAAACTATTCACAAACCATGATACCATCATAAAACAGATAAATGTACTTTCCTGAGGTGCTAGTTTTAGGTAAACACTGTTAACCAATGCATTCTTGTGTTCTGTGCGTTTTCAGCTTTCTCTCGGCCTGCAAACGCCTTAATAGTCAAGAATGCACAAAAACTTAGTTTGAGTAAAAAAAGCTGGAAAACTATTCACAAACCATGATACCATCATAAAACAGATAAATGTACTTTCCTGAGGTGCTAGTTTTAGGTAAACACTGTTAACCAATGCATTCTTGTGTTCTGTGCGTTTTCAGCTTTCTCTCGGCCTGCAAACGCCTTAATAGTCAAGAATGCACCAAAACTTAGTTTGAACAAAAAAGGTTGGAAAACTATTCACAAACCACGATAACATCATAAAACAGATAAATGTACTTTCCTGAGGTGCTAGTTTTATGTAAACACTGTTAACCAATGCATTCTTGTGTTCTGTGCGTTTTCAGCTTTCTCTCGGCCTGCAAACGCCTTAATAGTCAAGAATGCACAAAAACTTAGTTTGAGTAAAAAAAAGCTGGAAAACTATTCACAAACCATGATACCATCATAAAACAGATAAATGTACTTTCCTGAGGTGCTAGTTTTAGGTAAACACTGTTAACAATGCATTCTTGTGTTCTGTGCGTTTTCAGCTTTCTCTCGGCCTGCAAACGCCTTAATAGTCAAGAATGCACAAAACTTAGTTTGAACAAAAAAAGTTGGAAAACTATTCACAAACCATGATACCATCATAAAACAGATAAATGTACTTTCCTGAGGTGCTAGTTTTAGGTAAACACTGTTAACCAATGCATTCTTGTGTTCTGTGCGTTTCAGCCTTCTCTCGGCCTGCAAACGCCTTAATAGTCAGGAATGCACAAAAACTTAGTTTGAGTAAAAAAAGCTGGAAAACTATTCACAAACCATGATACCATCATAAAACAGATAAATGTACTTTCCTGAGGTGCTAGTTTTAGGTAAACACTGTTAACCAATGCATTCTTGTGTTCTGTGCGTTTTCAGCTTTCTCTCGGCCTGCAAACGCCTTAATAGTCAGGAATGCACAAAAACTTAGTTTGAGTAAAAAAGCTGGAAAACTATTCACAAACCATGATACCATCATAAAACAGATAAATTTACTTTCCTGAGGTGCTAGTTTTAGGTAAACACTGTTAACCAATGCATTCTTGTGTTCTGTGCGTTTTCAGTTTCTCTCGGCCTGCAAACGCCTTAATAGTCAAGAATGCACAAAACTTAGTTTGAGTAAAAAAAGCTGGAAAACTATTCACAAACCACGATAACATCATAAAACAGATAAATGTACTTTCCTGAGGTGCTAGTTTTATGTAAACACTGTTAACCAATGCATTCTTGTGTTCTGTGCGTTTTCAGCTTTCTCTCGGCCTGCAAACGCCTTAATAGTCAAGAATGCACAAAAACTTAGTTTGAACAAAAAAAGTTGGAAAACTATTCACAAACCATGATACCATCATAAAACAGATAAATGTACTTTCCTGAGGTGCTAGTTTTAGGTAAACACTGTTAACCAATGCATTCTTGTGTTCTGTGCGTTTTCAGCCTTCTCTCGGCCTGCAAACGCCTTAATAGTCAGGAATGCACAAAAACTTAGTTTGAGTAAAAAAAGCTGGAAAACTATTCACAAACCATGATACCATCATAAAACAGATAAATGTACTTTCCTGAGGTGCTAGTTTTAGGTAAACACTGTTAACCAATGCATTCTTGTGTTCTGTGCGTTTTCAGCTTTCTCTCGGCCTGCAAACGCCTTAATAGTCAAGAATGCACAAAAACTTAGTTTGAGTAAAAAAAGCTGGAAAACTATTCACAAACCATGATACCATCATAAAACAGATAAATGTACTTTCCTGAGGTGCTAGTTTTAGGTAAACACTGTTAACCAATGCATTCTTGTGTTCTGTGCGTTTTCAGCTTTCTCTCGGCCTGCAAACGCCTTAATAGTCAAGAATGCACAAAAACTTAGTTTGAACAAAAAAGTTGGAAAACTATTCACAAACCATGATACCATCATAAAACAGATAAATGTACTTTCCTGAGGTGCTAGTTTTAGGTAAACACTGTTAACCAATGCATTCTTGTGTTCTGTGCGTTTTCAGCTTTCTCTCGGCCTGCAAACGCCTTAATAGTCAAGAATGCACAAAAACTTAGTTTGAACAAAAAAGGTTGGAAAACTATTCACAAACCATGATACCATCATAAAACAGATAAATGTACTTTCCTGAGGTGCTAGTTTTAGGTAAACACTGTTAACCAATGCATTCTTGTGTTCTGTGCGTTTTCAGCTTTCTCTCGGCCTGCAAACGCCTTATAGTCAAGAATGAACAAAAACTTAGTTTGAACAAAAAAAGCTGGAAAACTATTCACAAACCATGATACCATCATAAAACAGATAAATGTACTTTCCTGAGGTGCTAGTTTTAGGTAAACACTGTTAACTAATGCATTCTTGTGTTCTGTGCGTTTTCAGCTTTCTCTCGGCCTGCAAACGCCTTAATAGTCATGAATGCACCAAAACTTAGTTTGAACAAAAAAGGTTGGAAAACTATTCACAAACCACGATAACATCATAAACAGATAAATGTACTTTCCTGAGGTGCTAGTTTTATGTAAACACTGTTAACCAATGCATTCTTGTGTTCTGTGCGTTTTCAGCTTTCTCTCGGCCTGCAAACGCCTTAATAGTCAAGAATGCACAAAAACTTAGTTTGAACAAAAAAAGGTTGGAAAACTATTCACAAACCATGATACCATCATAAAACAGATAAATGTACTTTCCTGAGGTGCTAGTTTTAGGTAAACACTGTTAACCAATGCATTCTTGTGTTCTGTGCGTTTTCAGCCTTCTCTCGGCCTGCAAACGCCTTAATAGTCAAGAATGCACAAAAACTTAGTTTGAGTAAAAAAAGCTGGAAAACTATTCACAAACCATGATACCATCATAAAACAGATAAATGTACTTTCCTGAGGTGCTAGTTTTAGGTAAACACTGTTAACCAATGCATTCTTGTGTTCTGTGCGTTTTCAGCTTTCTCTCGGCCTGCAAAACGCCTTAATAGTCAAGAATGCACAAAAACTTAGTTTGAGTAAAAAAAGCTGGAAAACTATTCACAAACCATGATACCATCATAAACAGATAAATTTACTTTCCTGAGGTGCTAGTTTTAGGTAAACACTGTTAACTAATGCATTCTTGTGTTCTGTGCGTTTTCAGCTTTCTCTCGGCCTGCAAACGCCTTAATAGTCATGAATGCACCAAAACTTAGTTTGAACAAAAAAGGTTGGAAAACTATTCACAAACCACGATAACATCATAAAACAGATAAATGTACTTTCCTGAGGTGCTAGTTTTATGTAAACACTGTTAACCAATGCATTCTTGTGTTCTGTGCGTTTTCAGCTTTCTCTCGGCCTGCAAACGCCTTAATAGTCAAGAATGCACAAAAACTTAGTTTGAGTAAAAAAAGCTGGAAAACTATTCACAAACCATGATACCATCATAAAACAGATAAATGTACTTTCCTGAGGTGCTAGTTTTAGGTAAACACTGTTAACCAATGCATTCTTGTGTTCTGTGCGTTTTCAGCTTTCTCTCGGCCTGCAAACGCCTTAATAGTCAAGAATGCACAAAAACTTAGTTTGAACAAAAAAGTTGGAAAACTATTCACAAACCATGATACCATCATAAAACAGATAAATGTACTTT